>NW_006921620.1:13730939-13752705 GCF_000298275.1 Orycteropus afer afer | reverse complement strand
CCTGAGTTTAGAACAGTCTATTCTGTCTTGCAACTCTCTTAACTTCCTCACCATTTAGAAGTTCTGTAACTGCACAGTCTTTTCCCTCTTTTTGTTTGTAGTTGTTCTCACTTGCCAATTGATGTCTCTGGTTCCCTATTTACAATCTTGAAATCTCCTTCTATTTTGGCTATGCCCATAGCTGTGGTTTCTGGGATATGTCATTTTGTGTATTAATGGTCTGTTGATATTTGCTATTTTCGGTTTTCTGATCAAAGTACTCCCTTTAGCGTCTCTTGTAAGGTTGGTCTGGTTTTAACAAATTCCCTTAGTTTCTGCTTATCTGGAAATCTCCTAATTTCACCATCATATTTGAGGGACAATTTTGCCGGACATATAATTCTTGGTTGAAACCAAAACCAGTCTGTTTCAGCTCACTAATGCCTAGGATATTGCTCTTTATGCATTTCTTTTCATTTTTGACAACTTCCAATTTTCCTAGATTCATGCTTCGTACATTCCATGTTCTAATTACTAATGGATGCTTCCAGATTTTTCTTCTTATCTTGAGATGTGCCAAATCATCAAACGTGGGTCCCAAAAGCTTTACTTTATCCACGTCATTAAGGTCGGCTCCACTCTGAGGAGGCAGCTCTTCTCCAGTTGTATTTTGAGTGCCTTCTGACCTGAAGGGCTCATCTTCTGGCACTATATCATGCAATGTTTCAGGGCTATTCATAAAGTTTTCCAGTAACATATCAGACAGTGTTTCACTGCTATTCATAAGGGTTTTCACTGGCCAATTCTTTGAGAAGTGGATGGTCTTGTCCTTCCTCTGAGTCTGTCTTAGTCTGGACTAAACCAAAACCAAACTCACTGTTGTTGAGTCAGCCCAGACTCATAGTGACCCCTCTCTGGTTTCTGAGGCAGTATCTCTATAGAACTAGATTGTCCAATCTTCCTTCTGAGAAGTGGCTAGTGGGTTTGAGTTGCCAGCCTTCTGGTTCACAGTCAAATGCCTTAAGCACTACATCTGGAAGCTCCAGTGAAACCTGTCTCCCATGGGTAACCCTGCTGGCATTTGAAACACAAGTGACATAGCCTCCAACCTCACAGCAACACTCAAACCACCACAGTAGGACAAACTGACAGGCAAGTTTGTCCCCCTTAGCTGTTCTAAACTGCTCTGCTCATTTCTTGGTCTCCCCTGCCCTACTTGCTTACCTGGCATGCCCCACCTTCAGAGGGTCCCAGGCTGGCTTACTGTGGCCTGTGCCTTGGGTGGTTCCAAACATGCAAACACCCACCTTCTGTTGGTCCTGGAGCTGGCTATAAGATATAGAAGAGATTTAAGTAATTTGATTTTTTTTTTTTTTTTTTTTTTTAGGAAAAGATTTAGCAAGAATACTTGTGAAGCTTCTCTTCAGTAGTTTTAATTTTTACCTCAAGGAACTTTCAAAACATCATGTTTATTTTAATGTTTCCACAGGATGAGGACAATTAAATTGCCTACAGTCTGGTGTGAATGAATGAATATGTATCCTTCAGAATTTGTCTAAGTCTTATTATTTGTCAAACAAAAACAAAACAAAAAAATCTCTGTTTAAAGAAAGAGATAAAGTGTAGTTTTAGATAACCATATTTTTAAGATTACCCTGTCTATGATGTAAAAGGAAAGTGATATTGGTATATATATATATTGTTGTTGTTGTTGTTGTTATGTGCCGTCGAGTCAGCCCTGACTCACAGCGACCGCTCCTTGGGTTTCCCAGGCAGTATCACTACGGAAGTAGGATTGCCCAACCTTCCTTCTGAGGAGTGGCTGGTGGGTTTGAATCACCAGTCTTCTGGTTAGCAGTCAAGTGCCTTAGTCACTATGCTACCAGAGCTATACACATATATATACACATATATATCTGTGTATGTATATGTACACTCGTATATTCCTAATTTCTAAATAAATGAGAATTAACCCCATTGACTGAAATGTGGACAAGAAAAATAAAATTCCCAGTGACTGAAAATTAGAATAAAGGAAACAATTGGACTATGTTACTACCTATGTCAAGAATTTTTAAGTATTTTTTCTCTATCAATATATTTTTTAGGTTGTTTGATATTGTAAACGAAGAATATAAACTTAGTTTTATATTTCAAAATAAACTCTGGATTTTAGGTTTTTCACATATGTACTTATTTGGACAGAATATACTTTAATGTAAAGTTTGCAACAGGAAGAACTGAAATTTCAAGGTCCAGATATATTAGCAGATAGAATTTAATAAGTTACATATGTGAGATTATTGTTTCTTCCACCACTCATCTTTCACTTTGTTGTACTGTCCTGCCTTGCATGTTAATGTGATGTTAGAAACTATGCCACTGTTATTTCAAAGGCCAAAAGGATCACCTATGGTGGAAAGTTTCAGCAGAATTTCCAGACTAAGACAGACTAAGAAGAAGGACATTCTATGTACTTCTCAAAAACTGGATCTTAGAAACCTATGAAAAGCAATGGAACATTGTCTGATATAGTGTTGGAAGATGAGCCCCTCAGGTTGGAAAGCACTCAAGATATGACTGGGGAAGAGCTGCATCCTAAATGTAGAATTAACTTTAATTACATGGATGGAATAAAGCTTTTGGAACCTTTATTTGCTGATGTGACACAACTCAAAATGAGAAGAGTTGCATACATCCATTAATCAGAATCAAAATATGGAATGTACTAAGAATGAATCTAGGAAAATTGGAAGTTGTCAAAAATGAAATGGAATTCATAAAGATCATTATCCTGGGCATTAGTGAGCTTAAATGGTGTGGTACTAGCCATTTTGAATCAGACAATCATATGGACCACTATGCTGGGAATGACAAATTCATCACCAAAAAGAATATTTCAAGATCTAGCCTATAGTATAGTGCTATCAGTGGTAGGCTGATATCTATACACATACAAAGAGGAACAGTTACTATGACTATTATTCAAATATGCATGTTGTTGTTGTTGTTAGGTGCCATCCAGTCAGCTCTGACTCGTAGCAAACCTATGTACAACAGAATGAAAATCTGTCCAGTTCTGTGCCAGTCTCACAGTCCTTGCTATACCTGAGCCTATTGTTACAGCCACTGTGTCAATCCATCTCATTGAGGGCCTCCTCCTTTCTCGTTACCCCTCTACTTTACCAAGCATGATTCCTTCTCCAGGAAATGGTCCTTTCTGACAACATTACCAAAGTAAGTGAGATGAAGTCAGGCCATTTTCACTTCCAAGAAGTGTTCCAGCAGCACTTCTTGCAGGACAGATTTGTTCATTCTTCTGGCAGCTCATAGTATTTTCAGTATTCTTTGCCAGCACCACAACTCAAAAGCATCAACTCTTCTTCTGTCTTCCTTATTCATTGTTCAGCTTTCACATGCATACGAAGAGATTAAAAATACCTGGCTTGAGTTAGGTGCACCTTAGTCTTCAAAGAGACATCTTTGCTCTTCGGGACTTTAAAGAGGTCATTTGCTGCAGATTTGTCCAGTGCAATATGTTGTCTGATGTCTTGACTGCTTCTTCCATTGGTGTTGATTATGGAACCAAGTAATGTGAAATCTTTGACAACTTCAATCTTTTCTTCATTAATCATGGTGCTGCTTATTGGTCCACTTGTGACAATTTTTGTTTTCTTTATGTTGAGGTATAATTCACATTGCAGACTGTAGTCTTCAATCTTCATCAGTAAGTGCTTCAAGTCATCTTCACTTTCAGCAAGTAAAGTTGTGTCGTTTGAATATCACAGGTTGTTAATGAGTCTTCCTCCAACCCTAATGCCATATTCTTCTTCATATAGTCTAGCTTCTCAGATTATTTACTCAGATACAGATTGAATAAGTATAGTGAAAGGATCTAACCCTGATGCACTCCCTTCCTGATTTTCAACCATGTAGTATTCCCTTGTTCTGTTCAAATGAAAGCCTCCTGGTCTAAGTAAACGTTCCTCATGAGCACAATTAAGTGTTCTGGAATTCCATTCTTCTCAATGTTATCCATAATTTGTTATGATCAACACAGTTGAATCCTTTTGCATAATGAATAAAACACAAGTAAACATCTTTCTGGCATTCTTTGCTTTGAGCCAAGATCCAGCTGACATCAGCAATGCTATCCCCCATTCCATGTCCTCTTCTGAATCCAGCTTGCATTTCTGGAAGTTCTCTCTCAATATACTGTTGCAACCATTTTTTGAATTATCTTCAGCAAGATTTTACTTGCTGATTTTGATGTTTAACTTCTCCGTTGCCTCTTTCCACAGATGTAGTTGATTTGATTCCTGTGGATCTTGATGAGGTCCACATGAATAGTTGCTATTTATGTTGTTTAAAAAGGGTATTTGAAATGAATAAGTAGTTGGTCTTCCAATTTCTATCATGAAATCTCCAGCCCCATTTCTACCACCAAGGACATACTTTCCAACTACCAGTGCTTCTCCTTCCTTTCCAATTTGCTTATCCCAATCAATAGTAACTATCAATGCATCTTGATTACATGTTTGATTACTTTTGGACTTTCAAAGTTGGTAAAAATTTTCAATTTCTTCATCTTTGGCTTTAGTGGTTAGTATGCATGTTTGACATTAATGATAATATTAATGATATATCAATGATAATATCAATGATATTAATGATAATAGCAACACAAATGGTGGCTAAACATGTAGACTTCACCAGATGGAGTACACAGGAATCAGACTGACTACATCTGTGGCAGGAGACGATGGAGAAGTTCAATATCTTTAGCCAAAACAAATCCAGGAGCTGATTGTGGAACCGACTATCAACTACTCATTTGCAAGTTCAAGTTGAAGTTGAAGACATTAAAACAATCTAAGAGAGCCAAAATGTGGCTTGATTACATCCCTCCTGAATTTAGAGACCACTTAAAGAATAGATTTGATGTATTAAACACCAGTGATGGAAAACCAGAGGAATTGTGGGATGGCATTAAGATCATCCATGAAGAAAGGAAAAAGTCATTAAAAATTCAGGAACGGAAGAAAAAAACAAAATAGATGCCAGAAGAGACTCTGAAACTTGCCCTTGAAAAAAGAGTAGCTAAAGCACATGGAAGAAATGACAAGATAAAAGAGCTGATCAGAAGATTTCAAGGAGCAGCTTGAGCAGAGAAAGTCAATTATTATAATGAAATGTGCAAAGACATGGAGTTGGAAAGTCAAAAGGGAAGAACACACTCAGCATTTCTCAAGCTGAAAGAACTGAAGAGGAAATTTAAGCCTCAGTTTGCAATACTGAAAGATTCTATGGTCAATATATTGAATGATGCAGGAAACATTAAAAGAAGATGGAAGGAATACACAGAGTTACTGTACCAAAAAGAATTGGTTGATGTGCATTCATTTCAGGAGGTGGCATATTATCAAGAGCCAATGATATTGAGGGAAGAATTCAAAGGTGCACTGAAGGAAGTGGCAAAAAACACGGACCCGGGAATTGACAGAATGCCCATTGAGATGTTTCAACAAATGGGTGCCACACTAGAGGCACTCACTTGGCTATGCCAAGAGATTTGGAAGACAGCTATCTGGCCAACTGACTGAAAGAGATCCATATTTGTGCCCATTCAAAAGAAAGGTGATCCCACAAAATGTAGAAATTATTGAACAATATCATTAATATCACACGCAAGTAAAATCTTACTGGTGATAATTTAAAAACGGCTGCATCAGCATATTGACAGAGAACTTCCAGAAATGCAAGCTGGATTCAGAAGAGGACGTGGAACAAGGGATATCATAGCTGTTGTCAGATGGATCTTGGCTCAAGAAAAGAATACCAGAAATATATTTACTTGTGTTATATTGACTATGCAAAGGCATTCTATTGTGTGGATCATAACAAATTATAGATAACAATGAGAAGAATGGGAATTCCAGAACACTTAATTGTGCTCATGAGAAACCTGTATGTAGAACAGGAGGCTGTCATTCAAACAGAACAAGGGGACACTGCATGGTTTAAAATCAAGAAGGGAGTGCGTCAGGTATGTATCCTTTCACCATACTTGTTCAATCTATACACTGAACAAATAATCCAAGAAGCTGGACTATATGAAGAGAAACATGGCATTAGGATTTGAGGAAGCCTCATTAAAAACCTGTGCTATGCAGACAACACGGCTTTCCTCATTGAAAGTGAGGATGACTTGAAACACTTACTGATGAGATCAAAGACTACAGTCTGCAATATGGATTAACAAAACACAACACACTGCTATGGAGTCAAATACGACTCATGGCAACCCCTCCTTGGGTTTCTGAGGTAGTATCACTATGGAAGTTGACTGCCCAACGTTCCTTCCAAGGAGTGACTGGTGGGTTTGAACCACCAGCCTTCTGGTTAGCAGTCAAATGTCTTAGGCACTATGCCCCCATTATACTTCAATGTAAAGAAAACAAAAATCCTCACAACATGACCAATAAGCAGCATCATGATAAATCGAGAAAAAATTGAAATTGTCACAGGGGACATCAAGCTCAACTGGCATAACATACTACACAAAACATTGTTCTACCCCCTACTTTGGTGAGTAGCAATTGGGATCTTAAAGCTTGCAAGCAGCCATATAGATGGGTCTTTCCTCATCCAGAGCAAAGAAGAATGAAGAAAACCCAAGATTCATGGAAATAATTAGTCCTCATGACTGGTACACCATACAATCCTCAGCCTATACAACTATGAGACCAGAAGATCTAGATGATGCCTGGCTACCACTGTCAACCACTCAGAGGGGGATATGTGGAGGAGATCCCAGATACAGAGGGAGAACAATGTGGAACAAAACTCAAAATCATTTGGAAAAATAAAAGGGGGGGCCAGGTTTGCTGATCTGATAGAGCCTGGAACCACTGAGACTATGGTCCCTAGCTGCCCTTCAGGTCTGGAATTCAATGGCCCCTAGCTGCCCTTCAGGTCCAGAATTCAACCCACACCTGTGACTTCCAGACAAACAAAAGACAAGCATATGAGTTGAACATGTACCTGAAGTAGATATTCTCCTTGGTGAGAAAAATCATGGGAGAAAAAAAGACTGTTTATGCACAGGGAGACAGTTCAGGGGGCAGGAGTGCATGGAGGGATGGACACAAGGAAGAAGTAACTATGAGGAGGAAGTGGAAGGGGAGCTGTTGTATTGGGGTAAATTTTAGTCAGTGAAATGAGACAATGTGTGTGTGAACTGCTGTATGGAAAGTGAATTTTCTCTGTAAACTTTCACCCAAATCATAATAATAATAATAAAAATTGAAATTGTCAAAGATCTCATATTACTTGGTTGTACAATCAACACCAATAGAAGCAGCAGTCAAGATATGAAACGTCCTATAGCATTGGTCAAATTTGCTGCAAAAGACCTCTTTCAAGTACTGAATAGCAAAGATGTTTCCTTGAAACACTTGACATAAGCCATGGTATTTTCAATTGCCTCGTGATAGTTGGAGCTGTGTGTCAATTTGGCTGGACCACAAGTCTTTGGTTTAAGCTGTTGTGATGTGGTTATTCCCATGATGGGATGAGATGATTATGTTTTGAGCAGCCAATCTGTTGAAAGGGAATTTCACTAGGGGTGTGGCCTGCTTCCAGTATGTCTATAGACATCCTGGGAAAAGAGACATTCCTCTGTGGATCGGGATCCTGTTGTGCTGCCTACAACTGTCCATGAGCGAACAATCCACCATTTGGCCTGGAGATTTGGAATCGTCATTCACTGGCATCAATAGCCAGTGTACCGCCTGCCAACTTTGAGCTCCTCCTCAGCCCCTGCAGCTGCAAGAGTCAGGAAAAGCCTCCAGCTTGATGTCTGATCCAAGAACTTTGGACTTGCTAGCTTCTATAAGTGTGTGAGCCATTTTCCTAAGATAAATTTCTCTCTCTCTCTCTCTCTCTCTCTCTATATATATATATATATATAAGCTTACTGGTTTTGTTTCTTTAGAGAACCCAGTCTCTATGCACACCCCATATGCATGTGAGAGCTGGACAAGAAAAAAGGATGACTGAAGGAGTCAATGCTTTTGAGTTGTGGTGCTGGCGAACAATGCTGAAAGTACCATGGACTATTAAAAGAACTTACAAATCTGTCCTGGAAGAAGTGCAGCTGGACTGCTCCTTGGAAGCAAGAATGGCCAGACTTCATCTCACCTACTTTGGTCATGTTGTAAGAAGGAGCCTTTCCCTGGAGAAAGATATCATGCTTGGCAAAGTGGAGGGACAATGAAAAAGAGGAAGGCCCTCAACTTCCCCTGGATTGACACAGTGGGTTCAATGATGGGCTCAGGTATAGTAAAGATTGTGAGGCTGGCACAGGACCAGGTAGTCTTTAGTTCTGCTGTACATGAGGTATCTGAGTCAGAGATGACTTGACGGCTCCTAACAAAAACAACAATGATAATACAAATGATATTAATGATAATACCATATATGCAAACAGATGCAGGGCTGGAGGTACTTACATGTCTATGCCAAGGAATTTGAAAGACAGCTACCTGGCCAACTAACTGGAAGATATTCATATCTGCGCCCCTTCCAAAGAAAAGTAATCCAACAGAATGCCGAAATTATTAAACAATATCATTAATATCACATATTATTAAAATTTTGCTGAAAATAATTAAAAAAAAGCATTTGCAGCAGTACAGAGACAGGGAAATGCCAGAAATTTAAGCCAAATTCATAAGAGGACATGGAAGAAAGGACATCATTGCTGATATCAGATGGATCTTGGCTGAAAGCAGAGAATACCAGAAAGATGTATACTTTTAAGTATTTTATTGTGTTTTTTGACTGTTCAAAGACATTTGACTTGTGTGGATTTGAACAACTTATGGAATACATTTTAAAGAAGGAGAATTTCAGAACACTTAATTGTGCTCACGAGGAACCTGTACACAGACCAAGAGGCAGTCATTCAAACAGAAGACCCTCAATGAGATGGACTGACATAATGGCTGACAAGGGTCTCAAGCATAGCAATGATTTTGAAGATGGCATAGGACCAAGCAGTGCATAGTTCTGTGGTTCTTAGGGTTACTATGAGTTGGAACCAACTTGATGACACCTAGCAACAATAACATTGTTTCTTTGAAAGACTTCAAGTTTTTTTTTTTTTTTTTAATGTATGAATTCATTTAATAATAAGAGCAAGACTTTATCGGATAAATTCCATTGATAACAGCAATATTTGATGAGAAAAAAATAAATTATAATGCTTTTTTTTAAATAAATAACAAAAATGCAATAATAGTTATTGTATCTACTGTTAATGAAAACAAACTAGACCCTAGGTGTTTAACCAACATTATTTCTTTGAATCCTCAGAGGAATTCTGCAAGGTAGTTATTAATCTCATTTTACAGCTGAGAAAACTAAATATTCAAAAGTTAATTAACTAGTCCAAAGCCATGCAGTTCTTGAATCAACCACAAAATTGTTTGATTTTAAAGCCTGTATTTTTGTCACTGAACTGTCTTTCCTGTAAGTAAAATGCTTATTTTCTTCCAGTACAACCTATTTTTGTGTTAATTTTGGGTTACAGTGCATGTGTTTATAGACTCTTCTCAACTTGGAACAGTTAGAATAGATTAGGTTTTGTTGGGGTAACAATTTAACTCTGAAATGCCCATGGATTAACATAATCACGGCTTGTTTCTCGCCACATACTTTATCATATTGGTGGTGGGAGTTCTGCTACACAGGTCATTCAAGGTCTCAGGTTGAGCAGGCTCTATCATCTAGAATGTCACTGGTGCCACATGAAAATATAAGACAGAATGGAGAACATCATAAAGAATTTTTGTGCCTCAGCCTGGAATGACAATTTCACTTTGGTTCATTTCACTGGTCAGAACTAGTTGTCAGGCTCCACCAAACTACAGGGTCTCAGACAAATAGGGATTTTCTTATGTAGGGAAGAAAAAGTGAATACTAGTAAGGTCTACTATAAAAGTCACTGCTTTCCAGTTGATTCCAACTCCTAGTAACCCTATAGAACAAAGTAGAACTGCCCCATAGGGTTTCCAAGACTGTAAATCTTTACAGATGTTTCATAGTTGGGGCTGTGTGTCAACATGGCTGGACCATGATTCTGAGTGGTTGAAGAAGTAGTGATGGGGTTATTCCCATGATGAGATCAGAAGTGTGTGTTTTGAGCAGCCAATCTGTTGAAAGGGAGTTTCCCTAGTGGTGTGGCCTGCTTCCAAAATATATATATATGGATTCTCTCACTGATGTAGAGTCTGATCCAACTCATGAGACCCCTCGTTGGGTTTCCGAGGTGGTACCACTACAGAAGTATATTGCCCAACCTTCCTTCCAAGGAGCGGCTGATGAGTTTTAACTGCCAGTCTTCTGGTTAGCAGTCAAATACCTTAGGCATTACAGCACCCAGGGACTCCTATATATGGACAACCTGGGGAAAAAAGAGACTCTTTTCTGTATATCTGGATCCTGTTGTGCTGCCTACAACTGTCCATGAGTGAACAATCAACTATTCAGCCTGGTGATCTTGGATTCATCATCCATCAGAGTCAACAGTTCAGCCTTGAGCTCATCAGCACCTGCAGCTGCATGAGTCGGAAAAAGCATCCAGTTTGATGTTTGATTCAGGAGCTTGGAACTTTCCAGCTTCTATAAATGTGTGAACCATTTTCCTAAGATAAATTTTTCTCTCTATATATATAAGCTTTACTGGTTTTGCCTCTCTAAAGAACCCAGCCTAACACATTTGATGCCAGGAGTGGTTCTAGAGAGACAAAAGTCATAAGGATGGGTTTCCCAAATTGGCTCTAACTGATTCTATTTTGGTTCTCCAATTTGATCAATGGTAAAGGGACTGGTGACTCTACTTCCATTGGTAAAAAGGGTCCTGCTAATCTATGGCATGAGGTGGGAACATTAAAATGCGAAATAGTATCACCAATAGATCAAGTATTTTTGAGAAGTGAGGCTCTGGATGATCGCATGTTTGATACTTTTCTGCAATTTTGTCAGCATGAGGAGTATAAGGAAGCTGATTGGTTGGTCCTATTTATGCTGGACAAAATGGTGAAAGAGGGAGATGAGTTCAGGGCTGCTGAGTCACAGCTCAAGCACCACATAAAAGACTTCAACATTTCTTCTAGTAACAGAGCTGCTATTGCTGAAAATCAAACCCAGAATCTTACCTTAAGGGTGGCTGACTTATAATGGCAGTTGACTTGCCAACTCAGAATGGTGTCTGAAGTTAAAGTGAGGGCACTGATTGGGAAAAATGAGATCCTGAAACCTGGGATGGGAACATATGGCCAGACAGTCAGGAAGATGAGTATATAGAGCCTGTAAATTTGTTGAATCCCACCTGCCAACAGCACCATCCCTTCCATTTGAAGGATTACTATAAAACCATTATCCCCTCCCTCTCCATTTGATGGGATTAATCCAACTGTTCCTGCTGGGTCATTGCCTGAGGTAGACGCCATGGAAGACACTGCTGAATGTTCTCACGAACTGCCCCAACCACCCATTATTTCTGCTAGACCTATAACTAAACTTAAGTCCAGCGAGCCCCAAAAGGTGAAATGCAAAGTGTGACTAAGTGGTGCAATACACTGGAAAAGACCTGCTTGATTTTGCTAACATGTACAGACAGAAACCTGGAGAATATTTGTGGGAATGGCTACTGAGGGTGTGAGATAATGGTGCAAGGAATGTAACATTGGATTGTTCTGAGTTTATTGACTTAGGCCCACTAAATATGGATTCTTCATTCAATGTTTCAGCTTAAGAGGTTAAGAAAGGATCTAATTGTTTATTTGGTTGGTTTACTGAAGCATGGATTATGCAGTATCCTACTTTAAGTCAAGCTGAAGTACCAGACCTGCCTTGGTATAAAGTAGAAGAATGTATCCAGAGGCTTAGGGAAATTAGCATGTTAGAATGGATTTATCAGATTAGACCCCTAGAGCCAGAAATGGAGAGCCCAGAGGACACACCTTTTATCACTACAGTGAGGAATAAATTTGTGAAGGGAGCCCTAGCATCCTTGAGGACTGCTGTGATTGATGTTTTATGTAAGCCAGATTTGACAGTGGAAACTACCTTAACTGAACTAACACACTTAACTACAATGGAGCTGATTGGACCCCACAGTAGTAGGGGACATGTAGCATCAGTTAATTGACAAAGACAAGGTGAGCGTGGTTACCATAATGGACAGAAGAGTCAAAACAGCAATCAGAATACTCTGACTCATGTGGAATTATGGCATTGGCTACTTAGGCATGGTGTTCCTAGGAGTGAAAAACATGGCAAATCTACTAACTATTTACTTGATCTGTATAGACAGAATAATTCCAGGTCATAGGAACATCAGTCCAGATTGAATCTCCAGAATACAGAGTCATGGCCCTTCAATCAATTCCCAGAGTTGAGTCAGTTTACAGATCCACAACCCCTTGAATGAAGGGGAGGCCAGGTCCCCTTGGGGAAGGACACTACTACATTGCCAAAAATTCATACTGTCAGTCTTTCTCCCAGCCTTCCCCAAAGGGATATGAGGCCTTTTACAAGAGTGACTGTTCATTGGGGAAGAGGAAACAATCAGACTTTTCAGGGATTACTGGACACTGGCTCTGAACTGACACTAATTCCAGGAGACCAAAAGCATCACTGTGGCCCACCAGTCAGAGTGGGGGAATATGGAGGTCAAGTTATTGATAGAGTCTTAGCTCAGAGGCATCTCACAGTGGGTTCAGTGGGTTCCGGAACCCATCCTGTAGTGATTTCCTCAGTCCAGAATGCATAATTGGGATATATACACTGAGAAATTGGCAGAATTCTGACATTCGGTCCCTGAAATATGGAGTAAGGCTATTATGGTAGGAAAAGCCAAGCAGAAGCCATTAAAATTGCCTCTATTCAGAAAAATAGTAAACCAAAAGCAATGCCACATCCTTGCAGGGATTGCACAGATTTCTGCCACCATCAAGGACTTGAAGGATGCAGGGGTGGTGATTCCCACCACATCCCCATTTAATTCACCTCTTTGACCTGTGCAAAAAAACAGATGGATCTTGGAGAATTACAGTGGATTATTATAAACTTAATCAGAGGGTGACTCCAATTGCAACTTCTGTTCCTGATGTTTCGTTGCTTGAGCAAATTAGTACATCTGGCACTTGGTATGCAGCTGTTGATCTGGCCAATGCCTTTTTCTCAATACTAATTTCAAATGATCATCAGAGGCAGTTTGCCTTCAGCTGACAAGACCAACAATACAGTTTCACAGTGCTTCCTCAGGGATATATCAATGTCCCAGCACTATGTCATAATTTAGTCTATAGGGATCTTGATCGCCTTTTCCTTCCAAAAGACATTACACTGGTCCATTATACCAGTGACATTATGCTGATTGGACCTAGTAAGGAAGAAGTATCAATGACTCTACACTTACTGGAGAGACATATTTGTGCTAGAGGGTGGGAAATTAACCCAACAAAAATTCATGCACCTTTGACCTCAGTGAAATTTCTGGGGGTCCAGTGGTGTGGGGCATGCCAAGAAATTCCTACTAAAGTGAAGGATAAGTTATTGTATCTGGCTTCGCCCACAACTAAAAATGAGGCACAGTGTCTGGTGGGCCTCTTTGGATTTTGGAGGCAACATATCCCTTATTTAGGTGTGCTGCTTCAGCCTATTTATCAACAGGCTCAGAAAGCTGATAGTTTTGAGTGGGGTCCAGAACAACAGAAGGCTCTTCAACAGGTTCCGGCTGCTGTGCAAGCTGCTCTGCCACTTGGGCCATATGATCCAGCTGATCCAATGGTGCCTAAAGTGTTTGTAGCAGATAGAGATGCTGTTTGGAGACTTTGGTAGGTCCCTACTGGTGAATTGCAATGCAGCCCCTTGGGATTTTGGAGCAAAGCCCTGCCATCCTTTGCAGATAACGACTCTCCTTTTGAGAAATAGCGTTTGGCTTGCTACTGGGCTTTAGTAGAGACTGAACATCTAACCATGTGACACCAAGTCACCATGAGGCCTGAGCTGCCCATCATGAACTGGGTGTTGCCTGACCCACAAAGTCATAAAATTGGATTTGCACAGCGGCACTCCATCATTGAATGGAAGTGGTATATAAGATTAGGCTTGAGCAGACCTGAAGGCACAAGGAAGTGGCCCAAATGCCTATGGTCTCCACTACAGTCACATTACCTTTCCTCTCCCAGTCTGTACCTATGGCCTCGTGGGGAGTTCCTTATGATCAGTTGACCAAGGAAGAGAAGACTCATGCCTGGTTTGCAGATGGTTCTGCACGATATGCAGGCACCACTCAAAGGTGGACTGCAGCAGCACTGCAGCCCCTTTCTGGGACTTCCTTAAAGGACAGCGGTGGAGGGAAATCCTCCCAATGTGCAGAACTTTGAGCTGTGAATCTGGTTGTTCATTTTGCATGGAAAAAGAAATGGCCAGATGTGTGATTGTATACAGATTCATGGGCTGTGGCCATTTGCTTGGCCGGATGGTTTGGGACTTCAAAGGAGCATGATTGGAAAAATTGGTGGCAAGGATGTATGCAGAAGAGGTGTGTGGATAGATCTCTCTGAATGGGCCAAAGGAGTAAAGATATTTGTGTTCCATGTGAATGCCCACCAAAAGGTGACCTTGGCAGAAGAAGACTTTAATAATCAGGTGAATAGGATGACACATTCAGTGGAAACCAGTCATCTTTTCTCCCCAGCTACTCCTGTCATTGCCCAGTGGGCTCAGAAACACAGCTACCATAGTGGCAGGGATGGAGGTTATGCATGGGCTCAGCAACATGGACTTCCACTTACCAAAGCTGATTTGGCTACCACCACTGCTGCATGCCCAATCTGCCTGTAGCAGAGACCAACACTGAGTCTGCAATATGGAACCATTCCTTGGGGTGTTCAGCTGGCAATCTGGTGGCAAGTTGATTGCATTGGACCACTTCCATCTCGGAAAGGACAGTGTTTTGTTCTTACTGGAATAGATACTTATTCTGAATAAGGATTTGCTTTCCCTGCATGCAATGCTTCTGCCAAAACTACCATCTGTGGACTTATCCCACACAGCATTACTTCAGATCAAGGGACTCACTTTACAGCAAATTAAATGGGGCAATGGGCCTATGCTCATGGAATTCACTGGTCTCACCATGTTCCCCATCATCCTGAAGCAGCTGGCTTGATAAAGGTTGGAATGGCCTACTAAAAACACAATTATGGTACCATCTAGGTGGCAATACCTTGAAGGGTTGGGGCAATGTTCTCTATGAGACTGTATATGCTCCAATATATGGTGCTGTTTCTCCAATAGCCAGTATTCACAGGTCCAGGAACCAAGGGGTGGAAATGGGAGTGGTACCACTCACTATTACTCCTAGTGCCCCACTCAAAATATTTCTGCTTCCTGTCCCCATTACCTATGCTCTGCAGGTCTGGATATCTTACTCCCAAAAGGAGGCACACTCCCACCTGGAGACACAATACTGATTGCATTGAACTGGAAGTATAGAATGCCACCCGACCTTTTTGACTTCCTCATGCCTCTGGATCAACAGACAAAGAAGGGTGTCACTGTACTGTCTGGTGTGATATATCCTGATCACCAGGGGGAAATTGTATTGACTTTACACAATGGAGGTAGAGAGAAATATGTCTGGAATACAGGTGATTTTTTTACGATGTCTCTTACTACTACCATGCCCTGTGATTAAAGTCAATGGAAAACTACAGTAATCAGATTCTGATATGACTACTAATGGCCAAGACTCTTCAGGAATGAAGGTTTGGGTCACTCCACCAAGCAAAGAACCACAACCAGCTGAGATGCTTGCTGAGGGCAAGGGAAATACGGAATGGGTGGTGGAAGAAGGTAGTTAGTTCTGAATATCAGCTATGACTACGTGACCAGTTGCAGAAATGAGCACTGTGATTATTACATTTCTTCACTGTATGTTTGTATCCAATATTTTTGTTTTCTTATCTTATGAACTGTGAAATGTAAACAGAGTTAATGCTTTTCAGTTGTATGCATGTTACTGTTAGTTACTGTTAGTCACTGTTAGTTACTGCAAATATGACTTTATCACTGTTTTTATTTAGAGATTATACGTGGTAAATGTGTACAACTGCCAAGGTGACGAGGGGTGGACTGTGATAGTTGGTGAGGCTGTGTGTCAACTTGGCTGGACCACGATTCTAAGTGGTTGAAGCAGTTGTGATGTGGTGTGGTTATTCCCATGATGAGATTGGATGAATATGTTTGAGCAGCCAATCAATTCAAAGGGAGTTTCCCTAGGGGTGTGGCCTGCTTCTAAGATACACACACACACACACACGCACACATCCTGGGGAAAAAAAGAGACTCTTCTGTAGATCTGGATCCTGTTGTGTTGCCTACAACTGTCCGTGAGTGAGCAATCCACCATTTGGCCTGGTGATCTTGGATTCATCATCTTTTGGAGTCAACAGCCAGTATACTGCCTGCCAACCTTTAGCTTGTCAGCCCCTGCAGCTCATGAGTTTGGAAAAGCTTCCAGTCTTACATTTGATCCAGGAACTTAGACTTGCCAGCTTCTATAAGTGTGTGAGCCATTTTCCTAAGATAAATCTCTCTCTCTCTCTCTCTCTCTCTCTCTCTCAGCTTTACTGGATTTGCTTCTCTAGAGAACCGAGCCTAACACCGGAAGCAAACTGCCTTATCTTTCTCCAGCAGAGGCTGCTGGATTCCAACTGCTGACCTCTTAGTTAGCAACTTAGAACTTAACCCCTGTGCCTTCAGGGCTCCTCAGTGTCTACTATAGCCTTCATATTATGCTAATTTTGATAAAAATGAGTCTTTTAGATGTAAATGAAAAGAGTTACATTGGTGCAACTAAAACAAAACAAAACAAAACAAAAAAACTGTATTCTTTCCAAACAATGAAAAGCATACAGAGCATATAACTAATCATAGATTATAAAAAGAACAGCAAGGAAGCACAAAAACAAACAAAAATAATTAAATAGATGAGGTAAACAAACCCAAACATAATTGTATAACAATATTGATTAGAAAATACTATAAACATGAAATTAAATTTTTAAAATGGTGTCAACTTTATTTTAAAAAAACAAAACCCAATTACAATACATGCTGTGTGCATGAATCATGTCTAAATCTAGTTAAAGTATGAGTAATTCTCTATGAGTCAAAAAAAGATGAAAAAAAAAAGAAATGAATCCAAAGTTATACACAGAGTAGCAAATATTTTCAAATACTTTCATTATAAAGTATTAAAGAATTAAAATAAATAAGTTAAATAACCCACCCAAATAATTAGGGAAAGATCACCAAAAATATATGTGAAGAAAGCAATTGATTGTTGGTGTGTGCTGTAGAGTAGACTGCAATTCACCGTAACCCTATAGGGCAGAGTGGAACTACACCATAGAGTTTCTAAGGTTATAATCTTTTTGGAAGTAAACTGTCACATCTTTCTTTCACAGAATGGCTATGAGTTTGAACGACTGACCTTTCAGTTAGCAGTAAAGTGCTTGACCAATATGCCACCAGGGATCATAATTAGGAAAAGATCAACAAAAATACATGTGAGGAATGTAATAGAAAGGCTTCAAAAAAGATATTAGTGCAGTTTTAGTTCCAGTAAGATGGCAGAATAGGCAGACAAACTACACAGACTCTCTTCAACAAAGAAAAGAGGAACCAATTAACACAGGTACAGAAGATAATCCTGGAACACTGAGCTTTGAAAGAAAGGATACAGAAGTGGACTAAAATCCAACTGGTGGAAGAATGTGCATGAAAACAGCAAAAAAGGAGACACACAGAGCTGCAGACTGTCAGTGATCCTGATGGCACAGACAGTTTGGTATTTCAAAGTAGTGTTAGGATCTAAGAATTAATCTAAAATCAGCCCTGGTAGCCAGGGGCTGCACGGAGAACTACAATGGTGGCTGGTGAATAAAAGGGGAAACAGTGAAGAAGGAGACAAACTGAGCTGTGCACTTTTGACTGTCCGGAGAGTGCAACAACTTTTAATGTTTACAACTAGTTTAGCCATTTTGGATATTTAAAGCAACAGCATTCTCTCAGATTCCAGGGAATTAAGAATAGGCTCCCCTTGCCAAGGATAGCAAGGATGTATTGGAAACAGAGGACTGGAAAGTTGCGATATTCCCCTTTTTACTCTTATACCACATACCCTGTTGGTGAATGGAGGTGCAGCCATACCTCACCCCCACCCACCTTCTGAGCCAGCAGGAATTCCACCCTTGTCTGTGTGCTCTGATAGAGCCTAGTGCCCTGCCTTGCCATACCCAGATTTTTTTTTTTTTTTTTTTAGTTTGTTTGCTTTTGTCTGTTTAAAAATTATTCTTTGTTTTTCTTCCTTTTTATTATTATTCTTTCTTCTTTGTGTCCCAGGTTCTATTTTTTGGCTTTTTCTCTCTTTCCTTTTGCTGGTTCCCATTTTTTATTTTATTTTATTTTATTTCTTATGGTTCTCTGCATCCCTTGATTTCTTTTTGCACTTTTCCCATTTATTTTTCTTCATTATTTTCTTACTCTATCACTTTTCTCTTATTCCCCTCTCCTCAGATATTTAGGGTTTTTTTTCCCCTCCTTTTTCCATTCATATTTCTTTTGGCTTTTTAAAGTATTTCTTTAAATATTTTCTCCCATTTATTGCCTTTCCTCTTTTTTTCCCTCTTTTTACTGATTGTCTCTGTGTGTTTATGTGGTGTGTGTTTTTTTTTCTTCTTGCTTTTACATTTTTAAAGTTTTTTGGATAATTGTTTTTGTCTAACTGAGTGGGAGACAGAAACCTTCCCCATATGACCCAACTGTCACCCGCACCTCTTACAGTTCTACTAACTAAAAATCAAATTTTTATGTGCTTCCAAAGACTTCTCAAAAAGAGTCAAAAGAGAACCTACAGATTGGGAAAATATATCCAGCAACAACATATCTGACAATGGACTTATCTCTAAAATTTATGGAAAACTCCAACACCTTAACAAAAACAGACAAATAATCCAGTTAAAAAATGGGCAGAAGATATGAATAGACAAGTCACCAAAAAGGATATTCAGGACACCAACAAACACAGGAAGAAATGTTCATGATCATAAGTCATTACTCAACCCACTGCCCTCGAGTTGACTTCAACTCATAATAACCTGTCCTAGGGTTTCCGAGGTGGCATCTCTATAGAAGTAGATGGCCTCATCTTCCTTCCAAGGAGTGGCTATTGAGTTTGAACCACCAGCCTTCTCATTGGTAGTCAAATGCCTCAGGCACTACAACAACTAGAGACATGCAAATCAAAACAACAATGAGATACCATCTTGCCCCAGCACTAATAGGAAAGTTCAACAAGACAGAAAATAACAAATGGTGGCGAGGATGTGAAGAGATTGGGACTCCCATACACTGCTGGTGGGATTATAAAATAATGAAACCTCTGTGGAAAGCAGTATGGCAATTCCTTGAAAAGAATACCAGTTGACCCAGCAATTTCATTACTAGGTATATATCTTAAAGAAGTGAGAGCCAGGACAAGTACAGATATATACACACCCATGTTCACCACTATTTACAATAGCCAAAAAATAGAAACAATCCTGGTGCCCATCAACAGAAGAATGGATAACCAAATCATGGTACATAAACACAATGGAATACTGAACAACCCTAAAGAATAATGTAGAATTTGAAAAACACCGCATAATGTGGATGAACTTGGAGGACAGTATGCTGAGTGAAATAAGTCAATAGCAGAAGGACAAATATTGTATTAGTCCGTTATTGTAAAAGTTAAGGAAAGGTTTATATATGAAATGAAATTTTCTTTGTTGGTTACCAGGGTTGTGAGAGGAAGGGAGGGAACATTGCTAGATAGGTAAAGACAAGTATTGATTTGGGTGAAAGGAAGGGCAATGCATCATATATGAGTGATCAATACGGTGGCATTGAAGAAGAGAAAGACAGAGAGGTACATGGGAGATAAAGACAACAAAGATGAACACTTTTGCACAAAGAGTACTCTGTTGTCAGTGATGGCAATCATTGATATATGGGTGGATAGATGGGTAGACAAGCTGAATGATCAGGTATGCCTAAGCAGGGGGAATGTGTCCATGACCATGTATAGGGTTGACAGATCATGTATCTACAAGCATATTTTATATTCAGTAAGAATGTCCAGGTATATAGCAGAGCCAACAAGGGACAAGGTTGTGGTGACTTCTTGGCCACAGCCAGCTACATGGAGGGAGTGAGTAGTTGGACCTGTGGGTTCAGGACCATGATCTCAGGGGACATCAAGCTCAATTCTCATAACATACTACAAAATATTGTTCCATGTCCTACTTTGGCGAATAGCAACTGAGAGCTTAAAAGCTTGCAAGTGTCCATCTAGATGCAATGATGGGTCTCTCCTCATCCAGAACAAAGAGCAATGAAGAAAACCAAAACCACATAGAAACAATTAGTCCAAGGGACTGGTATACTGTGCAGTCCTCAGCCTAAATAACTATGAGACCAGAAGAAATAGATGGTGCCTGCCTACCAAAGTCAACCATTCAGAGGGGGATATATGTAGGAGATCCTGGATAGGGTGGGAGAACAATGTGGAACAAAACTCAAAATCATAAAATGAAAGGACCAGGTTTGCTGAGCCTATGGCCCCTAGCTGCCCTTCAGGTCTGAAATTGAACCCACTCCTGTGGCTTCCAGCCAAACAAAAGATAGGCATATGAGCTGAAATCAAGAATTAGAAAGACAAATATGCTTGCTGCAAACTTTATTACTTAATATTATAATATAAATACTTGTTGTTGTTGTTGTTATGTGCCATTGAGTCAGACCTGACTCATAGCGACCCCTCCTTGGCTTTCCGAGGCAGTATCACTACAGAAGTAGATTGCTCAACCTTCCTTTCAAGGAGTGGCTGGTGGGTTTGAACCACCAGCCTTCTGGTTAGCAGTCAAATGCCTTAGGCACTACGCTACCAGAGCTCCCTAATAGAAATACTACAGAACCTAAAGAAGGAAATAAAAATGTGAGTAATGGAAAAGAAAATAAAAATAGATGAATGTTTTTAAATTATATTATTTTATGTCTAGAAATGACAAGAAATTAATTTGAACACCATTAAACATTAAGAAACATTGAGAGAGCTAAGTTAAGTTGCCAAATAAATTCACAATCTTCCAAATGTTTCCTAAGTGCCAACAATAATCAGATAGTAAAGGAAAAATAAAGTAAAAAAGATGCCATTTACAATAACAACAACAACCTTCTAAGGAAAAAAAAAACTACAAATAAATATAAGAAATCCATATGTATAAACAACAGATTTCATTAGTAGGCATGAATGAAGATTTCAATAAAAACATAGATACTCTAAAATTCATGGGGTGTACTTAAATTAGATTTTCTTTTAACTCATTAAATTAATCTATACATTCAGTGTAATCCCAATCAAAATCCCACCAGGATGTTTGGAACTCTGTTAAATAATACCAAAGTTAATTTGGAATAGCAAATATGGGGAGATGTTGAAGTATAACAGTAGTGTGCTATAATAATATAAAAGTGTAGTATTTGGGCCAGAATAAGCAAATCAATAGAAAAGACCAGATGTAAGAAATAGAGCCAAGTATATATGAGATAGTCTTTTCTAAGGTAAATGATGAAAATAGCATTTCCAATCAGTAGGGTA
>NW_006921620.1:13714329-13726354 GCF_000298275.1 Orycteropus afer afer | reverse complement strand
CAGTGCAGATCAGTGAGTAAGCACAAGCCCGCCTTGTTTCAGTGCCTATGCTTAAACTGCCCCCTGGCTGAACACTCTTCTCTAATAGGAAAACATTAATTGGATCTGTACCTATTGTCTATTGATTTGACCTCCTGGGTTTCTTTCTAATCTGTCTACTTCTCCCCTCTTCACTGCCAGCATCCTAGCCCAAACCATTGCTACCTCTTTCTTGGAGTAATACAATGGTTTTAACAACCCTTCTTAATCCCATTCCTCTGACCCTACAATTTATTCTCATATTGTAATGAAAATAACACATATACACATCCTTAAAAGCTTTAAAAACTTTCCCATTGCTCTTTTTTTTAAAATTAATTTTCATTGTAATTTGGGTAAAAGTTTACAGAGCAAATTTATTTTCATACAGCAGTTCATATACATTTTGTTTCATGACATTGACTGCAATTCCCCACAATGTAACAGCTCTCTTCTTACTTCCTCCCTGTAGTTACCTCTTCCCTATATCCTTCTTTCTTATGCATTCCTACCCCTTGAGCTATCTCCCTGTGCAAAGAATGCTCTTTTGTTCTCCCACTACTGACTGATCTTTATAAGGAGTGTATCTACCAGATGTAAATGTTCACCCTACACATCTGTCTATTGTTCATCTGGAAGCCATGGGAGTGAGTTCAATTTCAGACCTGAAGGGCAACTTGGGGCCATAGTTGCTGGGTTCTTCCCAGGCTCTATCAGACCAGTAAACCTGGTATTTTTTATGATTTTGATTTTTGCTCCACGTTTTTTTTCCCAGTCTATCCAGTATCTCCTACATTGATGGCTTTCTGTGGCAGTTGAAAATGGGAGCCCGGCACCATCTAGTTGTTCTGCTCTCATGGTCATATAGGCTGAGGATCACATGGTTTACTCATCCCTTGGACTGTTTCCATGAGTATGGTTTTCTTCATTCCTCTTTGCTCCAGATGAGGAGAGACCCACTGTTGCATCTAGATAGCTGCTTGCAAGCTTTTAAGACCCTAGTCACTACTCACCAAAGTAAGATGTAGGACATTATTTTTGTGTAGTATGTTATGCAAATTGAGCTTGATGTCCCCTGCAACCATGATCTTGAGCCCACAGGTCCAACCACTCATTTCCTCAGGGTGGTTGAGTGTGGCCAAGAAGTTATCATAACTTTGCCCCTTGGTAGCTCTATTAAACAAAACAATCAAAATAGTAGACTCTCTCTCTGAGAGGTATAAGAAGTCACTGAAAGATTAGAGGGGTTGACTGGTGCTATGAACTTAATTTGGTTATAAAAGAATAACATGATATTGCTCTGTTTCTGGAAAATGTATCTTTCTACGGAAAAGAAGATACTCAAATATCAAGTGTAAGGTTTTATTGTCTTTGCATTAGTACAATATATTCAAGTATTCTTTTAGATTTAAATAAACTAATTATTGACTCACTGTGATAGTTAAGTTTGTGTGTCAACTTGGCTAGGTCTGGCTGAGTGGCTGGGCAGCTGGTGGTAGTCATTCCCCATGATGAGACTGGCAATCACCTCCAGGGTAGGAACTACCACAAGCAGCTGAGTAGCTGCCATTGGGATGTGGTCTGCTTCCTGTATATAAGGGGATAGTCTCTAGCCTATGGCATGCTTGGACCCTGCATGTAGCTCTGTCATTGTTCTGCAGCCTGCCATGCTCTGCCGACTTTGGGACTTACAATGGACTTAAATTAATGGCCTGCCATGTGGTTTGGTAACATCAGGACTGTGCCTTTTTACTTGTCAACCTTGGGCTTGTCAGCCTCAGCAGCCAGCAGCTGTCTGAGTGAAGAAACGTCTCTAGCTCCAGTGGACCAGGAGCAAGAAGCAGAGCTGGACCCCATTGTTGAGGTTCCTTCACCCAGTCCCCAGAGTCTGGCACTTTGAACTTGGACTTAAAACTTCCAAACTGTATGATAACAAACTCTTGTTTGTTAAGGCCATCCCATTTGTGGTATACTCTTGTCAGCGTGGCACTAGGTAACTAGAACACTCACAGTTTTAAACCAAACCAAAAAACCAAACTCACCATCGTCAAGTTGGATCCGAGTCATAACGACCCCTCCTTGGGTTTCTGAGGTGGTATTACTACTGAAGTAGATTGCCCAATCTTCCTTCCAAGGAGTGGCTGGTGGGTTTGAACCACCAGCCTGCTGGTTAGAAGTCAAATGCTTTAGGCACTACATCATCAGAGTTTCTCCTACAGTTTTAAAAGGCAGGTGGAAATCCAGAATAAAACATTTATGTTAGTAGGAACCTCCAGGGAAGTTTTCTGGGACATGCTACTCATCCCATAGTTTTATTTACAGATATATTATAAGGGCAATATTTTAATGATATCTCATCTTTAAAATAATTTTAAATCTAGAATGAAATTTTAGAATGTGATAGAGTAAGGCTCTTCCCAAGCTTAAATAAAATCATTCTTTGATTATTCTCTGATTTCACAATCAGAAAAAAACTTTGATGTAAATGGATATACACCAGGAGATGATACAGTAGATGATAAGTATTTATGCTGGTTTGGAATGAGTTATGATGTCTTTGGAAGTAAGTTTTCTTTACAATAATCACATTTTAGTTAGTTTCACATTAAAATATATTGCATTTTCTGGGTGAGGAATGAGAACTTTGCTATTCAAAGTATGGTCCTCAGAGTGGTTGAATCACTATCACCTAGAAGCTTGTATGTAATGCAGAATCTCAGAATTAAGACTCCACTATGTTGTTGTTGTTGTTGTTATGTGCTGTCGAGTTGGCCCCAACTCATAGCGACCCCTCCTTGGGTTTCCGAGGCAGTATCACTATGGAAATAGATTGCCCCATCTTCCTTCCGAGGAGTGGCTGGTGAGTTTGAACCACCAGCTTCTGGTTAGCAGTCAAGTGCCTTAGGCACTATGCTACCAGGACTCCACTATAGTACGATAGTATTAGAATCAGAATTTTCACAATTCTCTCAGTGATGTCCTTTGCCACTGACATATTGTGCTGCCCTCCCTTTTATTGTGTATTGCCTTTCCTTTCACCCCTCCTGCCCTATTACTATGTTTCTACTCTTTAGTTATTGATTTATTTTCTGTGATTCTTAAGAACATTAATATTTAATAAACACTGACTAGAGTGAGAAGCCCTGATCATGCAGTGGTTAAGCTCTCAACTACTGAACAGAAAGCTAGCAGTTTGAACCCACCAGCTATGGTAGCATAGTGCCTAAGACACTTGACTACTAACCAGAAGCCTGGCAGTTCAAACCCATCAGCTACTCCTCAGAAGGAACATTGGGCAATCTAATTCCATAGTGATACTGCTTCAGAAACCCAAAGAAGGGCCATTATGACTTGGATCTGACTCGATGGCACATAATAACAACAACAACAACAGCCACTCCATGGGAGAAAGAAAAGGCAGTCTGCTTCTGTAAAGATTTAAGGCCTTCAAAACCCAATGGGCAGTTCTACTCTGTCCTAAAGGGTTTTTATGAATCAACATTGATTTGACTGTAATGGGTTTGGTTTTGGTTTTGAGACTAGAATGTATTCTGGAATAATCTAAAGCAGTGATTTGAAATTTTCTTTCCACAACTGCAAAAAAGGGCATGGGAGCGGCATCTTCTGACCTCCTCTAATTTCACAAAGGGAGATAGAAGGATCAAAAGCAATGTCTCAAAGCTGATTCCCATAATGTGTCAGAAGTCAGCCATGTCACCAACCTCCCATCTTTTTACCAATTTGGATACCAACCATCTCTCCCATGGCACTCAGTACTTCTCTGTTGGGTTTGATAATTCATTTCAGTGACCACACAGAACTCACAGACAATATGCATAACTATGAGGTTTATTAGAGAAGTAACAGGTTACATTCAGGTTCAGTAACGTACTTAGGATACAATTCTTCAATCAAGACAGCCTCTCCTTGGCTATGCCCAAAGGCACACTTCTCTTTGCTTATCCTCTGCCTTGCTCAGGAAAGTGTTGCAAAATTATTTTAGCTTTGTGGACTGTGGCACCTCTACAGCAAGCCATTACACCAGCAAGCCTCCTGCCCAAACGCTTTCAGCTTTCTCATTCCATGGGCTGGCAAGCCCATCACTACTGTCTCTGGCTGGGCTCCTGGTTCTGCTGCCACTCTCTTTCTTCCAGTCTCTCTGCAGGTCTCTCTGCCTTTGTATCAGTTCAGGGATCTCAGGTCCATGGACACCCTCCACTCCTGGCTTTTCTGTCTTGATGGTAGTGAGATTTCCCCACCTCTGACTTTAGGATGGCTCATTTTAAGCCTAGATGAATGACATCTCTTACCAATCCCCCATTAGGGTTCCATACACCTTGTTTCCATGGTCCCACCCCCACACAGGTACTATGTACCTTATTTGCATTGCTAATAAGCTATCCAACCCCTTTGGTAGGCCAGAAAGCACTTCATATTTACATAGTTCCACATAGTTATCTGATGGGCACCACAAAGACCATAGCTAGAAGAGTCATACTAAGTAATTCACTCACCACAACAACATACACAAAAAATGTTGTCATAAACAGAAAACATATTGAGAAAATAAGATATTGACAAGTTTGTCCAAACAGTCATTATTTTAAGGGGTTGAATACAGTAAATATAAGTTATATTTATTCTGTTCTCCTGGATCTCAGACATGATTTGATTTCTTATTACAATGACACAAGCCTCTTTCCAACTACTGGTGAGTTCTTTTGATGTTTTTTTCTTAGATTATGAAAGAAGGAAGGATCTACTTTTGTTCCAAAAAGAAACTTCAGATTGAGTGATTTTGGAAAGAAGGCTTAGGGACTTCATGGAGGGATTCAGGGGGCTAGTGTTGAAGAACCTCAAGCCACAAAGTATAATCAACTCAGTGTTTTTATCAGTATTACCTCTTTGTTTCTCTCCATCCCTTCACCAAATATAGAAATTAATATTTACCATAGGAAATGAGAATTGATAGTATATTCCCCTCTTTTTCAATCATATCAAGGTTTATCAAGCATAAGCTGAAATCACCCAAAATATAAACATTAATATCATGAGAAGGATTAAATTTTTTTCTTCCCAGAAGAAACTATATTTTTTGCTTTTATTCTGTCTAAGCTATATATTTCATTGCAAACTTTGGCCTATTTTCTTCTATTGTAAATAATACTTAATTTTTTTGCCCACTAAGTATTGTGCAAAGATGAAAACATTGGAATACCTTGCTTCTATATGTGAATATGTTACACTCTCTAGACATCTGTAATCTCTATTGGCAATTATGATTTTACAGTTTCTAGATCTTTATATTCCATATCTGAGAATACTCCAGATAATACTCCAGATAATATAAGCTTATTATAGTGATAGGGAGAGAGTTTTTTTTCCCCCTTCTTGTGTTATTCTTGTCAAAGTAAACTTGGAAATACCCATGGATATGCTTTGAGGAGCAAGCACGTTCTAATCTTTCACATAGCAGGAAATTACTTTATAGTATCATGTATTTCATTTAATAGCAGATCATCTATTGAATCAGATAAATCTGGACCATATGTTAGTCGACTTGAAAAAATGTTGTCATAAACAGAAAACACATTGAGAAAATAAGGCACTGACAAATTTGTCTAAACTGTCACTATTTTAACAGGTTGAAAACAGTAAGGTGTATTTATTCTGTTCTCCTAGATCTCAGATATGATTTTATTTCTTATTACAATGACATAAGCCTTTTTTCAACCACTGGTGAGTTTCTCAATGTGTTTTCTTAGACTATGAAAGAAGGAAGATTCCAATTTCATTCCAAAAAGAAACTTCAGATTGAGTGATATTGGAAAGGAGGTTTAGGGATTTCATGAAGGGATTCAGAGGGCTAGTGTTGGAGATCCTCCAGCCACAGTGTGGCGGTGCTGAGTTACATAGGGGAGCAGATGGCATCAAGTCCAGGAATCTCATTTGGGGGTCACATGTACAATTCGACAACCCTGGCTGCACTCAATCTACATTCATTCATTCATTTGTTCAGCAATTATATATCGAACATTTGTATTGTCCCAGAATCAGTTCTGAGGACTTGAGACAATATTGAGTAAGTCAGAAAAAGTTCTCTACCCACAAGAAGCTGCCATTCTCATGGATGGAGAAAAAAAAAGTAAATTAACAAATAAGTAGATTAAATATATAGAATAGTAGATAATGATAAGCATTATTGGTAAAAATGGAACAGAAACTGAGCACAAGTACTATCAAGAGGGGATATCAACTTCTGGTCAGCTGCAGTTCAAGAGTCACTTCAACACTATTTTAGTCTCAGCATTCCTCTCTTCTGTGTTAGATGGATGCTGAAATCTCATTGGTAGGAGATAATAAGTTAGGGCCTTGTGTTTTAGGACTGATTTCTTTTCTCCATTTTTTGTTTCATTTATGCTTTTAGATTATTTTTTAAAATATATGCCTAATTATATAATACCTGTGATCAAAACTCTCTAAGATATTACTGTCTCTATAGATAAAAAGTAACAAATCTTTACCATAGCCTATAAGACCCCTACATGACCTGGTCTGCTGAGGAATCTCTGACTTCATCCCACAATCTTACTCACTCAGCTCCATGGCCTTCTTGCTGCCCCTGAGATACATCAGCTCTTATCTCAGGGCCTTTGCATAGATACTTCCTTTTCCTTAAAGTATTGTCTACTAGTTATCAGAGTAACTTGTTCTCTCTTTTACTTTTGGGATTTCTTCAATATGATGTCTTCAGAGAAGTGTTCCTTGAATCCCTTAACTAAAACAGCTTCTCCCACACATAAATCCCTTGTTGTTGTTGTTGTTGTTAGCTATTATAGAGTTGGTCCCCAACTCATGGAAGCCTGATGAATAACAGAATGAAATGCTACCTGATTCTGTACCATCTCCATGATCAGCTATGGATCGGATCTTTGTGATTCTTAGGGTTTTCTTTGGCTAATTTTTGGAAGTGGGTTGCCAGGTATTTCTCCCTAGTTTATCTTACTCTGGATGTCCACTGAAAAATATTCAGCATAACAGCAACACACAAAACACACTGACAGGTGGGGTGACTGCAGTGTATGGCCTGTAATTGAACCCAGGTCTCCTATGTGGAAGAAAATTTTACCATTGAATGCCCATTGCCTTCTCATAATTTCTGAGTGAACCTTAATTTTATTCATAGGTAAAGACTGGGTGTTTACCTTAAATTGGATTGCCCACCAAGAGCCTCCCAAAATCGGTAGCAATTAAGCTGAGATCCAAATGACAAAGATAGATTCAGATACGTGCAAATAAGAGAAAATGTTTTCTAAGCAAGTGGAAATTGATGCAAAATGCCTACAGTGGGAATGAGCTTGACAAGGTTGAATTAAAAAAAAAAAAAGGTTCATGTGGCTAGAGCAAGGAGGACAACACAGAGAGTTTTAGAGAGTTGGAAAGGTATGCCAGGACCAGGTCACATAAGAACAATGGGCTTACAATAAGAAATGAGAATGGTGTTCTGTATCTGATGAGAAGACTTAACTGAATTTTAAGCAGGATGTTAGAATTTTTAAAGAATCACTTTAGTTGATGTGTAAGGAATTCTGGTAGCACACTGGTTAAAGTGTTTGGCTGCTAAAGGAAAGGTTGGTGGTTTGAGCCCACCCAGAGATACCTCAGAACAAAAGCCTATTTACTTTCAACACTCAGCTATTGAAAACCCTGTGGAGCTTAGCTCTACTCTCAGTTCCACTCTGACACACATAGCAGCTTCATGAACCAGAATCAGCTTGACAAAAACTTGTTAAAACCTAATTTTTCCTATTTGCAAAACAGATCTTATAACAATGCCTGACTTATAAGACTGTCATTATAGAGCTTACATCCAGTACGGGAATAAATCAAACCAAACCCACTGCCATTGACTACATTCTGACTCACAGAGATCCCCATTGGGTTTCCAAGGAGGTAAATCATTATGGAAGTAGGTTGCCCACTTTTGCTTCCGTGGAGTGGCTGATGGGTTTGAACCACCAACTTTCTGGTTAGTAGTCAGATGCCTTAGTTACTGTGCTACCAGAGATAAGTAAAAAATCTGGTTTAACTTAATGTAAATCAGTTGAATTTGTAGTAAGAACTATAAAACAAAGAGAACATAGGTGATCTGTCTGGGCAGAGTGGGGTGGTGGTGGTATTTTGCTTTATGTATATGTTTTTTTGCTTTTATATATGCTATATGCCCTTTCAGGAGCTCTGGTGGTGTGGTGCCTAAGGCATTTGACTGCTAACCAGAAGGCTGGTGGTTCAAACCCATCAGCCATTCTTTGGAAGGAAGGTTGGGCAATCTACTTCTGCAGAGATACCACCTCAGAAACCCAAGGGGAGGTTGCTATGAGTTGCATCGACCTGAAGGCAGTGAGTTTGAGTTTTATACGCCCTTTTGAATATAGTAGTCAGAGAAAGCCTCCAAAATGAAATGATGAGCTGAATCTTAAATGGAATGATGAACCAAGCCATGCAGTTTTCTAGGGGAAGAATGCTTCATGTAAAGAATAGCAAATGCAAAATCCCTGAGGTTAGAGAACACTTGGTGTAATCTAAGAATACCTGAAGTAGGATGACCAAGGTACAATGTATCTCCAGAAAGGAAGTCATGACAGGCATAAGGCGTGTGAGTAGTGGAGGAAGTAGATAAAGTAGAGTCTTTATCTACCAGTTGTTGAGTCTTCTTCCAGTCCTGATGCCATGTTCTTCTTCATGTAGTTCAGCTTCTCAGATTATTTGCTCACCCTACAGATTAAATAAGTATTGTGGAAGGACTCAAACCTAATGCACACCCTTCTTGATTTTAAACCATGCAGTATCCCCTCATTCTGTTCAAATGACAGCCTCTTCATCTAGATAGAGGCTCCTCATGAGCACAATTAAGTGTTCTGGAATTCCCATTCTTCTCAATGTTATCCATAATTTATTGTTATCCACACAGTTGAATGCCTCTGCATAGTCTATAAAACACAATTTCTGGTATTCTGTTTTCAATGAAGGTCCATCTGACATCAGCAATGATATGCCTCATTCCTTGTCCTCTTCTGAATCCAGCTTGAATTTCTGGAAGTCCTCTGTCAATATGCTATTGCAACTGTTTTTAAATTTTCTTCAGTAAAATTTTACTTGTGTGTGATATTAATGATTCTTTTCAATGATTTTCATATTCTGTTAGATCACTTTTTTTTTTTTTTTTTATTGGAATGAGCACAAATATCTCTTTCTGTTAGTTGGCCAGGCAGCTTCTTTCACATTTCTTGGCATAAATGAGTAAGCACCTTAAGCACTAAACATTTGTTGAAATATCTCAATGGATATTCCATGATTCCTGGAGCCCTGTTTTTTACCAATTCCTTCAGTGCAGATTGGACTTCTTCCTTCAACACCATTAGTTCTCAATTATATGCTACCTCCTGAAATGTTTGAATGCCGACAGCTACTATTTAGAACAGTGGCTCTGTGTATTCTTTCCATCTTCTTTCAAGGCTTCCTGCATCTTTCAATATTTTGCCATGAGAATCTTTCAATATTGCAATTCAAACCTTGAATTTTTTCTTTAGTTCCTTCAGCTTGAGCAATACTAAGCATGTTGTTCTTTTTTGATTTTTTAATGCTAGGATTTTGCATTTTGTTATAATTTTTTATTTTGTCTTCTCAAGCCATCCCTTGAAACCTATTCAGCTTTTTTTTTTTTTTTTTTTAACATTTCTTCCCTTTGCTTTAGCTACTCTCCATTCAACAGCAAGTTGTAAGTTTCAGAGTCTCTTCCAACATCAATTTTGGTCTTTATTTCCTTTCCTGTCTTTTTAATGACCTTTTGCTTTCTTCATCTATGATGTTCTTGATGTTATCCAACAGCTTGTCTGGTCTTAGTCAATAGATTCAATGTGTTAAATCTATTCTTCAGATGCTCTCTAAATTCAGGTGGGCTATAAACTCAAGGTTGTATTGTGACTCTTATGGACTTGTTTTAATTTTCTTAAATTTGCATGTGAGCAATTGATGGTCTGTTCCATGGTCAGCTCCTGGTTTTATTTTGACTGATGATATTGAGCTTCTCCATCACCTCTTTCCATAGATGTTGTCAATTTGATTTCTGTGTATTACATCTGATGAAGTCCATGTGTACAGTTGCCATATATGTTCATGAAAAAAGGTATTTGCAATCAATAAACTGTTGGTCTTGCAAAATTCTATCCTTTCTATCATTTCTATCACCAAGGTATATTTTCCAACTACAGATGTTTCTTCTTTGTTTCCTACTTTCACATTCCAATGCCTAGTAATTGCTAATATATCTTGATTGCATGTTTGGTCAATTTTAGACTGGAGAAGTTGGTAAAAAATCTTCATTTTCTTCATCTTTGGCTTTAGTGGTTGGTGTGTAAATTTGAATAATAGTAGTATTAACTGGTCTTCCTTGTAGGCATATGGATATCATCCTATCACTAACGGCATTATACTCCAGGATAGATCTTTAAATGTCTTTTTGATGATGAATGAGACACCATTTCCCTTCAATTTGTCATTCCTGGCATAGTAATCCATATGATTATCTGATTCAAAATGACCAATACCAGTTCACTTCAGCTCACTCATGCCTAGGATATTGTTCTTTATGTGTTCCATTTCATTTTTGACAACTTCCAATTTTCCTAGATTCGTACTTTATACATTCCACATTTTGATTATGAATAGATGTTTGCAGCTGTTTCTTCCCATTTCGAGTTGTGCCCCATCAGCAAAACAAGGTCCCAAAAGCTTTTCTCCATCCATGTCATTAAGGTCTACCCTACTTTGAGGAGGCAGCTCTTCCCCAGTCATATTTTGAGTGTCTTCCAACCTGAGGGGCTCCTCATCTAGCACTATATCAGACAATGTTTCGGGGTTATTCAGAAAAATTTCCAGTAATATATCAGATAGTATTTCCCTGCTATTAAGAAGGTTTTAGTGGCCATTTTCTTCAGAAGTGAATGGTCCCATCTTTCTACTCAAGTCTGTCTTAGTCTGGAAACTCTGCTGAAATCTGTCCATCATGAGTGACCTGGCTGGTATTTGAAATACTGATGGCATAGCTTGCAGCTTCACAGCAACATACAAGCCACCACAGTACAGTAAATTGACAGTTGAGTGGTAGTTTATTGGGTAGAGGCAAGTAAGAGACATAATTTCTTGTAGTCTTGATTTTTATGTATGCAACTGTAATGAAAAACATCTTGCTTAGAGTAGGCTAGTATCTTTGGAAATAGAACAAAGTCTGGATTAAATAATACTTTATTATAAATTTTATGAAAAAATTGTCATTTTAAGAAAATATAGGGCCTGGAATTCGACTCACTCCCATGCCTAACTTTGAGCCAAACAATAAATCTAATAGCTGAGCAACTAAACCAGGGAGATACACGGATTAGAACAATCAACTACAGGAGATTAGAAGGGCATCATCTGCACAATGAGGAAGCTAGGGCAGCAGGAATGCATAGGTGGGAAGGACACAGGGAAAGTGGGACCACAAGGAGGAAGTGGGAGGAGAGTTGTCACACTGTAGGGATTGTAATCAGTGTCACAAAACAAAATGTGTATAAACTATTGAAAGTAATAAATAAATAAATACAATATAACCCAATGATCTGAAAAGAGCTTATTAGTACTTGTATTTGTTTGTTTTACTGGATTGTTGTTGTTGGCACAAACATAAGTACATGGTGGCTATAAAGATTATGTCAAGGCTAATTAATATTCAATTATTAAAATGTTAAATTATGACAACCTTTATAAAATAATGTTTGTATATCTGATGGTGCTGTGGTTATAGCCTTAAGCTGCTAACCCAAAGATCAGTGGTTTGAACCAACCAGCTGCTCCACAGAAGAAAGATGAGGCAGTCTGTTTCCATAAAGATTACAGCCTTGGAAACCCTATAAGACAGTTCTATTCTGTCCTATAGTGTCACTATGAGTTGGAATCGACTCAAAGC
>NW_006921620.1:13712115-13713394 GCF_000298275.1 Orycteropus afer afer | reverse complement strand
GGGCACCATCTAGTTCTTCTGGTCTCATAGTTGTATAGGCTGCAGATCAGATGGTGTACCCATTGCTAGGACTAATTGTTTCAATTAATTTTTGGTTTTCTTCATTCTTCTTTGCTCTGGATGAGGAGAGACTCATTGTTGCATCTAGATGGAAGCTTGCTAGCTTTCAAGATCCTGGTTGCTACTCGCCAAACTAGGAGGTAGAACAATATTTTGTATAGTATGTTATGCCAATTGAGCTTGATGACCCCTGCGACTATGATCCTGAGCCCACAGTTTCAACTACTTGGAAGAAACCACATTTTCAAGCAATTATATTTTACTGAATATCAACAAAATGACCCAGTTACCACCTGGATTTTCTGACTCTGCTGCCACACTGTTCTCATTTATCTACAATCTTCCATTTATAACCCTATTCCTTGCCTTATAATTCTTTAAATAGATAATTATCATTCCAAATACTCCACGATATTTTTAGTAAATAGAAGCATGGACTATCTAGGTATAGAAATGGATATAGGTAGGCATCAGAAAAAACAAACTCATTGTCAATGAGTTGATTCTGATTTATGGTGACCCCCTGTAATCTTATGCAAACAGATCACCAGCCTTTCTTCTGTAGCACTTCTAGATGGATTCTAACTGCCATCCTTTAGGGTGCTAGTCAGAGGAAACTGCCACCCAGAGACCTATAGGAAGGCATAAGGATATAGAAATAAAAATCACAATTGAGAGATCAGTAAAGGAATCAGTATAAATATCCAAATTTCTATGTTTCCTATAGAAAAATTACCATAAAAATATCCATTTTCCTCCAAAAAAAGAAAAAAAAAAAAAAAACCTCAAAATTCAGTGGAAAACACAGAGTACATTTTCAGGTCTCTGGAAGATTTTAAGAGCAGTAAAGATCAATATTTTAGTATTATCTTCATGGAAACATAGCCTGTTCCTAATATTGGATTTATTGACTTCTCCTAAAGATTTCTTTGTAGTCAGAAAAAAGTGTAGGTATATAGCCAAAAGACGTGATTTTAAACCTCATTGTATTATTGTGGCTAGTTATTTAACTTTTCATATCTTCTTCTTGTTGTTATATGCCGTTGAGTCAGCACCAACTCATAATGAACACTCCTTGGATTTCTGAGGCAGTATCAGTATGGAAGTAGATTGCCCAGCCTTCCTTCCGAGGAGTGGCTGGTGGGTTTGAACCACCAGTCTTCTGGTTAGCAGTCAACTGCTTTAGACGCTATGCTACCAGAGCAAGTTCGTCTTTATT
>NW_006921620.1:13684693-13711998 GCF_000298275.1 Orycteropus afer afer | reverse complement strand
GTGCCTAAGGCATTTGACTGCTAACCAGAGGGCTGGCAGTTCAAACCCTCCAGCCACTCCTTGGAAGGAAGATTGGGCAATCTACTTCTGTAGTGGTACTGCCTTGGAAACCCAAGGAAGGGTTGTTATGAGTTGGATCTGACTCGATGGCAGTGAGTTTGGTTTTTATATTTCATAAGCTTAATGTAAAAATTAAACAGATAATACATGTAATATCCTTTTAAAACCAACAAAATACTACTTAACACAAAATCCTAGCTTTTATTTTATTATTGCTTATTAAAAAAAAAAAAAAAAAAACTTTGAACTAGCAAATGACCTCAAGAATAAGAAGGCAGAATTATCTTAGGACTATGACAAAGACTTCTGGACTCATCTGTGTAATTTATACACATTTTGTTTTATTTCTTCCTACTTTATTTTAATTAAAATGAGCTTTCTAAACATAAAGCTTTTTTTTTTTTTTAAAGGGAGCTGTATTATCTTTTTGTTGTGGTCAGAATCCCATCACAATCTACTCTATTCTAACTCTTGGAGATCCTATAAGACAGTGTAGAACTGCCCCATAGGGTTTCTAAGGCTGTAAATCTTTACAGAAGCAGACTATCTCATCTTGCTCCCATGGAATGGCTGATGGAGCCACGTGATACACTGTTCTTTTCACATGAATTACATCAGAAGCAGTGACTTATATCTCAATATTTTCATAATGAGGTGGTACATATTATTGTTCATAATATATTTTACCTTCTTCCCATACCAAGGAGTTCTATAGGAGAGGACATTTTACTAACTCAGATGGTATCCCTGGCCACAGGACTTGCTCTGTCCAACACATGGAAGTAAGAGTGGCCAGTTGGTAAACTTAGCCCTTAATTGTTGTTGTTGTTATGTGCCAGCGAGTCAAACCCGACTCATAGCGACCCCTCCTTGAGTTTCCGAGGCAGTATCACTATGGAAGTAGATTGCCCAACCTTCCTTCTGAGGAGTGACTTGTGGGTTTGAACCACCAGCTTTGCACTGAGCTTTCTGTGAGTTTCTAATCTCCTATATATGACTATGTCCCAGGTATTTACTGCACCTCATGTCTGAGCCTTAGAGGTCCAAAAAATAAAAAATAAAAAAAAATCCCCAAACTCACTGTCATCCAGTCAGATCTGACTCATAGCAACCACTCCTTGGGTTTCCAAGATGGTAGACACATTAAATACAGCATCTCCCCCAGTCTAACAGCAAACCTAGAACATGAGACTAAATGGCTATTGTTGCATGTTGCTGAACTTAGAGGTGTTTAGCTAGGCAACATTCGTATGACAACATCTGATTATTATATAAGACTTACTGATATCGCTTTTGGAGAATATGAGGACTGAAAAGACTCTACTGATTCCTTCTCTCTAATCTAGGCTTTAGAATAGCCCTCTGGAGGGAAATTTTGAGTCTTCAGAACAAACACTTTTTCCAAGATTACTGTCCTGGTTATGGTGGTTGAGGTGGATGAAGAAGATGGAAGTAGAGAGGAAAGAGTCCAATTGCTGTTAATTGAGGATTTCTGGTAGTTGAGAACCATTCAGGTGAGAAATAAACACCAGTTAACTCAGTCTACCTTGTTGGAGGAGTCAAAGAGGTGGAATAAGATGGGGCTAATAGTGTCTAGGCCCAATCCTTTCTCCTAGAAACCAGAAAATTATAGAAGAATTATACACTACACACACACTTTGTGTTCTTAATATGTTGATCTTAAATAGTAATCCTATGACCAACCAGTGATATGGCTATGTTCCTTATCCTGCTACCACCTTCACAAAGCCTCTTCCCTGATTCCAACCACTGTCCCTTTGTGGACTTCCTGGAACACAGCACAGACTCTGAAATGGCACCACTGTACATTAATTGAATTGAATCCAAAGTAATATGCTCAAAGCCAAAAGTGTATTTTTAAATTACTTGTTGTTGTTGTTGTTATGTGCCGACGAGTCAGCCCTGACTCATAGCGACCCCTCCTTGGGTTTCCGAGGCAGTATCACTACGGAAGTAGGATTGCCCAACTTTCCTTCCGAGGAGTGGTTGGTGGGTTTGAACCGCCAGCCTTCTGGTTAGCAGTCAAGTGCCTTAGCCACTATGCTACCAGAGCTCCTTTAAATTACTACCTATTCCAAATACTGAGTATCCATTGTGATCCAATATAACAATGAAATTAATATATTCGAAAAGCAAATGAAAACATCCTAGATATATTCTAAAATTTACTATGACCCCCACATATTACCAAATTTCCAAGAAGAAATTAAATCTAAATATTAAAGCCCCATATAGATCCCAAACTAAAGCCTGCAATGGATTCAAGTCTGACATAAAATTCTCTTGAATTATCGATAAAATGTTCAAAGAAATAAAATCCCAAATTCATACAGAATTCTGTATTCTGCTCAGACTCAACTAGGAGATGACTGGACAGCACATCAAAACAACAACAGCTCAGTCTCAAGTGAGAAGTCCTCTTTCATGGTTGGGGTTGTGGTCCCTTCAGCAGCTGCATCCTGGAGAACACTCCTTGGATTTCTGAGGCAGTATCACTACGGAAGTAGATTGCCCCATCTTCCTTCCCAGGAGTGGCTGATGGGTTTGAACCGCCAGGCTTCTGGTTAGCAGTCAAGTGCCTTAGGCACTATCCCAGGCAGCTTTATGATCCTGCACTACTGCTTGGACTTAGTTTGCCTGTAATAGTAGAAGAGGCTCAGTGGTATCTGGGTAAAGGGAGTGGATGAAGAAAAATCTTGATTTTAACATAATTCTGCATCACTTTTCCAGAATCAAGGACCAATGACCTAAAATCACTTGGGAGTTATTGCCCAGCAAGAGGTTAATTTGACATTATTCAATACTCGTCCGTGGAGAAATAAATATCTTCCTCTGTGTAAAAGCCCTTCATTTCCCTTTTGTCTTTTAACACTGGATTCTCGCTCGCTTGTGCTCAATTGAATGTGGTTTCTATCTAGATACTGTCTCTTGAGCAGCCATTTGCATTTCTTTGCTGTTGTGGCTGTTTCCACTGACTTTTGCCATGGTCATGGTTAGACCTAGGATGGTTGTATTTGTTCAGATGGAGGTATTGCAGCAGCTGTGGATGTTTCTGAAACTTTTGCCCCTGAGACCCTGGGAAATGCCAATACCTCGGCAGTGCCCCACTAGATGTTATATACATTGCACTCAGGCAACCTAAAGCCCTGGAATCCCTGAGTGGTGCAAATGGTTAAACACTGGACTACTAGCTGAAAGGTTGGTGATATAAACCCACCCATGTGTTTCTTGGAAGGAACACACGCATTAGAATCAACTTGGCAGCAACTAAAAACAACAGAGCTGTGGTCAGACTTAACTAAATTAGTCCCAATACAAGAGAAGTTGGTGGGGTATGACTCTGGAGCCTCTGAACAAGCCACACTGATCCAAGATGAGGTCTTCCACAGTGTCCTCTTTGGTGAATGCAGAATGGAATTTAGAGCCTCCTTTTAATGCTGTCTCTATATACCTAGCACTATTTAAAGGAGAACCTCACTGGCTGTTAGGGACATTAGCTGCCATGCCATTAAAAGTAGCAAATACTGTGCAGCCTACCAATGCATGAAAAACATCTAATCCCATATCAGTCTACCCTGGCCCCAGGTAGTTCAAGGGCAACCTGAAGCAGCCTATAGTCTGTGAGTCCTGCCTGCTGTTTAGTTAAAGCCACTTGTCTAAAATCCTTTCTATATTAAAAAGAAGCCACTTACTTCTGGGCAAGCTTGTAGTAACCTTCAGTGATGCACCAAAGTCAAAATCCTTCTGGGTTTGCCTTTTTATTGCCTTAATATTTAGAGCTATTGTCCTAGGCTGCAGCCATTAATAGTCATAGGTAAACCTGTAAAAACATGGTGTAAAATATGGCATAGTGAAAAACCCACACAGTCTTCACTTAGTTAAGCATCAGCAAAGATTGAAGACATCCACTCTGGCTACACTAGAAGCCTGAATGCTTCTTTCTTTCTTTTTTTAGACTAACTTCTAGAATATTACCCTTCAAATCTTTCTTGTGAGATTGCAGTGAGTGTTCTGCTGCTGAAGCCCACTGCACACCCAAATTAGAAAGCCTCACCCACCTAGTCCAAGGAGCATCAAAATGGAACCCGTTGGAGGGACATAGAATTTTACTACAAGTTTACTACATGCTTGAGAGTGAACCACAGACATGGTTTCTGTAGACAAGCCAATCCCAAAGTGAGAGACAAGAGAAATAGGTAAAGTAAAACTGCATCCTAAATTCACCAATGACTCTGAAGAGGTACAGAGAGACCTGAGGTGCTTATGAAAATTTGTAAGGATAGAAGTATTACTGATCCCTCTGAGTAAGGATACAGATTTTATTTTTCCAAATATCTTTTGAAAAGCACTTCTAATTGCTGATGTGAAGGACCACGTCTTCAATTATTAAGTTCACATTTATTCATGAGCCTGCAATTGTTAAATCCTGAATAAATTACAAAGTATTTCAATTACAATATTTCCCAATTTCAATTACAAAAATGTCAAAAGATTGTATTTTAAAACACAGTCATCAAACATTACAATAATCAGACATTTTATAACACTTATTTGTACTTTTTTCAACTAATAGGATTGAAACCCCCAAAAGACATGGAATACTTATTTTCACCTTTCCACTTCAAAGAATGTTGTTGTTATGTGCCATAATCTCCAACTCATAGCAAACTTATGTACAACAGAATGAAACACTGACAGTCCTATGCCAGCCTCATAATCCCTACTATACCTGACACCATTGCTGCAGCCGCTCTGTCAATCCATCTTGTTGAGGGCCCTTCCCCTTTTTTTGTTGACCCTCCACTTTACCAAGCATGACATCCTTCTCCAGGAAATGGTCCCTTCTGACAACATGACCAAAGTAGGTGAGACAAAGGCCATTCTTGCTTCCAAGAAGAATTCCAGCTATACTTCTTCCAGGGCAGGTTTGTTAGTTCTTTTACCAATCCATGGTACTTTCAGCATTTGCCAACACCACAACTCAAAAGCATCAACTTTTCTTTGGTCTTCCTTATTCATAGCCCAGCTTTCACATGCATAGGAAGCAATTGAAAATACCATGGCTTGAGTTAGGTGCATCTTAGTCTTCAAGGAAATATCTTTGGTCTTGAGCACTTGAAAGAGGTCTTTTGCAACATATTTGCCCACTCTAATAATTCTTTTGATATCTTGACTGCTACTTCCATAGGTGTTGATTGTAGTAAGTAAGCACTATGAAGTCTTTGACAACTCCAATGTTTTCTCCATTTATCATGACGATGCTTATTGGCCCAGTTGTGAGGATTTTTGTTTTCTTTATATTGAGGTGTAATCCATACTGTAGACTATAGTTTTTAATCTTCATCAGTAAGTGCTTCAAGTCATCCTCAATTTCAGTGAGTAAAGTTGTGTCCTCTGCATATCTCAGGTTGTTAATGAGTCTTCCTACAATCCTGATACCACATTCTTCTTCATATAGTCCAGCTTCTCTGATTCTTTGCTCAACATTCAGATTGAATAGGTATGGTGAAAGGATACAACCCTGACTCACTCCCTTCCTGATTTTAAACCATGCAGTATCCCCTTCTTTTGTTCGAATGACAGCCTCCTGGTCTATAAGTACAATGGTATTTTCAATCGTCTCATATGCATGTGAGAGCTGGACTATGAATAAGGAAGACTGAAGAAGAGTCGATGCTTTTGAGTTGTCGTGTTGGCAAAGAATGCTGATAGTACTGTGGACTAGTAAAAGAACTAACAAATCTGTCCTGGAAGAAGTGCAGCTGGAATGCCTCTTGGAAGCAAGAATGGCCAGACATTGTCTCACCTACTTTGGTCATGTTGTCAGAAGAGACCATTCTCTGGAGAAGGATGCCATGCTTGATAAAGTGGAGGGTCAATGAAAAAGGGGAAGCCCCTTAACAAGATGGATTAACAGAATTCCTCATGAGTACAATTAAGTGTTCTGGAGTTCCCATTCTTCTCAATGTTATCCACAATTTGTTATGATCCAAAGTATCACAGGATAGTGCCTAAATATTTTATAAGTTCATCAAATGTTAAATGATCAGAACAATATTTCCCAAGTATGCCAATGTTTTTACATTAATGACTTTTCATAAAAAGGTTTATCCTCTACTTAAGATTCTCTTTCCACATCTTCTGTCTTTTCCATAAATTGTTTATCCTTCTGCATTGTGTTAGCCAGGGTTTACTGGAGAAGAACCAGGGCACTGATGGTTCAATGGTAGAATTCTCACCTTCCATGAGGGTGATCTAGTTCAATTTCTGGCCAATGTACCTAGTGAGCCACTGCCCTTAACAGTGGAAGATTGTGCATTGCTACCATGCTGAACATATTTCAATGGAGTTAACTAGGAACAAAAGCCTGATGATCTGTTTCTGAAAATCAGGCAGTGAAAGCCCTATGGTTCACAACAGTCTAATCCTTTGGTACATGGGGTCACTATGAGTTGGGACAAATGCAATAACAGCTAACAAAACACAAGAGAAAGGCTGTGGTTTCTAACCGCTGTGTTTTACTTTGTAGACTAAACTGAGAGTGCAAGAACCAAATCTGGCTGAACTCTTGCTCAGCAGATTACTAAAAATACATTTGAAATTGAAAACATTTTGGTAGGGCAGTAATTTATCAAAAAAAATTTATTGAGTGAATTAATATTATTTCTCAGTGATATTATAAGACTATATGATATGTAGGCAAACATTCAAAACTCCCTTCTCTAATAAACCACATGTTGTTGTTGTTGTTGTGTGCCATCGAGTCGGCCCCAACTCATAGTGACTCCTCCTTGGGTTGCCGAGGCAGTATCACTGTGGAAGTAGATAACCATGTGTATTGTCTATGATTTCTGTGTGGCCATTGCAATAGATTACAGAAGTGGAATGTTGTGGGAGCAATGGTTGGTGTCAGATTTTGTAAAAAGGTAGGAGAGTGGCAGCATGTCTGACCTCTACCTCATAGGAATCAGTACTAGGCTCTTGAGGTTGATTTTCATCCTCCTAGGAGTTCTGGTGGCATACTGCCTAGGGCATTTGACTGGTAACCAGAAGGCTGGTGGTTCAAACCCCCCAGCCATTCCTCAAAAGGAAGAATGGGCAATCTACTTCCATAGAGATACTACCTTGGAAACCCAAGGAGGGGTCGTTATGAGTGACAGCAATGAGTTTGGTTTTTTGGTACCTGCTTGTGAAGTTAGAGAAGATCAGAAGATGTTGCTACAATGCCATTTTTACAGTAATTTATCAAAAAAAAATGTATTGAGTGAATTAATATTATTTCTCAGTGATATTACAAGACCATACAATATGTAGGCAAATATTCAAATTACAAGATTGCACAGGAGAATTCTTCATAAATGATTAATAAACAGTATAGGAAAAGAAATAATATTGTTTTATGTTGTTTTAAGGATTTAAATTCCTTCTTTTAAAAGTCATTAAGGAACTGTGACCACAGGAGGAGATGTCCTTCAGAAAAGTAATATCTCTATTTTGCTCTAAGTCAAAATATAATGGGAACTCTACCCATAAAATATTTATATGATGCATATAAATAGGCAATAGAAACAGCAGCCAACAGGTTTACCCTGTCAATAGCAATTTATTAACATGACAAATAGATATAAAAACATAAAATGTGCCATAGTCCTGCTTCATTTTCATTTCAGTCTTCACCTCCAGAAGTAAGCTTGTCATGATTGCATTTAAATGTTTCCTTTTTGAACATTTACAGTTGTTTTAATAAAGAAAGGTCATGAGAATGATGAAGAATTTTTAAAATGACACCCCAGGGGATATCCAGAATAACACACCTTTGAAGGGAAAATAATTCTAAAAAGGTAGACATTACCATAAATATCAGAGAAAAGAATCTAGATGCATTGCTGAAAAATGGACCAGCCATGATTCATGAGTAAGTCATTGCTATTAATATATTAACTATGTCATACATAATATATATGAGTACATCTATGGTACCTGTATGTATAACTACAAGCATAGATTCCAGTAAAACATTTAATTTAAAATAAATCTTTCTGGACCCATTAAGAATAAATTTAAGGCTTGAATTATAAAGCCTTCTTGGAAAACTCTATTAAAATTCATTGTTTGAAGGGTAGGTAATATTTATGGAGAATTTCTTATGCATCTGGTACTCTTCTAAGTAATTTACACACATTATCTCATTATTTGAACCCTACTAGGACCTCTGAAGCAGCCACTATTCTTATACCTCTTTATTAATAAAGGGTCTTGACTTAAGGTCTTTTTTTTTTTTAGTAAATGGTTGGGTCAATGTTACACAGTCTGCAAGTGGCAGAGTTAGACTTGAAATCAGTTTTGTCTGTCAAGAAAGGCTGTGGCTTCTAACCACTGTGCTCTACTCTGTTGACTAAACTGAGAATGCAAGAACTAAATCTATCTGAACTCTTGCTCATCAGGACATTAAAAATATATTTGAAATTGAAAACATTTTGGCAGGGCATGATCCTTCACATATCTCATTACTCTTGATTATCTTGTTACTCAGCTAATTTTGCTTTGTGCATTTAGTTTCTTTCTGCAGCCATAGTAGACATTTGATTTTGAGATTCCAATTCTATTGCCTCAAAAAAGTATAATAAAACAGTAATTGTTGGAGTTTGTCATGGAAAGTGAAGGGATTTAGGATCAATAAGACTAGTTGCAAATTCAGCTCAACTATGCTTTTAAGGCTCTAACTGACATCTACATCTGTATCTACATATGAATCTATTCATCTATCTATTGCTCTATTGTTCTATCTATCTGAATTAGCTTTTAGTGTAAAATTATTGCAGTCAAGTTGACTATGATTCATGGTGACCCCATACGTGTCAGAGTAGAACTGTGTTCCATAGGGTTTCCAGTGGCTGATGTTTTTCCAGGGGAGCTCTGGTAGTGCAGTGCTGAAGGCACTTGTTGGAAGGAAGATGGGCTAATCTACTTCTATAGTGATACTGCCTTGGAAACCCAAGGAGGGGTCACTATGAGTCGGGTCCAACTTGATGGCACATGAAAACAAAACAAAACATTTTTTTGAGAAGTAGATCACCAGGATTTTATTCCTGGATGCCTCTGGTTGTACTCAAATGTTCAGTCTTTCAATTAGCAGCCAAACGTGTTAACTGCTTGCACCATCCAGGGAACCCACATCTTTCAGTATGTTGTTATGTGCTGTCAACTAGACCCATTTAATTTTGACATCCTACGTAGCAATTTTATATGCAGATGACCTCAATTTGCAATTACAGAAGATGAAACTGATTTAGAGGACACAGACTTTGCTCAGAGCGATTTTGTGATCGAGATTAAGAGACATCTGGTAGGAAGCAACTAAATAAAATCACTATAATGAGAAATATAAGTGTATTTTGAGATACAAAGTGCTATAACAGAAAGAGCACAGGTTTTAGTGTCAGGATGGTTGGAACAAAATTCCCAGAGTTTCCATCTGATAACTACCATTTTGGATAAATGACAACTGTGTTTAATTATAGAGCATGGGGGGATGAGAATAGCAGAAGATTCCTTTTCTCTCTAGGAAGCACTAGAAAAAACTTGAAGAGCTCTGAAATGTAATCTGTTTACATTTTTTTCACCTTAATTCTGTAATGGGTGTTCAAAAAAAACACTATAATTTTTGTAGTTCACTGGGTTTTTATTCTGAAGTGCCTTTTCTGCTTTTAAGCATGTGAAATTATTTTTCTATTTAGATATTATGTTTTTCAGTTTGAGAATTTCATTTAGCTCTTTTTCAGCACTTTTAATTCTGTGATAGTTTCTTGTCTGTTCACTGCTATTGCCTCCCTTTCTGGAAGTTCTACAGCATTTATAATTATTAGTCTTAAATTCTTGTCTGTTAATTCTAATCTCTAGGATATCTTTGGATGTGTTTCTATTGACCATTATTTCTTTTGAGAATAAGTCATATTCTCATGCTTCTTTGCATGTCTGGTAAATTTTTTTTTTGGACATTGATATAAAAGAAGAGGCACAAATAATAACTTTTAGAAGGATGAGCAAAAAGCTGGTCTTTATGAGGCAGAGGTTAAAGATCTCCTAGATGTCCAACTTCTCCAAACTGCTGTACTCCTCCATCATATTTTATATCAAATACTCCCCTGTCAGTACTCTCCATCTCATCTTGTATTTCTGTAGTTACCTGAAATGGCTCAAAGAATGCAAGAACCACCAAAGAAATGGCTCACATGGATGTGGAGGTTGTCAATCCTTGAGTCAAGCACCTGTGTCTTTCCCCACCTCTTTTCCCCTAGATGCCCCAAAAAACATAAAAATGTGTCCAATGGTGATCTTCCCTTTGTACTGCTCTTGTTGAGTGTGAGCACACACTCATGAAGGTGTATGAGACAGCCTTTTATCTTCCTCCATTTTAGATAATAAATGTTTCCATTCTCCATTCCAATTCTCTATCAAACCATTACTCTGAGGGTGGTATACAACATGATATGTCCATTGATTATGATGTTTCTTGGCCTACTGCTGCACACTCTGAGCTGTAGACTGGGTTCCTTGGTCTGAGGAAATATAACTTGGTGGCATAAATTAGTACAGAATTTTTTTTAATCCCTCAATGGTGTTTTTGGCATTTTCTTCTGTCATGTGATATGCAATGCCCAGTGTAGAGTAAGTATTTATTACTGTGAAGACTTATTTATAGCCACCTGCTGGCATTGGCATCATTGGTCCAAAATAACCAACTTGCCACCTATGTGCAGGGCCTTCTTCCTGGGGAATATGTCACATAGCCATCTACAACCACTATCTTTCTTCTGGCAGATAGAATAGTCCATATTGGCATTTTGTGCCTCAGGAGGTACAAGAGGGATGTGTCAATTTCAGCCCATGTTTGTATTATTGTAGAACTCCCATATCTGCTTCTCTTTTCATGGACCTAATTGGCCTCTACATTCGTTTTTCCTGCCACTACAACCAAGGAATTACACCTCTAACTCTTTTCTTATCACTCTGTATTTCCATATGCATCAAACTAGCCAATTTCTCAGGAGTTCAATCCATCACTTCTTTTCCCATGAATGGCTTTTGCATTGGATAATTGATTGCCATATATAAGCTGCTTCAATTCATGTTTTGTTTATTTTTAATTTTTATTCATCCATATATCAAAGGTTTCTCATTCTCTCATTTATCTTCTTTTTGCCAAGACCACATATTCCAGTGAGTCTGATCCATTTCAGTGAACCTCACCATTCTGACACCAACTGCATAAATATTAAAAAAAAAAAAAAAATCAGCACAAGGCTAGTCACTATGAGGTAGAAGTTAAAAATGTCCTAGTTTTCCAAACTGTGGTTCCACTTTATCATCTCTAACATCAACTACTCCTCTTCCCCTCAGTACTCTGCCCGAACTCACAGCGACCCTTCCTTGGGTTTCTGAGGCAGTTCACTATGGTCATAGATTACCCAACCTTCCTTCTGGGGAGTGGCTGGTGGGTTTGCACTGCCAGCCTTCTGGTTAGCAGTCAAATGCCTTAGGCACTATGCCACCAGAGCTGCTTTCCTGTTTTAGCATTCTGTAATTCCTGCAATATCTCACAGAACTCATGAACCACCAAGGAAATGTCTCATGTAGTTGTGGAGGTTGGCAAGTCCAAAATGTCACACATCCATGGTTCAGGCATCAGTTTATAGTATTCTCTTCACTCATGTGGTTGCAGGGCCCAAGGACCCCAAACATCAGGTCAGACAAAAGGCTTCTTGCTGGCTTATAAGGCTGTGGAAGCTGTTGAATCAGGTCAGATGGTAGGCTGCTGGCTCAAGTCAGAAGAATTAGAGGTCAGATGATGACGAACCAGGCACAGGATCCAGATCCAGAGAGAGAACTTTGTCAGAGTATTCATATACAGATAATGCCCTCAAGGGAACCACAAGTGACTTGAACCACACTTTATTAAGGTGATGACTCAATATATGCCCTACCCTAGCCCTGACTTATCAGCATAATGGACAACTGACACTTAAATGGGACCATTACCACAGACAGACAGAGGTTAGGTTTTACAGTACATTACAAAATGGAGGACTATGGCCAGAAGGGCTATATTAAGTAATTACCAGAGCTCCTTCCACAGAGGAGTATAAAACCAAAGTAAATAAATTTATTTGCAGTAAATGGCATGTTTCATACTCTAATCCAGAAATGAACTGGGTTTTTGGAAGAGTTACAGTTTGGGGAAATGTCAGGTCACCAAAGTTTCCAAAAAATTTTAGGTCAGGATTAAGTTGCTCCCTCAAGTAAGAGTTTGAGATTTAAATGCTAATAAATACCTTGAAATCTTTCAGAGCTTATCCAGTGAAAGCTGTGAGAGCCTGAACATGAGGGACTGCCTTGTTTTTCCAGATTTTGCTAGTTTTCCACCTTTGAGAGGGTGCAGTCATCACTTTTCTATCACTTGTTTCAGTGGAAAATATTTTCATTTTCTTTCTCTAACATGTTTCTTCCTTACACATGTGCTAGTTTTTGCAGATTTTACTGTTGTGCTGCTTTTTAGGTCACCAGAAATATTTACCTACACTCCAGCCCTACCCCCAGCTTTCATCATCCCAGAGATCTCTCTCTGCCCTCCTCTGCTCTAAGACCTTAGTAAGCTCAGCTATGCACTCATGGAAATTCAATGCACTGTGTGGGCTTTCTCCCAGCCTTTTCTTAGTTACCTCATGCTACCGTAACAGAAATACCATCAATGGGTGGCATTAAAAAAGAGAGTTTATTTTCTAACAGTTCAGAGAGTTAGAAGTCCTAATTCAGAGCATGACTTTAGAGGGAGGTCCTTCCTTACGTATTCCAGCTTCTACAACTGCAAACAATTATTGTAGATGCATCTGTCTCTGTATCTATCTTCCTTTTCTCCTAGTGTTCATTTTGCTTTTTGTAGACCTCTGAAATGATTATATTCAGAACCCATCCTACTCAGGTACATCCTAATTAATGTAACAAGGAAAATTGTTTCCTAACAGGAATATATTTACATGCACATTGTTGTTAGGTGTTGTCAAGTTAGTGCCTACGCAGTGACTCTAAGTACAACAGAACAAAATGCTACCCAATCAGGTACCATCCTCACAATCATTGCTATGCTTGAGCTGTTTGTTGCAGTCATTGTGTCAATCTACTTGTTGAGGGTCTTTCTCTTTATCACTGACCCTCTACTTTTCCAAACATGACATCCTTTTCCAGGGGCTGATCCCTCATGACAACACACCCAACATTCTTAAGAGGAAGTCTCGCCATCCTTGCTTCTAAGGAGCATTCTGGGAGCATTCAAGTTTGACTTGTTCCTTCTTCTGGCAGTCCATGGTATAGTTAATATTCTTCAACCACACTGTAATTCAAATGCTTTAATTCTTCTTTGGTCTTCCTTTTTCATTGCCCAGCTTTTACATGCACGTGAGGTGATTGAAAATATCATGTCTTGGGTCAGGAGATCTTAATCCTCAAAGTGGAATCTTTGCTTTTTAAAACTTTTAAGAGGTGTTTTGCAGCAGATCTGTTCAATGCAATATGTTGTTTGATTTCTTACCTACTGCTTCCATAAGCATCGATTGTGGATACAAGTAAAATTAAATCATTGACAGTTCAATCTTTCCTCCATTTATCATGATGCTACTTACTGGTCCAGTTGTAAGGATTTTTGTTTTCTTTATGTTGAGGTATAATCTATACTGAAGGCTGTAGTATTTGATCTTCATCAGCAAGTGCTTCTAGTCCTCTTTACTTTCAATAATCATAGTTGTATCATCCATATATTGCAGGCTGTAAATAGGTCTTCCTTCAATCCTGATGATGAGTTCTTTTTCATATAGTCCAGCTTCTCAGATTATTTGCTCTGACTACAGATTGAATAAGTATGGTGAAAGGTGAAAGGCTATATCCCTGATACACACATTTCCTGAACTTCAACTTTACAGTATCCCCTTGTTCTGTTCAAATGATTGCCTTTTGGTCTATGTACAGATTCTGCATGAGCATAATTCAGTGTTCTGGAATTACCCCTTTTCACTTGACTGCTAACCAGAAGGCTGGTGGTTCAAACCCACCAGCCACTCCTCGGAAGGAAGGTTGGGCAAGCTACTTCTGTAGTGATACCGTCTCAGAAACCCAAGAAGGGGTTGCTATGAGTCGAGTACAACTCGACAGCATATAACAACAACAACAACAACATCCATAATTTATTATGATGCCTGCAGTGAAATGCCTTTGCAAAGTCAGTAAAACACAAGTAAACATCTTTCTGATATTTTCTGCTTTCAGCCAAGATCCATCTTATATAAGCAGTGATATCCCTAGTTCTACATCCTCTTCTTAACCCAGCTTGAATTCATGGAAGTTCCATGTTGATGTATAGGTGCTATTGTTTTTTAATTCCGCAAAATTTTACTTAAGTGTTACATTAATAACTGTTTGATAGTTGCTGAATTCTGTTGGATCACCTTTCTTTGGAATGGGCACATATGTGAATCTCTTCCAGTCAGGTGGCCAGGTAGTTTACAGCTATAGGGGCCAACATTTCAGTACGTATTTTTGGGGGATGCAGGTCAATCCATAGCAGCCCTCCTGCAGTTTTCAGTCTTTGCCCCTGTGTACTGTGCTGATTCCACGGGAAAGGGTTAGGAGGTAGGTGCAAAATCTCTCAGCATCTAGATCTCCTCAAGAGTCTAATCTTCCTTGTAAGTTTATGTGGCCTTTCAAGGTTTGGTGGGTTTCTCTTTACCTTGAAAAGTTCACTCTATATTGGGTATGCTTCTTCTCCTGCTGGGCTTCTATGGATGCAAAGAGCAAGGGATTTCTTCTCTCCTAGGAAAAATTTGTGAACTCTGAAATTTAGCTACTTTAAAGTTTTTGTTTTTGTATTTCACTTCTCTGACAGTTATCAAAACTAATTTTTTGGTATTCTATCCAAATTTTTAGGGTTTTTTTTTTGAAGCAATGATTTTTTTTGTGATTTTCTACATTCTAACTGAGTGAGGGATTCTTACCTTAACCATTCTGAGTCACTGTTTTGTCATCTCCAAAAGGGGAAATTTTTGTGAATATTTAAATATAGCATATGAAAAATGTTTAGTATGGTGCCTGACATTGGTAGGTGCCTCATAAATATTAACGGCTTTTCTCTATTAAGCTGAATATCAAAGAATGTCAAATAAAGAAATGAACAGCTATATGTGTTTTGCCAAAATAGTTTTTGGAAGAGGTTAAGTTTGAAGATACAGAACACAGTTTGACAGAAAGGAATAATAATAATAATAATAATAATAAACCTGAGTTTTTGTCTGCTTCCTTTATTTATTTCAGCAAATATTTACAGAATGCTTACATATAAAATGTGCATATGGTACAGATTATTAAGAAACTTTCTAAATCAGAGATCTTCTGCTTATGTATTATTATTTTTTTATGTCTCACCCATGCATTCAATCATATTCCACAGAAACAAACACGGTTATTTCCACTTAGCTGTTTGCTTAAAAGGAAATGAGTGAAGAAGTAGAATTTAAGGAAACATAACTAAATGTGACAAAAAGAAAAATAAACCAAGGAACACAACAAGCACAGCAGATTACACATTAAAACGGAAGAAAGACCTTCGACAATCAAGACATCAGACAATGGCTGGCAGTGTTTGTGCCTCAAGGAAGAAAATGAATTTATAAACACTTCCTGGTTATTTATATGAGAAGAGCTATATATCAGAGTTAGGATTTATTTCAGTGTTCCACACTGGGAAAAATGAATGGCTTCCTGAGAGGGTGGGAGAAACATGAAAAAGGAGCACTACATTGACAGTTGCGTTTAGCCTTGCTTGAGTTCTCTCTTGATGGTTTGCATTTAATTCAGATCAAAAAGAGTCATCTTGTTAAAACTGCTTTTTTTCTCACCAGGAAAGCCAGATGGGTGACCCCAATAGGAAAATGAAGTAAGCCTTTATGTGTCAAGAGAACTACTGAACAGAATAATTGCATTTGGGGTTATGTGAATTTTCACATCATTCCATTTCATTGTAAATACATGATTCATAACAGCAAAAGGACAGGAAATGGAAAGCAAAGGAAAACACTAAAAAGAGAGTATCTTGTCTGTTTTATCTGGGTTAGTAACAAACTAAACTAAGACCTCAATGAATTGAAGGCCTGTGGGGTGGGAGTAGCAGTGGATTTATCTATTTGTGATCTTGACCTGTCAGCTATTACATGAGATTTCCCAGCTACTAGCAAAACCACTTGGCTCTCTCTGGAGGCAGCAGCTGGTCTCTCATCATCCTCTCTACAATTTCTTGTTCCATCTGGGAGCATTTGATTGAAAAAGAAATCTAAGAGACCTTAAAGTGGATGTATAGGCCAGATATTTATTTATCCAAAAGGAGCTATTTTTCATGAATGAGAGTTTATACTGTGTCATTGCACACTGCAGCCATACCTCTTCCTCCCTCCCTCATTTCCTAGTATCTCCCGTGAAGGAATGATTCCATCAGAAGCCTGCATTTCTATCTAGCTCTCTAAAATTGAGAATTAGGACTGTCTTTATTGGTTTTTTTTTTTTGGCTATCACACCAGATTTCTTTATTTTGTTAAATTTCACATATTACCTCTCAGTAGTCAGTTCCTGACAGTCACTCTGGAAAACACAGATACATTTTGAGTGCTTAGTTTATTTATGTCACCGACCACAGTAACAATTTCAAGACTTGCCCTCCACAGTCTATTTGAAACCTTAGTCCTCTGGGTGTATCTGCCTCCAAGCACTTATCCCACTGTATTTTAATTGTGATGATAGTAGGGTTGAAAATTCAGGGCTTTAGACTTCAGAATACTTATTAAAACTTTAGCTGTTTGAATAACTGGGAAGTTACTCTATAATTCACTTCCTTTACCTGTTGTTATGTGCCATTGAGTCATCTCCAACTCATAGCAACCCCTCCTTGGGTTTCTGAGGCAGTATCTCTACAGAAGTAGATTGCCCAATCTTCCTTCTGAGGAGTGAGTGGTGGGTTTGAACCTACAACTTTCTGGTTAGCAGTCAAGTGCCTTAGGAGATGGGTATAATAATAGCAAGCTTTCCACTCGTTATGTTGGTCTTTAACCAAAGAAGTTATTTTCAAGCTTAGGCAGAGGACACTGCATTGGCTACCTTAGGATTATTTCCTCTTTACCTTTATTCATCTTTACAATCGTTTCATCATTGTTTAAGAATTCAGGGTCAAATGGTGGAGCCTAGGAATAGTAATCTCTCAGTACTCATGTGACTATCCATTTTCTCTCTGATGTACACCTTCCGTATGTTCTCAGATTAGTGCTGACTTGTACATTTGATAGACCCTAATTTCAGGAATTTAATAGGGCAAAAGATTCAGTTTTTGTATTGGTGAGTCTTGACTAAAGAACATCTTAAAGGACATTCTTTGCTTTATTTCCTAATTTTGTCTCTCTGATGGAGATTAAATAAACCCTGATGGTGACTGTAATGTTAGAGACTCAAAGGAATGAGTGGTGACATTTGTCAATTTCTTAATGAACAGATAAAGAAGAATAAAGACTCTTGCTACCTAAGAAAGTTGGTTTCTCCTTGAAAAAAAGTTAACAACAACAACAAAAAAAAAGAAATAGGAAATAAACACAAATTCAAAAGCCCCAAACTCCATTCTTATAGCATTTAGCTACCACTTCAGTGAAAAATCTATCTCTAAATGAAAATACACCAATTAGATATCAAGTTCTGTTCATATCACCAATATGATGGGTTCTATTCACTCCATGTCTAAATAGCACTTAAAAATAAAACAATAGGTATTAATATAGAGATAAAAAGTTCTTAAAAGGATGCAGGATTTGGAACACATTTATTTGAGCTTCAACAGACACTGGGATGGCATAGTGGGTAAGACATTTGGATGCTAACCAGACAGTCCATGGTCCAAACCCACAAGCTACTCTGTGGGAGGAAGATGAGGCAATCTACTTCTGTAAATATTTATAGCCCTGGAAAGCCAACGAGAGTTGCTATGAGTCAGAATTTATTCAACTGTATTGGGCTTTGCTTTTGTTTTACACCCTTATAACTTTCACAAAGGAGAGAAAGAGTATTCACAGAGAACAATATTGGCAAGAAACACTTGAAACCACTTCTACTGCTAAAGAAGGAGACAAGGTGGCATCCTAGTGACACACCCAACACAATCCCTGCACAACAGAGAACCAAAAAACCAAGTGAAACATATACAGATGATGATCTTGGAATTCTAAACATCCAATGAGGGGATAAAAAATTATATTGAGCATGGATTGGAAAGGGAGCTTGACCAAAGACAGTGACTGAGGATAAAGATGAAGCTGGGCCCAACCAGATGTGTCTATTTTAAAACCAGAAGGCAACATACAAGGGTGAAGGGAAGCCAACTTCATGGATTCCACATTGGAACAGAGAACAGTGTAGACAGATCCATAGTGAAACAAGGTGAACAGAATTCAAGCTGGATCTGGGAGAGGAAAGTGCAGGGAAATGAGGAAGAATCCCAGTGTCACGGGCCACTGCCAAGCAAGGAGGGAGCAGTGAAAGGGATGAAATAATGTATACCAGTCAAAGCTAGTTGTTTGGGTTGAGGGCCCATTCTAAGACGATGGTCTGTGGCGTGGCAGCTGGAGACTCTGGACTCTGGGTGCCCCACCTCCTGATCTGATCGAGTCTGGGCAAGAACTGGATAATTGGCTGCTCTTATCTAGTAGTGCACCAGGCACACTCCATGAACTATGACTGGAAAGGTGCTTTCTACCACTTTCAACAACACATCTTCCCAGTTATCAGGGGTGAGCCCCACTCCTGTCCACACAAATCTGATGGGTAGGGACACCCCCTTGCCACTTCCCTCCAGGCTGGTTCCCTCTGGCTGCTTCCTCCACCAGGAGCCCCTTGCCACACTGTGCCTCAAGCACACAGAGCCAAGAGTTTGCACACTGCATACTGGTGCCCATGTGATTGAAAGGCCATGCTCTCACAGAATACAAGTCACTCCCCTGTGGCCTCTGCTGTCAGAGGTGTACACATGCACAGAAACCCCTACAGGCTCCTGCCTCCTCTGTGGATATGTGCAGCCATAGATTGTATGTCAGTCACCTATGGCCACTGCTGTCAGCTGATCATAGCTGCATCAGCTTCCCCTTTTTTCTTTTCTTTTTTCCACTTTTTCTTCCTTTGTGTTTGTTTATTTTTCCCTCTTCCTATTATTCTTCTTTTATTATTACCCATCATTTTTTTCATCATCCTATTTTTTCTTCTTTTTTTTTTCCCTGCCCCATCCAATAGGAGACAGATATTGTTTCCCCACTAATCAACTAGTCAGTCATACCTACTGCACTTTACATCTGCTATCCCACCTGTGGTAGTTAAGTTTGTGTGTTAACTTGGTTGGTCCTGGTTCAGTAGCTGAGCAGCTGGATATAGTTATTCCTCATGGTGAGACTAGTAATTAACTCCATGGTGGAAACTATTGGAGCAGCTGAGTAACTATTTTAGGGATATGGTCTGCTTCCACTATATAAGAAGCAACTTTGAGGAAGGTCTCTAGTGTATGGCACACTTGAATGCAGCATGTAGCCTAGTAATTGTTCAACAGCCTGCCATGTTGCCCTGCTGAACTTGGGGCTTTTTCAGGACTTGAATCAATGGTCTCCTGTGCGGTTTGATACTTTCAGGACTGTGTCAATTTATTTGTCAGCCTTAGGCTTGTCAGCCTCAGCAACTAGCAGCTACCTGAGTGAAGAAAAGCCTCCAGTGTCAGTAGGCCAGGAGCAAGAGGCAGAGCTGAAGCCCAAGGTTGAGGGGCTTTCACCCAGCCCATGGAGCCTGGCACTTTGAACCCAGACTTTTAGCCTCCAAAGCTGTAAGAGAAAAAACTCCTGTTTGTTAAAGCATCCCATCTGCAGTATTTCTCTGTCAGAGCAGCACTAGGTAAACAAAATAACACCCAGTGAGTGAGACCACTACTTGCTCCTGCACCACAATGACAGATTGTGAACAACACATTCTCATACTGCCCACAGCTGCTCTTCACAGCCAGTAAACAGAGACTCATGCCTACCTTCTCACCAGTTACTTTGTCCACCCAGAGACAGGTTGGGAGCATTTCCATGCTGCCAATCTAGCAACTAAATAAGCATCCCTGACCTGCCTGCCTGGATATTATTAAGGCAAAGCAAAACAAAAAATCAGAATGAAACAAACCAACACATGATTAACAAATAAATGCAATAAATCTATCTCAGAGACAATAGACACCTTCAAATTAAAAAAAAAAAAAAAAGAAAAATGGTGCAAGGAAATGACCAAAATAAAGAAGAAGGAAATCTCCCTGAGAAAGGACAGATTATAGAACTATCTGATAATGAACTCAGAAGATATGTGTAAAGAGAGCTTCCAAAGAGCTCAACCATAAACAAACTCAAGCAAAATACAGACAATATCCTAGATGAATTCTGGAAAACAATACAAGAGCAAAATGACAAAATACATAGACCATTAGAAAATATACTAAAACAGCAATTAGAAATCCAAAAGATAAATACTAAAATTATAGAGATAGATTACAGATTGGAAGAACAAAATAGCAGAATAGAATAGATTTAAGAGAAAATCAGTGAATTAGAAGACAAATACCTTGACACCAATTTGCATAAGGAGAAATCAGAATAAAAGAATGAAGAAAAATGGAGAAAGCCTAAGAGTTATGTGGAACACTATCAAGAAGAAAACTTTACATGCAATTGGAATGACAGAGAAGGAGGAGGTAAAAAAAAAAAAAAGAAAGAAAAAAGAAAAAATGGGGTAAACTATTAAAGAATTTTTAAGCATAAAACTTTCCCAATATTATGAAAAACAAACATATATCCATCCAAGAAGCTCAATGAACTTCATACAGGATAGACTCCAGAAAAAGTCCCTTTCTTCACTGTCCAGCTTTCACAAACATATGAAGGGATCAAAAATACCATGGCTTGGGTTAGATTCATTTTAGTCTTCAGAGAGATCTTTGCTCTTCAGCACTTTAAAGAGGTGTTTTTTTTTTTTTGCAGTAGATTTGCCCAATACAATACATCATCTAATTTCTTGACTGCTGTTTCCATTGGTGTTGATGGTGGAATCAAGTAATATGAACTCTTTGACAACTTCAATCCCTTTTCCACCCTCTGTGATGCTGCTTATTGCTCCAGTTGTGAGGATTTTTGTTTTCTGTATGTTGAGATATAATCCCTTCTGAAGGCTGAAGTCTTTAATCTTCATCAATAAGTGCTTCCAGTCATCCTCACTTTCAGCAAAGTTGTATCATTTGCATATAGTAGGTTGTTAATGAGTCTTCCTCCAATGCTGATGCCATGCTCTTCTTTATGTAGTCCAGCTTCTCAGATTATTTGCACAGCATACAGTTTGAATAAGTATGGTGAAAGGATACAACTCTGAAGCACTCCCTTTCTGATTTTAAACCATGCAGTATTGCTTTGTTCTGTTTGAACGACAGCCTCTTGGTCTATGTACAGGTTCCTAATAAGCATAATTAAGTGTTCTGGAATTCCCATTCTTCTCAATGTTATCCATAATTTGTTATTATCCACCCAATCAAACACAGGTACACACCTTTCTGGTATGCTTTGCTTTTAGCCAAGATCCACATGACATCAGCAATGCTATCACTTGTTCCACATCCTCTTCTGAATCCAGTCTGCATTTCTGGAAGTTCTCTGTCAAAACACTGCTGCAGCCATTTTTGAATTATCTTCAGTAAGATTTTACTTGCATGTGATATTAATGATATTGTTCAATAATTTCCATATTTAGTGTGATCACCTCTTTTTGGAATGCTTGTAATTATGTATCTCTTCCAGTCAGTTGGCCAAGTAGCTGTCTTCCAAATTTTTAGCACAGACAAGTAAGTGCCCACAGCATGGCATCCACTTGTTTTAACATCTCAGTGGCTATTCCATCAATTCCTGGAACCTTGTTCCTCACCAATTCCTTCAGTGCAGCTTCGACTTCTTCCTTCAATACCATTGGTTCTTGATCATATGCTACCTCCTGAAATGGATGAACATCAATCAATTCTTTTTGGTACAGTGACTCTGTGAATCCCTTCCATCTTCTCTTGATGTTTCCTACATCGTTCAATATTTTGCCCATAGAATCTTTCAATACTGAAACTCAAGACTTTATTTTTTTCTTCATTTCTTTCAGCATGAAAAATTCCAAGCATGTTTTTCCCTTTTGGTCTTCTAACTCCAGGTCTTTGTGCATTTCATTATAATAATTGACTTTGCCTTTTCCGGCTGCTCTTTGAAATCTTCAGTTTAGCTCTTTTACTTTGCCATTTCTTCCATTTGCTTTAGCTACTCTCCATTCAAGGGCAAGTTTCAGAGTCTCTTCTGATATCCATTTTGGTCTTTTCTTCCTTTCCTGTATTTTTAATGACCTTTTGCTTTCTTCATGGATGATGTTCTTGATATCATCCCATATTTCCTCTGGCTTTCAGTCGTTGGTGTTCAATGCATCAAATCTATTCTTTAGATGGTCTCTGAATTCAGGAATTATATAATCAAGGTCATATTTTGGCTCTTGTGGAGTTGTTTTAATTGTCTTCAGCTTCAACTGGAACTTACATATAAGCAGTTGATCTGTTCCACAGTCAGATCCTGGCCTTGTTTTGGCTGAAGAGATATTGACTTTCTCCATTGCCTGTTGCCACAGATTTAGTCAATCTTATTCCTGTGTACTCCATCTGGAGAAGTTCATGTGCATAGCCACAGTTATGCTGTTTAAAAAAAGTATATGGAATGAGTAAGTCATTGGTCTTGGAAATTTCTGTCATGCAACCTCCAGCATTATTTCTGTCACCAAGGGCATATTTTCCAACAACTGGTGATTCTTCTTTGTTTCCAATTTTTGCATTCAAATCACGAGTGATAATCAACACATCTTAATTGCATGTTTGGTCAATTTCAGACTGCAGAAGTTGGTAAAAATCTTCAATTTCTTAGTCTTTGGCTTTGGTGGTTGGTGCATAAATTTGAATAATAATATTATTATTATTAGTCTTTCTTGTAGGCATATGGATATTATCCTATCCTTGACAGAGTTGCCTTCAGGATAGATCTTGAAACACTCTTTGTGATGATGAATGCCATGTCATTCTTCTTCAATTTCTCATTCCTGAAATAGTAGATCATATACTTGTCTGATTCAAAATGGCCAAAAACAGTCCATTTCAACTCACTGATGTCTAGGATATTGATCTTTATGCATTCCATTTCATTTCTGACATCTTCCAATTTTCCTGATTCATCTTTTGTACATTCCATGTTCTGATTATTAATGGTTGTTTGCAGCTGTTTCTTCTCATTTTGAGTCATGCCACATCAGCAAATGGAGGTCCCCAAAGCTTTACTCCATCCTCATCATTAAAGTTGGCTCTACTCAGAGGAGGCAGTTCTTCTCCAGTCCTGTTTTGAGTGTCTTCTGATCTGAGGGGCTCATCTTTCAGCACTAAATAAGACAGTGTTTTCAGGGCTATTCATAAAGTTTTCCAGTAACATATCAGTGTTTCACTGCTATTCATAAGGTTCATCTTTGAGAAATGGATGACCCCTTCTTTCTTCTGAGTCTGTCTTAGTCTGGAAGCCCTGTTGAAACCTGACCACCATGGGTCATCCTACTGATATTTGAAATACTGGTGGCATAGCCACTGCGATATGCAAGTTACCACAGTATGACAAACTGACAGATGAGTGCTGGAAAAGTATTGTATAACATATATAAAACCTTGAAAAAAAAATACCAACCAATAATTGTATATCAAGCAATATATTCCCTCAAATACAATGGCAAAATTATCACAAAGCTAGCTAAACAGAAATTAAGGAAATTTATATAAAACACAGCAACCTTATAAGAAATTCTAAAGTGAGTCCTTCAGACAAAGAACCAGTAACATCAGACAACAACCTGAGATTAAGACACATGACACTATCACCCACAAACCAACCCAGAAAAAGAATTCTCAAATTAAAATAATAAAAAGACTGAAAATAGAGATCCAAACACATTGATCTGTAAAAAGATGACAGATAAAAACCTAAGAGAAGGACTAAATGCTGTAGTTACAGGCCTTCCATGTCAAAGAGATGAAGTCAGCAAAATATCAAGATAGGATAGGCTCTTTCAAACAGAGGAAGGGAAAAATTAGTTATAAGGATAAAGAAAATTAATAAACCTTTTAACTAAAATAGTAAAAAAGAAAATCATAAGGACTTATTAAACACAAAATAAAAAACAATGAAGAAAATCTGATAACAAAATGAACTCTGCATAGAAAAGTATACAGAACAAAGAAATCATCAACATCAAAATAAGAAACACAAAAGAATGACAGCAGTAAATTCAAACCTATCACTAATTACACTGAAAGCAAATGGATTAAATGCACCAGTCAAGAGAAAGACAGTGGCAGATGGATAATAAAACAGGACCATCCATATGCTACCTACAAGAGATTCACCTAAGACATGAAGATAAAAATAAATTAAAAATCAAAGGACAGAAAAAAATTATCAATGTAATGGCAAACAAAAAAGACTTCAAGGCAAAAACCAGCATGATGATCAAGGAGTGGCATTGTATAATGATTAAAGGGTCAATCCAGCAAGAGGACATGACCATAAGAAATACCTATGCACTCAATGAATGAACATCAAAATACATAAGCAAACATTAATGAATTGAAAAGAGAAATAAACAATTCCACAATAGTAGTAGGAGATTTTAACATACCACTTTTGATGAATGACAGAACAACTAGAAAGAAATTCAACAAAGACACAGAAGATCTCAACAACATAATCAACCAACCTGACTTGAGAAATATATACAGAACACACCACCCCACAAAAACACAATACACATTCTTTTACACTGCATATGGAACATTCTCTAGAACTGATCATATGTTAGGCCACAAAGCAAGCTTCAGTACACTTAAAAACATCAAAATAATACAAAGCATCTTCTCAGATCACAATGATATAATTTAGAAATCAATAATAGGAAAATCAGGAGGGAAAAATAAAATACATGGATACTGGATAACACCTTACCTAAAAAGTACTGGGTAACAGAAGAAATAAAATGTGAAATTAATTCCTAGAAACAAATGAAACAAAACACACAACTTATCAAAACTTTTGGGCCACAGCAGAGCTGTGAGAGCTCAGAGGTCAACTGCTAGCAATAAATGCAGATATCAAAAAGAAGAAAGAAAACTAAGTGCCCTTCAGCATGATGGATGGAACCAAACTGTGGTACACAGACACAAAGGAATATTACACAACACTAAAGGATAATGAAGAATCCACAAAACTCCCAAAAATCTACTTCAAGTTGTGCATGAACTTGGAGAACATTATGCTGAGTGAAATAAGTCAATTACAGAAGGGCAAATATTGTAGGAGACCACTACTATAAAAAGTGAAAAAAAGGTTTACAAACAGAAAGAAATTTTCTTTGTTGGTCACCAAGGATGAGAGGGGAGAGGTGGGAAAATTGGTAGCTAGGTAAGAGATATGTACTGAATTGGATGAAAGGAAGGCAATATACCAAAAGGGGGTGATGAGCACTAGGGAAAAGGAAGACACAGAGAGATATATAAGAGATATAGACAAAGGCAAACACTTTTACACACACAATAGTGCATTATCAGTAATAACAAACATTAATCTATGGGTGAATACATAGGTCATTTCTATCACTAAGGCCATATTTTCCAACTACTGATGATTCTTCTTTGCTTCCAACTTTTGCATTCCAAACACCAGAAATCATCAATACATCTTGATTGCATGTTTGGTCAATTTCAGACTGGAGAAGTTAGTAAAAATCTTCAATTTCTTTATCTTTGGCTTTAGTGGTTGGTGCATAAATTTAAATAATAGTACTAGTAACTGGTCTTCCTTGTAGAAATATGGATGTTATCCTATCAGATACATAGGAAGACAAGTTAAGTAATCAGGCAAGGATAAGCAAAAGGAAATATACCCACGACCTTGGGAGCTCTGGTGGCATAAGGCCTAAGGCATTTGACTGCTAACCAGAAGGCTGGTGGTTCAAACCTACCAGCCACTTCTCAGAAGTAAAATTGGACAATCTATTTCCATAGTGATACCTCCTAGGAAACTCAAGGAGGGGTCACTATGAGTCAGATCTGACTCAATGGCAGTGAGTTTGGATTTTCATATATCAGTTAGGCAGACAACATTTCTACATACATATTTGTATGTGCTATGAGAATGTCTTTATATACAGTAGAGCTAACAGGGGGCAAAGTTATGATAATTTCTTTGCCACAGCCAAATACCTTGAGAGAATTGCTGGGCCTTCAGGCTGAAGGATCATAGTCATAGGGGACATCAGGCACAATTGGCATACTACACAAAAACATAATTCTACATCCTATTTTAGAGATCAGCAACTGGGATCTTAATAACATGAGAGTGGCCATCTAAGATTCAACAATTGGTCCTTCCTCATCCAGACCAAAGAAGAATGAAGAAAATTGAAGATGCATGGAAGCAATTAGTCCAAGGGACTACTGGGGCATGCAAACCTCAGCCTACATGACCCTGAGATTAGAAGAAGTAGATGGTGCTTGGTTACTACTGTCAGTCACTGGGAAAGGCATCAAGATAGGAGATCATGCATAAAGTGACAGAAAAATATGGAACAAATTTCAAAATAATAAAAAAGACCAGACTTACTGGTCTGGCAGACATTGGTGAAACCCCCAAGACTATGGCTCCTAGTCATCCTTTCAGCCTCAAATTGAACTCACTCCTGTAGCTTCCAGGCCCACAAAGTTGGCAATTATACCAGGCAGGTACACTGTTTAGAACAATCAACCATGGGATATCAGAGGGGCAGTGCTTGCTCAGGGAGGTAGGTCTACAATGCTCAGGAAAAAGAGCACAGGGAAAAGGTGAACACAGGGTAGAAGTGGGAAGAAAGCTGTTGTATTATGGGATTGCAATCAGTGCCACGAAACAAAATGTGTGTCAACTGTTGAATGGAAAACAAATTTTCTCTGTAAACTTTCAGCCAAATCCAAATCACAATTTAAAAAAAAAAAAAAGAGTATA
>NW_006921620.1:13667320-13684593 GCF_000298275.1 Orycteropus afer afer | reverse complement strand
AGACCAGATTTGCTGGTCTGATAGAGCCTAGTGAGACTCCCGAGACTATGGGCCCTAGCTGTCCTTCAGGCCTGGAACTGAACTCACTTCTGTGGCTTCCAGCCAAACAATAGACAGGCATATAGGGTGAACATTTACATCAAGTAGATACACTTCTTAGAGCCATCAACTGTGGGAGAACAGAAGGGCAGTGTTTGCACAGGCAGGAATATATGGGAGGGAAGGACACAGGGAAAAGGTAACTACAAGGAGGAAGTGGGAAGAGAGTCATTACATTGTGGGGAATTGCAGTTCATGTCATGAAACAAAATGTGTATGAACTACTGTATGGAAAATGAATTTGCTCTGTAAACTTTCACCCAAATCACAATAAAAATTAATATTTTTATTACAATAATTTTTTTTTTCCCAGGGATAAAGCTCAGAAGGCAGGAGTGAACAGAGAGCACAAAGGGAAATTGTAACCACAGGCTCCATCGGGAAGAGTGCTTTTACATTGTGGGGATTGCAATGATTGTCGTGAAACAAAATGTGTGTCAACTGTTGAATGGAAAACCAATTTTCTCTGTAAAGTTTCAGCCAAATCCAAATCACAATTTAAAAAAAAAAAAAGACGAAAATCAAAACTTAACCAAATAACTCCAACAACAGAAAAAGAATACAACAACAACAACAACAAAAAATGCCTAAAATCTCCAGAAGAAGGGAAATAATAAAGATATGATCAGAAATAAATAAAGCAGAGAAACACTATAAAGAATCAAGATTAGACCCTTGGTTCTTTGAAAAGATTAACAAAATTAATAAACCCCTGGCAAATTTAACAAAGGAAAAAAAGAGAAGATGCAAAGTACACAAATAAGAAATGAAATAGGCAATATCACAACAGAACCAACAAAAATAAAAAGAATAATAACGAAATACTGTAAGAAGTGTACAAATTTCTAAAAAACATGACCTTAGTAAAACAACACAGACTAAGCAGAAAATTTTAACAGGCCCATACAAAAGAAGAAATTGAACAGGTCATAAAAGACTCCTAACAACACCTACAAAAAGACCTGGCCTAGATGGCTTCTTTGGAGAATTCTACCAAAAATTCAGAGAAGAGATAGCACCAATTCTACTAAAACTATTACAGAACATAAAAAAGGATGAAATACTCTCAAATTCATTCTATGAAGCAAGAATAACTCTGACCCAAAGCCCGTCAAAGACACTACTAAAAAAGAAAATTACAGACCAAAATGCATCATGAACATGCAAAAATCTTCAACAAAATCCTTAGTGATAGAATTCAGCACCATATCAAAAAAATAATGTCTCACAAGTAAGTGGGATTCAGACCAGGTATGCACATATGGTTCAGCATTAGAGAAATAATCAACATAATCCACCACATAAATAAAACAAAGGAAAAGACCAAATCAATATGTAGAAGGCATTTGATAAAATCCAACACCCATTCCTGATAAAAACCTTCAGCAAAATAATAGAAGGAAAATTATCAATATAATTAAAGGCATAGACACAAAACCAACGCCTAACATTGTTCTCAATGGAGAGAGACTGAAAGCATTCTCCTTGCTCATGGGAACCAGACAAGTATGTCCTTTACCACTGAGACAGGAAGAAGGTGTCAGGACCTGAAGAGTTAACTCAAAACATAAGCCTTAAACCCAACTGCTACAGCTAAAAGGCAAACCATATCCTGAGACATAGGGTGCAAAAGTAGCCAGCAGTCTCCCCCAGCTCTGTGCTTCAAGATTTTTGCAGGTGTTGGCAGACAACCTAATTTCCAGCTCTCCAGGCATGCACAGTACAGCAACAATCGCCCTTGTTTGACTTCCCTGAGATGACACAGGTTCTGACCAAGAATCAAACCAGTGCCCTAAGGGATGGCATATGAGTGATATCCCTTAATAAATGCTCCCAAGTATTTCACCGATCTTTGCAAATTGTGCCAAGTATCCCAGAAACTCCTACAACTACTGCACATGCATCCAATTTCCATAGTGCATTCCCCAATTTCCAAACTACCACCCCTTCTCAGAAAATCTCCACCTGTTTCAAAACCCTTAAAAACCCCAGCAAATTTTTGCTTGGAGAGACAAAGGCTAGTGTTGCTTAGTCCCTCTTTATCTCCCCTCATAAACTACTTTCTCTTTCTCTTTCCCTTAATAAAAGCTTTATTCATGTGGAAAATCTATCTAAGTCTCTCCCCATCATTCATGGTCAGTAGAAGGCCTGACAGGCCCAATCCTTGGTGGGGAAGCACTTCCTGGAATAACACCACTCCTATTCAATATTGTTTTGGAAGTCCCAGGCAGAGAAACAAGGCAAGGAAGGAAGATAAAGGACATTCAAAATGATTGTTGTTGTTGTTGTTATGTGCCGTCGAGTCGGACCCGACTCATAGCGACCCCTCCTTGGGTTTCCGAGGCAGTATCACTACGGAAGTAGGATTGCCCAACCTTCCTTCCGAGGAGTGGCTGGTGGGTTTGAACCGCCAGCTAACCAGAAGGCTGGCGGTTCAAACCCAATAAGGAGGTACTAAAACCATCCCTATTTGCACATGATATGACCCTATACACAGAAAATTATAGAGGCTCAAAAGGAAAACTACTGGTACTAATTGATAGATTTAGTAAAATGGCAGGGTATAAAATTAACATATAGAAATCAGTTGATTCTGTTCCATTGGTCTATATGTCTATCATTGTACCAATACCACGCTGTTTTGACTACTGTGGTTGTGTAGTAGGTTTTAAGATCCGAGAGTGTGAGACCTCCCACTTTGTTCTTCTTCTTCAGAAGTACTCTGCTTATCCGAGGTCTCTTTCCTTTCCATATGAAGTTAGTAATTGTTTTCTCCACGTCCTTAAAAATTTTGTTGGTATCTGGATTGAGATTGCATTAAATGTGTAGATTGCTTTAGGTAGCATCAGTACAATGATAGACAGATAGACCAGTGGAACAGAATCGAAAGTCCAGATATAGATCCATCCATCTATGGATACATGATCTTTGACAAAGGTCCAAAACCCATGAAATGAAGGAAGAGACAGCCACTTTAAATAATGATGCTGGCGAAACTGAATACCCACTTGCAGAAAAATGAAACAACACCCATACCTCCCCCCATACACAAAAACAAACTCAACCTGGATCAAAAACTTAAATGTAAAACCCAAAACTATAAAATTCATCAAAGATAAAATAGAGTCAAATCTAAAAGCCTTAATTCATGGCATAAATAGACTATCAGGCATAACCCAGAATGCACAGGAGGTAGAAGAGAAGCTAGATGACTGGGCCCTTTTAAAAATTAAATTCTTATATGCATTAAAAGATTATGTCAAAACGGTAAAAAGAGAACCTTCAGATTGGGAGAAAATATTTGCCTATGACATATCTGACAAAGGACTTATCTCCAAAATCTATAGAAAACTTCAGCACCTCAACACCAAAAAGACAAACAACCCAATTCATAACTGGGCAAAAGACTTGAACAGACACTTCACTAAAGATGATATGCTGGTGGTCAACAAACACATGAGGAATTGCTTGTGATCATTAGTTATTAGGGAGATGCAAATCAAAACAATGATAAGCTATCATCTTATGCCAGCAATAATAGCAAAGTTCAACAGGACAGAAAATAACAAATACTGCCGAGGTTGCGAGAGATTGGAACTCTTGTGCACTGCTGGTGGAATTGTAAAATGGTACAACAGTTGTGGCATACAGTATGGCATTTCCTCAAAAAACTGAAAATAGAAGTACCATTTGACCCAGCAATTCCATTATAGGAATATATCCTGAAGAGGTGAGAGGCAGCGCATGAACAGATATTTGCACACCTGTGTTCATCGCAGCACAATTCACTATAGCAAAGAGATGGAAACAACCTAAATGCCCATCAATAGATGAGTGGATGACCAAAGTATGGTATATTCACACAAAGGAATACTATGCTACATTAAAGAACAATGAGAGATAAGCAAATCATCTCACAATGTGGATGAGCCTGGAAGATATTATGCTAAGTGAAATAAGTTGATCACAGAAGGACAAGTACTATATGAGCACATTACTGTAAAAAGACAAAGAAGGGTTTGCTTGGAAAGAGAACTCACTTTGTAGGTTACCAGGGTGGGGAGGGAAGGGAAGGGATTAATTTCAGGCTAGTTGGAGCCCACATGCTGATGTGAGTAATGGGAGGAATGTATGGAAAGAGTTTGTGACCACCATGATAACATTAGGAAAAGAGAGGACACCAAATTGTGCACATAGGAGATAGATGACTGATGTTAATACCAACCAGTGTGCCCACAATACTGCATTACCATTAACACCAATCAGGCTACAGATAAACACATAAACATCTGAGAGGATCTGATGGGGGTCAGTGAACAGGAATGTACTCTAGACCAAGGATAGATTCAGTGGAGGCTAATCTTGCACAGATACCAGCGATACAAAATACACTCAATCCTTACAGAAACAACAGAAGACAGACATAGAGTAATCCCTCAGAGACAGCCAGACACTGTGGGAGAGAGATCCAATGGATCTACCAACTCAGGACCATAGCACTGAGGGACACGAGACTCAATTGGTACAACAAATTCATAAAAGCTTTGTTGCTCATCCTACATCGGTGGGTAGTGACTGGGGTCTTAAAAGCTTTCAAGCAGCCATCTAAGATGCAGCTAATGGTATCCTATGACCAGAATTGAAGAAGAGTGCAAAAAAAGGGAGGGGGGCATTTGGAAGCAATCAGCCCTAGGACATGATGGCCCTCAAGACAAGAACTAGATGGTGCCTGGCTACTAATGTCAACCACTCAGGAAAGGATCAAATCTTGAGATCCTGCATAGAGTGGGAGGAAAAACATGGAACAAAATCCAAAAACTCAATAAGGAGCAGAATTACTGGTTAGATGGAGTCTGGTGAGACCCCCAATACTATGGCCTTGGGATACATTCTGGGCCTGGAATAAAACTCACTCCCAGGGGCTGCCTCTCAGCCCAATAGTAAACAAGATGTACACACAGACCACTCAACCCAGGGTGGTGCACCCACATACTCTATGGAAATGTATCCCTTGGGGCAATCAACCACAGGGAACCAGAGGGGCAACAATTCCCAGAGGAAATGCAGGACACACAGGAGAGCATAACTATGAGGGGCAGTCATAAGTATGACTAGGCAGGGAAGTGGGGAGACTGGGGTAGGTTGGGGGTGGTAAATGGAGAGTGAAACTAAATGTACATGTAATGTTGAATGTAAAACAAACTCTGCTCTGCAAACATACACTTAATGCACAATAAAAGAAAAAGAGAAAGAAAAAGAAATCAGTCGAATTCTCTACACCAACAAACTCTAAAAGGAAATAAAGAACATTACCATTTACAATAGCTACCAAAATTATAAAATATGAAGAATAAACTTATACAAAGAAAAATACAAAATACTACTAAAACTAAAAGACATCTACATAAAGAAACAACATACCATGCTCATGTATAGGAAGACTTAAACAAACAAACAAACAAAACTCACTGCCATCAAGCATCGAGTTGATTCCAACTCATAGTGACCTCTCCTTAGGTTTCCTACTTCCTTGACGGAAGTAGATCGCCAGTCTTTCTTCCCAAGAGTGGCTGGTGGGTTTGAACTGCCAGCCTTCTAGTTAGCAGTCAAATGCCTTAGGCACTACACCTCCACAACTTAACATTGTGAAAATGATAATACTACCCAAAGTGATCTACAGATATAGTGCAATCCCAATCCAGATTGTATCAACACTCTTTAAGGAGTGGAAAAAACAACCACTAACTTAATATGGTATGGAAAGAGACTTAATATGGTATGGAAAGAGACCTTGGATAAGCAATGCACTAACGAAGAAAAAGAACAATGTATGAGATCTTATACTTCTTGGTCTCAAAACCTACTATATAACCATGGGAGTCAAAACAACCTGGTATTGGTACAAACATAAGTATGATAGAAACATAAGTCAGTGGAAAGGAATTGTGAACCCAGAAGTAGATCCATCCAGCTGTGGACAGCTGATCTTTGACAAAGACCCAAAATCCATCAAGTGGGGAAAAACAGTCTTTAACAAAGGGTAGTGACAAAACTGGATATTCATTTGCAGAAAAATTAAACAAGATCCATACTTCACATCATATACATAAACTAAATTAAATGGATCCTAAACCTAAATGAAAACCTAGAACTATACAAATAACCAAACTAAAAATCAGGGTAAACATTAGGAGCCCAAATTTATGGTATAAATAAACTCTCAAACATAATTTAAAAAAATGTATAAACCATAGAAGATAAACTAGATGATTGGGATCTTCTAAAAATTAAATTCTTATACATATCAAAAGACTTCTCCAAAAGAGTGAAAAGAGTCCCTACAAGTTGGGGAAAAAATATTTAGCAATGACATATCCAACAAGGTACTTATCCCTATAATTATAGAAAATTTCAACACCTCAACAACAAAAAGACAAACAATCCAATTAAAAACTGGTCAGAGGACACTTCACCAAAGAAGATATTCAGAAAGGCAACAAACAAATGAAAAAAAAAATGCTCATGATCATTAGGCATTAGAGAGATGCAAATGAAAACAACATCTTACCCCCAACGATAATAGCAAAGTTCAACAAGGCAGAAAATAACAAATTCTGGCAAGGGTGTGGAGAGATTAGAACTCTCATACACTGTTGGTGGGACAGTAAAATGGTGTAATCACTGTGGAAAATGGTATGGTCCTTCCTTAAAAAGTTAGAAATAGAAATACCATTTGATCTAGCAATCCTACTACTAGGTATATATCCTAAAGGAATGAGAGACAGGACACAAATAGATATATGCACACCCATGTTCATTGCAACACTTCACAGCAGAGAGATGGGAACCACCTAAGTGCATATTAATGAATGGATGGACAAAAAAACTATGAGAAACACACTAAATTGAATATGATACAACATTAAAGAAGAATGAAGAACCCCTGAAACACCTCATAATGTAGATTAACCCAGAGGATATTGTACTGAGTGAAAAAAGTCAATTTTTAAAGGACAAATATTGTATGAATCCACTATTATAAAAAATCAAGAGAAGGTTTAGACATGCAAAGAAACATTTTTTGATGGTTACCAAGGATGAGATGGGAGAGACTATCACTAATTAGATAAGAAACACATATTAATTTGGGTGAAGGGAAAGACAATATATTAAAAGAGGGTGATCAGTACAGTATCACTAAGGAAAAGGAAGACACAGAGATGTGCACAAGAGGTACAGAAACAGAGCATAAGCACTATTACATACACAATCCTGCATCAACAGTAATAACACATTAATACACAGGTGGATGCACAGGTAGATGGGTGAAATGATCAGGTATGGGTAGGTCAGCAAGACTATAACTATGGCCATATGTAGTTTGGGCAGACAGTATTTCTACACACACATCTGTATGGAATGGCATTCATATATACAGTAGAGCATATAGCGTAAAGTTGTGAAAACTTCTTAGTCATAACCAAACACCTTGAGGGAATGAGTCCTGGGGCTCAGCAACATAGTCCCAGGGACTATGTCAATTGACATAATATTCACAAAGACAATGTTCTACCTCTTACTTTGGTGAATAGCAACTGGGGTTTTAAAAGCTTGGCCAAAAAACAAAACAAAACTTGCTAACATCAAGTAGATTCCAACTCAAAGTGAGCCCCATTGAGTTTCTGAGGTCTTAAATCTTTATGGAAGCAAATCACCCCATCTTTCTTTGGCAAAGGAGCTGGTGGGTTTGAATTCCTAATCTTCTGGTTAGCAGCCAAGTGCCTTATCAAGTATGTAAATATTGGTCCCTCCTTGTCTGGAGCAAAGAAAAGTGAAGAAAATCAAAGACACGTGAAAACAGTTAGTCCAAGGGATTAGTGGAACATGTGAATCTCAGCCTCTTTACCCTGAAACTAGACCTAGATAATCCCTGGCTACCACTGCTAACCATTCTAAAAGGGATCACAATAGAATGCCCTGGACAAAATGGGAGAAACATATGGAACAAAACTCAAAATAATAAAAAAGACGAGGATTAGTGGTCTGACAGAGATTGGTGTAATGCCTGAGACTATGGTCCCTATTTACTTTTTAAGCCTGGAACTGAACTCACCCTTGTGGCTGAACTTTCAGCCAAACAATGGACAGGCCCATGGACTGAAAAGAAAACCACGGTGGTATGCATTCCTTAGAACAATCAACCATACAAGATCACAAGGGCATCATTTATCTGGAGATAAAGTTCAGAAAACAGGAGTGGATATGGAAGAAGGACAAGTCAAAAAGATAACCACAGGGAGGAAGTGGGAAGAATGCTGTTACATTGCAGGGAATTCATTCAATGTCACGAAACAATTGGAAAAGCAATTTGCTCTCTAAACTTTCATGCAAATAGCAATATAAAGTTAAAATAAATAAAAGGTTCTATTACTCTCTAAGAAGCTGCGGCAGTGTAGTGATGAGGGCATTTGGCTGCTAACCAAAAGGTTGGTGGTTCCAACCTACCAGCTGCTCTGTGGAAGAAAGATGAGACCATCTGCTTCCATAAAGATTTATAACCTTGGAAACCCAATGGGAGTCTCTGTGAGTTAGAATCAACTCAATGGCAGTGAGAGGTTTTTTTTTTGTTTGTTTGTTTGTTTGTTTGTTTTGTATTAGTATCTTAGGTCCTTGGGTGGCACAAGCGTTTTGTGCTTAACTGCTAATCAGATGATTGGCAATTAAAACCCACCTTCAGAGCCTAGGAAGAAAGGCCTGGGTGCTTGCTTCTGCTTCTGTAAAGATTATAGTTAAGAAAACCCTATAAACCTCAATTCTACTGTGGAACACATATTGTCAGCATGAATTGGAGTCAACTCAGTAGCAAAGGTTTCCCCCTCCCCATTACTGTTTAAATTTAAGCATTTAACTTCTATGTAGTTCTGGTTCTCTGATGAGTTATAACAGATCATTTGGAGGAATCTTTCAGCCTATACCAATATAGTTGCTAACAAGGCAATGGACTCCTCTGCCCTAATCAAGTCTTGCATCTTACCATTCCAATCCAGAGCACACATGCCAGTAGGAAGAGAGAAAGTGTTGTTCCCGTGGTCTAGGATGCACTGCCTTAGGCTGTCTTCCCAGATCTTACTATGCTGGGCAGCCACAACAGCTCCAGAGTCTCCTTACCTTGCCAACCATGTGTTTGGAAAGAAAAAAAAAAAAAAAATCCTGTGAGTAGGCAGTGGAATTAAATCAAAAAGAGAAAGCAATGGGTGGACTTCTATCCAAGAAGTAGCGGCTCTCACTCTTATTTCCATACCAGCTACTCATGAGAGACAAACTACATATAAAATGAGAGGGTTGGGACCTTAACTTTTACAAATAACCACAGGGAGAATTGGGAAAAGGTTATGGGGATTGCAATCAATGTCATGATACAAAATGTGTATACAGCAATATGGAAAATGCATTTGCTCTGTAAACTGTCACCCAAATCACTCACACACACAAAAATTTTCCTTTGAAAAAATTGTCTAATATAATTCTAGATCACTCTCTATTCTGTGTACTCATATCTAATTTATCTCTAATCTTTTAAATTCTGTATTCTAGAAGAACATGTCAATTTTTCCTTTCATTGAATTGACTTTCTGCAGCTTCAATTATGCTGTTTATGACCACCAATGTGAATTTAAAATGATATATTTCATTTTAGATTTCCTAGTATTTTAAAGTATTTCAGCCTACTTACATTTACTTAGCAGTTATTCATGAAATTCTAGTTTATTTTACTGCATTGAGATTGGATCTTGACCAATTTCATCTGTGAGATTATCTAGTTTTCATGGACAATTACTTCAAATTTGATCAAACTGAAAGTTTGATGAGGACAAATTAATGTTACTTGTGAAAGTTAAAATATCTAATTTTAAATGAGCATGTGGATAAGCAGGGGTATCAGAGCTTATTATACTCCCTGTGGTTTGGAAATGAAACTTCTATAATATAAAGTACTGAATGGGAGAAAAGAAAATCTCCTAGAATGTAGACATGCATATATGCTATAAGAATGTAAAATCCAAGTGAGAAGGCCAGAAATCCATTGAAAACAATTTTCTGGGAAAGACCCAAAACAATACAGGGAAGAAATGATCAAAGAAATAATAGGAGTATTTATCAGAGCTAAGCAAAGCCACAAGTATTAAGATTCGAAGTGTGGAGCACTATCTGTAAAAGAAGACCCACATGTAGACAAACACTTCTGAATTTTGCTTTCAAACTAGGTATATAGATTCTAAAAGCTTACAAAAAAGATAAAAGAACAAAGTAGACCATCTACAGAGAAGTGAGAAATGGAATGACAGCAACACTAGACCATAAAAGACAATGAGACTTGTTCCATTGAAAGAGTTTTCAAATACTAGGAAAATGAAGCTTACATAATAATGGGCATGACATTTCTCTTCGACATCTTAGCTAATCTTTAGCTGCAAGGAGATGCTTTTGGTTAACTTCCAAGTAAAGAAATTACTTTTCCATTAAAAGGAGTAAAATAAAATTCCCTCTTTTTGTTCATTATGCCAGGGAGAATGTAGCTCTATAGATAAAGCTTAGCTAATAGCTAGAGAACATAGCTACATAGGTAATAGAGAGATTGCATCTCAGCCAAAAGTTAAACATCCATGAAACAAGCATTCAGAACACACAGAAAGAATACGAGCTGCTGTATCATAACTTCTGTTCTTACTTATTATAAATCAGGATATTCTAGGGAGAGCAAATCTTTCCACAGACTTTAATTTATATATTGCACACATCACAAATGTTGCTGGGTTTGAATTGCCAAAGTTTTGGTTAGCAGCTGAGCATGTTAACCACTGCACCATCACAGCTCCTGAACATAATAGGAGTCTCTTGGGTTTTCAACATTATACAGCTGCTTTATGAGTCTAGACCACATACACTCAGACTATTACTTGAGTAGGAAATAATTTTTTTTAAAGCTATTTTTATTTTGGATCTATAAAACAGAAGCTGAACAGTTGTCTAAACAGTGCATTTATATTTTCTAAATTGATGGAGTAACAAAGAAGCAGCCTTTTCCTGGGATGGTCAGTTTAAACATTTTTGCCCTCTTTTGGGAATCACTATTAAATCAGTTTTACAAACTGCTCTGTCACCTGCAAGAAAGCTAACACATTCACTCATTATTTTAAAACCTTATTATTTTAAAATCAGGATTGGAGATTGAATAGGAGAAAAGAGTCTTCGGTTATTTTTTCCTTCCTGTGTTTTTGTGAGCACACAAACAACCAGTAAATTACTGTGGGCTGGTGAACCAATAATCTAGCCAAATATTTCTGAAATTAGACACAGCCCATATAACAGTACCCTTGGGTGCATAAGATTATTGGAATCACTTAGGATTTTAATTTCTTTTTGTGAAATTCTTCAATAGAATCTGCAATCAATAATAATTGCAATTATTCCCTCTAGAGGGTGAGTTCATATTTATGCAGTGCTTAAGGCACCAGGGGATCATTAATGTAAATCAATTAATACAGAATAAAGTATTACAATAATACATAAATGGCTATAAAATGTAGAATAATATTGTAGATATCCATGGCAATAACAGTAGTATAGCATTAGCACAGCACAATTATATCAATTCTGACTTGCAAATATTATATGAATTTATCAACTGATAGTCATCCACTTTAAGAACACAATAATATTACAAAAGTAGCAATAATGCCCAGTCTTTTCTCATTGTTTTTGCACTAATGATGAATGGACATAGCAAAGTTAAGCCAAGTTTTTATTTAATCATCCCTAAATAATCATCCCCAAATAATGGAATGCATTATTTGGATTGAGGGATAGAGAAAGCAGCAGATTTAAGTTCCTAATTATGTTTTTCTGCAACTAATATTATCAGTAATTAGCTTTCCATTTGTACTCACAAGAAAAATCACTTTAGAATTTAAATTTGCCATAGTTAAGACATATTGAAATTAAATAGATTTTACCATGGGTATTACTTTCCATATAAAAAAATAATAAATTTTCCCCTAATGGAAAAATAAAACTTTTAAAATAATTTATATTTGTATAATTTTACTTTTCAATGCATTTTAAAGCAATTTAGAAATTCTTCCAGTATTAAACAACTAGGAACAGTTCTTCTGACTCCAGAATCTAGTTAATTTTTCCCACCACAACATTCTACCCAGATACCAGCTATTTCCAGATCTATATAGATAAATGGTAACTGAATCTGAAATAGCATTCAAGATTTCACTCTAATACCTTGGTAGCTATTACTCAGCAAATACAGTTTTCTTTTTCTCCTATCATTAGATCCCAAAGCACAGTGTTCGTAGACAGGGTGATGCAACTCATCTGTTAGGTTGAAATCTAACGTCTAAAGCATAAGATCCCATATACAACAGTCTGTTTGGAGTGATGGTATTTTATAAACTCCTCTTCATAAACCAAAAGGTTGAAAGTTAAACCCCACCAGCGGCTCTGCTGGAAAAAGACCTGTGGGGCCATTCTACTCTGTCACATGGGGTTGCTGTGAATTGAAATTCACTTGACAGCACCTAACAACAACACAATAGTTCATTTGATTCACAAAACAAACCTGTGTGTTAGGTATTATTTTTATAGCCATAAAACAGAGAAAACTGAGGAGCACAGGGCTAAATGACTCACCTAAGGTTACGTAGTAATTGGCAAAGCCAGGAGTCAAGCAGGGATCTCACACACCATAACATGTGCAAGTAAATTCTTTCTTTCCTTTCTTTGTTTTTTATCATTATTTTTCTTTCTTTGTTTTGGGTGTTCTATTCAATTTTTTATTTTTTTAAGATGCTTTAGAGTCTGTGAGAATTGGTCTTTAACAGTACATATGTTGAATCAAATAAAATTGCCAATGTTCAATTCATTTTGATCTACAAAGTAGCAATTTTAGATGGTTCAATCAAGAAATAATGCACAGTTAACATTCAGCTTTCCAGTTGTGTCTCTCTTAGACTGTTCCACTTTTGATTTATCCCCACTTCTACATTTCATCTGACCCCATTCTGATCCTAGCCATTTGTCAGACAGTTGTGCCCTTTATGATATCCATTAAGGCCAAAGTGGAAGGGTCAGGGCAGGCAAGGATGTGTGTGTGTGTGTGTGTGTTGGGGAGTGAATAAGTGAGTGAATCATGAGCAAAAAATAAAACACAATAACTATTTCTAAGATTGAATTCTTTATGATTCTGTTCTACTAAAAATTTGATAATGAGTTGATGTTTATTGTTAGGAATTTTCCTCACCAAGATAGATAATATTTCTTTACCAAGGGAGGGATGAAGAAACTCATCTTCAATGTTATTTCACAATATACAAATGAATCACTATTGATGCATGTCTTAGTTGTCTACTACTTAGTTATCTACTACTGTGTGGGAAAAAAAAATAGCTAAAAACTTAGTTGCTTAAAACAACACACTGTTATTATCTCACAATTTTTGGGCTACTTTTAGAATCTAGGAGTGGTTTAGCTGGGTGGTTCTAGTTCATGGTCTCTCATGTTGTTGTTATCAGGATATGGCAGGAGCTGCGGTCTTCTAAGGCTTCACTGGAGCTGGAATATCTGCTCCCAAGATGCCTCAGCTAGTGGCTGAAGGCCTGGATTCCTCATTGGCTGTCAGGAGAAAGATAAATTTCCTTGTTACGTGGATCTCTTCTCACAACATGGTAGTTAACTTCCTCTAGACCAAGATATACAAAAAGAGTAAGCAAGAGGCTACAGTGCCTTATAATACCTAGTCCATAAACTCCCCCACCATCACTTTTGCTATACTTTATCCATTAGAAGTGAATCACAAAATCCAGCATACACTTAAGGCGAAGGGAATTAGACCTCTTGGAGGAAGCATGAAAGGACTTGTTGAGATGTTCTAGAACTACCACATTACATATATATCCAGTCAAGAACCACTCAAGAAAAATATTGTGGCTGACCAATGGCAATTAAATTTCCAGAACATGGATTTTTAGGACCTAGCCTGGTAAAATACATAATGGAATATATTAAATCAGTTAAACAAGCATTACAAATGTCTGAAAAACTATTCAACGAACCCAAACATACTGGCAGAACTTTGTCTAGACTTTTTTTTCTTTTTCTTTTTAGTTTTTATTGTGATTGGGGTGAAAGTTTACAGAGCAAATTCACTTTCCACACAGCAGCTCACGTGCACTTTGTCTCACGACATTGACTGCAATTTCCCACAATGCAACAGCTCCCCTTCTTCTTCCTTCCCATTGTTACCTTTTCCCTGTGTCCTACCCTCCCATGCACTCCTGCCTCCTGAGCTGTCTCCCTGTGCACACACTGCCCTTCTATTCTCCCACAGTAGGTCTCTCCAAGGAGTCTGCCTACCTAATGTGAATGTTCAGTTCATAAGCTTGTTTTTTGTTTGGCTGGAAGCCACAGGAGTGGGTTCAATTCTAGACCTGAAGGGCAGCTAGGAGTCATAGTGTCATTTCTATTAGGCTCTATCAGACCAGCAAATCTGGTCTCCCCCCGCCTTTTTTTTTCCAAATGATTTTGAGTTTTGTTCCATATTGTTCTCCCACTCTGTCCAGGATCTCCTACATAGATCCCCCTCCGAGTGGTTGACAGTGGTAGCCAGGCACCATCTAGTTCTTCTGGTCTCATAATAGTATAGGTTGAGGATTGTATGGTGTACCAGTCACTTGGACTAATTGTTTCCATGTGTGTTTGCTTGTCTTCATTCTTTTTTTGCTCCAGATGAGGAGAGACCCATCATTGCATCTACATGGCTGTTTGCAAGTTTTTAAGATCCCAGGTGCTACTCAGCAAAGTAGGATGTGGAACAATGTTTTTGTGTAGTATGTTATGCCAATTGAGCTTGATGTCCCCTGCAACTACAGTACTGACCCCACAGGTCCAACTACTCACTCCCTCTGGATAGCTGTCTATTCCCAAGAAGTTACTACAACCTTGTCCTTTCTCAATTTTACTAGATACATGGGAATTCTTAGAGAACATACAAATACACTGTCTGAAATACACTGAAACACTGTCTCCCAACCCTATACATGGTCTTGGGCTCACTTTCCCCTGCAGACATACCTGATAGATCAGCCTGTCCCCCCATCTATCCACCTGTATATTCATGTTTGTCTTCACTGACAACACGGTACTTTATGTGCAAAAGGGTTCATCTTTTTTGTCTGTACCTCCCATGCACCTCTCTCTGTCTTTCTCTTCCTCAATTCTTCCCTGTTGATTGCTCAGATTTGGTACATTTCCCTTCTCTTCACCCAAATCAATACTTGTCTCTACCTGTCTAACAGTGTTCCCTCAACTCTCCTCCCACCCCTGGTAACCAACAAAGAAATTTTCCTTCCATATATAAACCATTCCTTGACTTTTTACAATAATGGACTAATACAGTATTTGTCCTTCTGTGATTGACTTATTTCACTCAGTATAACGTTCTCCAAGTTCATCCACATTATGCAGTGTTTTGCAGATTCTATGTTATTCTTTAGGGTTGCATAGATTTTCATTGTGTGTATGTACCGTAGTTAGTTTATCCATTTTTCAGTTGATGGGCACCTAGGTTGTTTCCATCTTTGTGCTATTGTAAATAGTGCTGCAATAAACATGGCTGTGTGTATGTCTGTTCTTGTCCTGGTTCTCACCTCTTTAGGATACATACCTAGTAATGAAATGGCTGCATCAATGGTATTTCTAATTCCAACTTTTTAAGGAATCGCCATACTGATTTCCACAGTGGTTGTATCATTTTACAGTCCCATGAGCAGTGCATGAGGGTCCCAATATGTCTCCATCTTTGCCATCATTTGTTATTTTCTGTCTTGTTGAACTTTGCTGCTAGGGCTGGGGCAAGATGGTATCTCATTGTTGTTTTGATTTGCATCACTCTAATGGCTAGTGGTGGCATAGTGCATAAGGCAATTAACTGCTAACTAGAAGGCTGGCAGTTCAAACACACCAGCCACTCCTCGGAATGAAGATTGGGCAATCTACTTCCATAGTGATACTGCCTTGGAAATCCAAGGAGGGATAGTTATGAGTCTGGTCCAACTTGACAGCAGTGAGTTTGGTTTAAATGGCTAAAGATCATGAACCTTTCTTCATATGTTTGCTATCGGCCTGAATATCCTCTTTGGTGAAGTGTCTATTCATGTCTTCTGCCCATTTTTTAATTGGATTGTTTGTCTTTTTATTGTTGAAGTGTTGGAGTTTTCTATAAATTCTGGAGATAATTCCCTTGTCAGATATGTCATTGTGGAATATTTTTTCCTATCTATAGGTTCTTTTTTAACTCTTTTGGAGAAGTGTTTGGAAGCACATACAAATTTAATTTTTAGAAGGTCCCATTCATCTAGTTTATCTTCTTCTATTTGTGCATTTTGGGTTATGCTTGACAGCCTACTTAAGCCAAAAATTAGGTCCCGAAAATTTTTCCTTGAGAAACTTTATAGTTTACTTTTCACATTTAAGTCTTTGATGCATCTGGAGGTAGTTTTTGTGTATGGTGTGAGGTACAGATCTTGTTTCATTTTTCTGCAAATGTATATCCAGTTTTGCCCGCACCATTTGTTAAACAGACAACTTCTTCCCCTTTAATGGATTTCAGCCCTTTGTCAAAGATCAGCTGACCATAGATCAATGGATCTATTTCTGGGTTCAAAATTCTATTCCATTGGTCCGTGTGCCTGTAATTGTACCAATATCAGGCAGTTTTGACTATTGTGGCTGTACAGTAGGTTTTAAGATCTGGGATTGTTAGATCTCCTACTTTGTTCTTCTTCTTCAATGATTATCCGAGGTCTCTTTCCTTTCCATATAAAGTTAGTGATTGGTTTTTCCATATCTTTAAAGAATGTTGATGGGATCTGGATTGGCTCTTCTTGGTGGTCGTTTATCCTTGGCCTGTTGGTGGAGAAGGAAATGACGGCTCTCACTCAGTAAGTGGCGCTGCAAGAGGTGTGGGTGTACTGTGTTTTATGGGCACAGTTGCTGTCTCCCACTCAGTTAGACAAAAATAACAATTGAAAAACCATCAAAAAAGTAAGAGCAAGTAGACAAAAAGCATACCACATAAACACACAGGAACAATCACCAAAAAAAAA
>NW_006921620.1:13632607-13666641 GCF_000298275.1 Orycteropus afer afer | reverse complement strand
CAGTATAGCCCTCCACACAGCCCCTGCCTAGCAGGCCACTTTTTAGATTAATTCTTAAGTCCTAACACTCCTTGGCAATACCCAAGCTGTCCCTGCCATCAGGCTCGCTGACAGACCACAGCTCCGTATGTCTCCTTTTTTGGTGTTTTCATGCAGGTTCTTCTACTAGCTGGAGTTTAGTCCACTTCTGTATCTTTCCTTTCAAAGCTCAGGGCTCCAGGATTATCTTCTGTATGTGTTAAATTGGTTCCTCTTTGTTGAGGAGGGTCTGTGTAGTTTATCTACCTATTCCACCATCTTACCAGTCTTGACTTTTTAAAAAGGCAAAACAGTTGGTTTCCAAAACATTTAATATATTAGATAATACAGGCTTTTCTTTCATGGTTAATTCATCTGTTAGTGTCATACTAAAAAAAAAAAAAAAAACCTGTTAGAGCCATAGTACATTTTTATTCAGCTTCTGACTTTATTTATAACCCCAAATTGATCAGAATTCAAATAAAATTGAAAGAAATTTGTTAATTTTATGAGCAGTATAATGGATTATCCTATAAAAGTTGTCAAAATCTCCTACTTAACCTTTGCTCTAGCTCTCCAAGGGACACTACCAAGAGTTGAAGAATAATTTCTCATTTTAAAAAAAGGACTTTGGAAACTTGTACCAGGATCTAAAAGTATTAAAATGTGTTTAGAATACATCACGGTAGTATTAATCACTGTTTTCCTTCTAGTGTAGTGAAGATCGCACTTCCTTCCTCACCATTCATCCACCGTAAATTGTAAATTTTAAATTTCAGTAAAGATTATAAGATTCTGCATTTGGGGAGAAGGAAATGGAGAATAGTGTGATAAAGACTATTCTGGATAGCAATGACTGGCTGATGATGCTTGATATATGGTGGTATATGTGTTTAAGGAGCTTTGGTGACACACTGGTTAAGGCATTTGGCTGCTAACCAAAAAGTTCAGAATTTGAGCTTCTGCTGCAGGTCAGAAGGAGCTCTCGTGGCACAGTGCCTAAGGCATGTGACTGCTAAACTTTGGTGGTTCAAACCTACCAGCCACTCCATGGAAGGAAGATGGAGCAATCTACTTCCATAAAGATTTACCACCTTGGAAACCCTACAGAGATCACTATGAGTCAAAATTGACCACATGTCAGTGGGTTTGGTTTTTCGGTTGGCTGCAGGTCGAGGGGGAGCTTTAGTGGCTTAGTGCATAAGGCACTTGACTGCTAACCAGAAGGTCAGTGGTTCAAACTCACCAGCCACTCCTCAGAAGGCAGATTGGGCAATCTACTTCCACAGTGATACTGCCTCAGAAACCCAAGGAGGGTTCTCTATGAGTCGGAGACAACTCAACGGAACATAACAACAACAACAACAACAGCAGATCAAGGTTCAGGACTGCTTCCTCCTTAACCATATTCCTGTGGACAAGGATACATTTAGAAGGTGTTATGGGTTGAATTGTGTTCTCCAAAAACATGTGTTAAAATTCTAATCCCAATACCTGTAGATATGACTCAGTTTGGAAATAGGTTTTGTTATGTTAATGACATCACACAGTCTAGGGTGAATCCTAAACTTAATCACTTCTGAGTTATGAAAACACCATAATAAACTCAGAGATAAACACAGAGGGGAGACAGATGCCAAGTAAGGATCCATCTACAAGCTAAGAATTGCTGTCAGTTGCAAGAAGCTGAAACAGACAAGGGTACCTCCCCATAGATCCACACCCTGAATTCAAACTTTTAGACTCTTCAACTATGAGAAAATAAATTTCTTTTCTTTAAAGCCACCCATTTGTGGTGTTTTTGTTATAGCAGCACTAGGTAAATAAGACACAAGAGTAAATGGAAAGAATCTATTGACAAGTGGTCATCTATGGAAATGTTAAATAATGTGGTGCATTAGGGGTAGGGCAGGCACAGATCTGGAGGAGGGGGTGTGGATGTGGTGCATAGAGAACTCCAACATACTATTTCCACATTCTTAAGGCCTATCTCTCTACAGACAATCAGATATGGGACAAAGACAGAAGTGGAAATGCTTGTTGAGCTCTCAAACTAGAGATAGCATTTTAAAAAAGAAGGATCCTTCTGGGGAAACCCCCAAGACTGTGGCCCCTGGTCACCCTTCAGGTCTGTGATTGAACTCATTCATGTCTTAACCTTCAGTTAAACAATAGGTGAACAATTACACCGGGGAATTTCACTCCTCAGAACAATCAATGATGGGAGATCAGAAGGGCAGTACTTCCACAGGGGAATAGCTCAAAAGTCAAGAATGGATGGCAAAGAAGGATGCAGGGAAAAGATAACCACAGGGAGGAAGTGGGAAGAGAGGTGTTACACTGTGAGGACTGTAACCAATGTCACGAAACAAAATGTGTATGAACTGTTGAATGGAAAATGAATTTGTTCTATAAACTTTCACCCAATCACAATAAAAAGTTAAAAAGAAAAAAGAAGGATCCTTATAGACACTTGAGACCCTGGATTGATGCAAACAGTTAAGTAACTCCATAGGACTTGAGGGGAATTGTTTTCTTCCTTCCTTCCTTTCCCCTTCCCTCTCCCTCCATCCCTTCTTCCCTCCCTTCTTTTCATTTTTATTTGTAGATGCTAGGGGAAATACCAGTGCAAGATACTGATGATTCTGACATTCAAACCAATAACTCAAGATTCAAGATGTCATTTCCTTGTAATGAGAATTTTTTACTTTCCCCAGAGTGTATAGTCATGTCCAAGCCAGGTTTAAAAGTCATTACATTCATTCTCTTTATCTCAACAGGAAAACATGTTTCCAAATCAGCAAAGTCAAGAGTTTAAAAGCTACACAATTTTTCCCTGCTTCTTCTTTGTAGAGGTAAGAAAATTCTGGAAATTCACTGTTAATATATGTGTTATTTAAAAGAACATTCTATCTCTAATAATTATTTCACATATCTTCCTCTGTATAAGTTGAAGCTTCAACTTCAATGTTTCAAGTAGAAACATGTAATGCCATGGGCTTACTTTCAACTGAAATGTTTCATGGTCATGGTGTTTATGAACACTGCTGCTGTATTTGTGGCATGCACAAATATCTTCCTCTATGCAGAGTTGTAGCTTCATTACTTCACTGATGTTTCATTTCTTCTCTCTCTCTCATCCTCATTTTCTGCTATCTACCCTCTGTCCATGGGAGCTCTGGTAGCGTAGTGCCTATGGCACTTGACTCCTAACCAGAAGGCTGGCGGTTCAAACCCATCCTCGGAAGGAAGATGGGGCAATCTACTTCCGTAGTGATACTGCCTCAGAAACCCAAGGAGGGGTTGCTATGAGTCGGGTCCAGCCCAATGGCACATAACAACAACAACCACAAACTCTTGGTTAATCCGGGACCTCTCAGGCTTCTTGTTGAACTCCATAGTATTAATTTTATTTGACTGGTTAATACAGCTATTTCTGAGCCCAAATTAGCCAGTCAGTTCTAGGGTTAATGGCATACATTTTAAGAGCTTATGTGTCTCTCTCCATAGAATATCACTACTTACCTGTTTCATTTCTTCCCACCTCATTTTGTTTCTTCCCTCCCCAATACGACAAAATCTCCAAGTTCACATGCTCCTCTTTCAGTCTTATTGTATCCATCAATGAGGAATTTGGTTTGATTGGAGATTATGGTGCAACTCCAAGATTTTTATATTCCAGAGGCCAATCATGTGCTTCCATGGAAGTGCTCATGGGACATTTAATGGGAGTTTGGATGAACCATTACTCATACTGATCTTTTTATATTATGTGTGTATAAAAAATATGTCCTTAGTGTATCAACACCAACAATCAAGGGAAACTACCAAGATCCATTTAGCCAACCCAAACTGCTACTGAACATTTACATTTTTATTAAGTACATATACAGTATTAGAAATATCACAAAAACATTCCTAAAATTGCCTCATCTTTGTCATATGTATGTAATTTCTGTGTTGTAATGAATAAAATTAAAATTTTAGTTAAGCCTAAATTGTAATAGGGTCCCAATTTGAATTTAACAAGATTATAGCTTAGTGCTCAGACATTACAATTAAATTCATGGAGTCAGCCTCCTTTCTTATGATTGCAATGAAATTTTCTGATATCTTTCTGAAAATGATTCAGGGCAATCATCTGTTTTGGTAGGCAAGGACATTAGAATATTAAGGGAGGGAGGGTGATAAGTTTTCCAACTTTTCCATCATTTAAAATATGCTTTAACATTTCAGCCCTCAAAAGGGATAAAACGTCTTTAACAAACAAGGTTTTTTGAAAAATCCACTACAAATATAGAGGTAAAATAAAATTAACCATTTTAAATATTTATAGCAATGAACTTTAAGAATATTTACCTGAAAATGAGTAAACTGAAAAATGATAAACTAGAGAAAGTTCATCACTATACTTGGGTGAAAAGATATGCAACATGCTATTTCCACCATTTTTAAGCTGCTTATCTAGATAAAAAAGACATAGCAATAGGAGGAATTTGAAAACTCCACAATAGTATAAGTAAAGCAGGCAGAAGCTCTTAGGAAGCTAAATATGCTTGGCAATGGGAAGGACAGATATGAAAACATGTCACTATTTAAAGTTCTCAAGATTAGATAGAGCTAGAGAACCGGAGCACAGCGGGATAGACAACAACCTTTAATGCCAAATTATGTTGTTCTTTAAACTGAAACAACTCTAGTGCTTGGGGAGCAATAGATGTGCTTTAGAAGAATTCTAACAACTGAAAAAAAATGCTTTAGGGTGAGTTGGGAACACTTGATAAATTATCTGTGCAGTGAATCCAGAAATAGAGACAGTTAAGCAGAGATAGAAAATAAGTGAGACTGAAAGAGGAAGGCATGAATGGTGGCTAGGTGTTACAATTCTTTAAATTAGCTTTAAAGAGTATTTTACCTGATATTAGTATAGGAAAGAGATTGTTAGTTTATCACTTTACTTTATTGTTATTAGCTGCCATCAACTCTGATGCAAGCCAACCCCACGTGTGCAGAGAAGAACTGCTCCATAGGGTTTTCAAGGCTGTGACCTTTTGGAAGCAGATTGTCAGGCCCGTCTCCTGAGGTGCATCTGAGTAGGCTTGAACTGCCAAACTTTTGATTAGCAGGTCAGAGCATTTCATTGTTGTTGTGTTCTTTCAAGTTAGTTCCAATTAATAGCAATCTTATAGGACGGAGTACAACTGCCCCATAGGCTGTAATTTTTACAGGATCAAATTTCCAGGTCTTTTCTGCCAAGGATCAGCTGGTAAATTTGAACCACTGACCTTTCAGTTAGCATTCAAGCACTTAACCAGTGAGCCATCAGGGTTCTTTATTAAACGAATAACCAAACACACTGTTATTGAGTCAGATCCAACTCATAGCAACCCCCTCCTTGGGTTTCCAAGGTGGTATCACTACGGAAGTAGATTGTCCAACCTTCCTTTTGAGGAGTGGCTGGTGGGTTTGAACTGCCAGCCTTCTGGTTAGCAGTCAAATGCCTTAGGCACTACACCACCAGAACTCCCTAATTCATGTCTCAGTAAACTGCAAACTGATTTCTAAAGATGTTTTGAATAGCATCCATTGATCTAGTTAACTTTACATATCTCAAACAGAAAAAGTCATACATGTCTCTCCATCCCCAACATTTCACCAATCTCTTTCCCTGTATACTTGAATACATAGGTCAGAATACAAGAAGATACTCTGAACTAGTTCACTAGAACTTCTTTTTGAAAGCACAACTCCTTTCCTTCCACTGGCCAGAATATCATTTCCATGTCCCATGTACTTAGCTTCAGCTAATCTGATGTCTCTCAAAGGAGCAAGACAAAGCCAGGTCTTATTTTCTTCTTAGCCAGCACTCTTTCTTTTTCTTCAAAGTGGGTATGTCTTTAGCTTTTCTGATTTTGAAATAATATGTGTTCCTTTAATTTAAAAAATAGATATTATAGCAAAGTTTTTTACATTTTACTCATTCATATTTACTGAATGTATTCTGTATTAATTTCCATAACAAAGTGGTTGGATTTTTACAACAAAAATATACTGTGTCCTCTGAGCACTGCTTTCATGTATTCCAAAGGTTTGGATATATTGTTTTCATTCCTGTTTGATTCAAATAATTTTTTTTTTAGTTACATTCAAGTAGTTTTAAACAGTTCTCATGTATTTCTTTTTTTCTTTTAATCATCCTGTTGGCAATTTCTAATGTGATAACATTATGATCTGAAAATATGCTTTGTAGTATTTTGATGTTTTTAATTGTGGCCTCACATATGGTCTTCTCTGGAGAATATTCCATGTGCACTGGGAAAGAATGTATATTCTGCTGTTGTTGGGTGGAGTCTTCTGTATACATCTATGAGGTCTACTTGGTTGATTGTGCTATATATATTCTCTGTGTATTTGTTCAGTTTCTTTCTAGTTATTCTGTCCTTTATCAAAGGTCATGTATTAAAGTCTAGTTTATTGTGGGCTTATCTATTTCTCTTTTCAGTTCTGTTTTATGGATTATAAAATATGTATTATGTATTACCTAATACATTGATTATGTATTTGGAGGCTTTTTAATTGGGTGGATAGATATTAATTATGATGATGTCCTGTTGTTTGATTGACCCTTTAATCATTATATAATGTCCTTTTGCTAGTTTTGGTGTTAACATCTGTTTTATCAGAAATTAATATTGCCACTCCTGCTCTTATTGCTTGCCATTTTCTTGATATATGCTTTTTCAACCTTTGATTTTTAGCTTATTTTTGTCTTTATGTCTAAGGTATGTCTCTAATAGACAGCATATTGATGGGTTGTGTTTTCTCATTCATTCTGCTACTGTCTGTGTCTTGACTGGTTCATTTAATCCATTTTCATTTAGTATACTTATTAGTAAGTATGAATTTACTGCTGCCATTCTGCTATTCTTTTTTTTTTTAATGTAGTGTTGATGTTTTCTTTATTCAATATGTTATTCTGTTCTGAGGTCATTTTGTTTATGGATTTTATTATCATTTCCTTTGTTGCTATAGTTTTGGTGTTTACTGAGACATTATCATTTTCTTCCTTTTTTTCATTTTGGTGAGAAGGTTTATTAATTTTATTTGAGGTTACCCTGTAATTCATTATTATCTTCCCAAGTTTAAAGCAGTCCATTCTATATAGTGTCTTGATCTCCTCTCTATTTGAAAGTTCTGTAACTATATTATTTATTCCCTTTTTTTCCTTTGCAGTTATCATCATTTTATCATATCTGGCTCCCTATTTTAAATATTGTAGGTTTATTATGTTTGTTAATACTTATATATCTGAGTTAATTTCCAGGTGAAAATTCATAGCAATAAATGTACATATCAAAAAAGAATAAAGAATTGAAATCAACACTTTAGCCCAACATCTCCAATAATTAGAAAAAGAAAAGCAAAAAAGCCTACATTCACCAGAAGATAGGAAATAATAAAGATGAGAGTAGCAATAAATCAAACAGAAAAACAATAGAAAGAATCAGCATGACTACAAGCTGTTTTGGGGAGGTAGAAATTAAGGAAAAGATGCAAATAACACAAATAAGAAATTAAATAGAAGATGTCAAAATAGAACCTACTGGAATAAAAAGGATATTAAGAGAATACTTCAAGAAGCTGTATTTCAACTAACTTGAGTTGGACCCAACTGGTAGTGACCCCTCCTTGTATTTCTGAGATGGTATCACTACAGAAGTATATTGCCCAGCCTTCCTTCTGAGGAATGGAAAGAAGCAGTTAAGTTAGCAGTCAAGTGCCTTAGATACTATACTACCAGAGCTCCCAAATTAGTCAATCACAAAAGGACAAATATTATGTGAGGTCACTACTGTAAAAAATTAAAAAAACCTTTACAAAGAGAAAGAATCATTTTTTGCAGCTTACCAGGAGTGGGAGGTGAAGGGAAAGTAGATCATTAACAAGAGGGTAGACACATATTATGAGCTCTAGTGGTCACTACATAAGGCATTTGACTGCTAACCAGAAGGGTGATGGTTCAAACTCATCAGCCACTCCTCGGAAGGAAGGTTAGGCATTCTACTTCAATAGTGATACCACCTAAGAAACCCAAGGAGGCGTCGCTGTGAGTGATCCTAATCCATGGCAGTGGCTGTGTTTTGTTGTGTTTAGACACATATTAACTTGGGTGAAGGGAAAGGCAATATACAACATGGGGGAAGACAGCCCAAAACGATCAAGGCATTGGAAGACACCGGGAAGAGCACAAAGGTTAAAGGAAAAAAAAAAAAAAAAAAGGTGAACACTATTACATACATAATCCTGCTGTAACAGTAATAATAATAACCTACAAGTGGATACATAGACAGACACTCAAGCTGAACAGGGGTGGGAAGGTGAATGGGACTACACCCATAAATATGTATAGGTTTGACAAAGGATATCTCTGCCTATGTATTTACATGTGTTGCAAATATATCCATGAAAGTAGAGGAGCATATAGAGAGCAAAGTCATGAATACATCTTAGTCATAATCTAAGACCTTGAGGGAATGAGCTGCTGGGCATGGGGGCTCAGGATCATAGACTCAGAGCATACTAAGGTCAATTGGCATAACACAGTCCACAAAGACAATGTTCTACACTGGTGTGTAGCAACTGGGGTCTTAAAAGCTTGTGCGTGGCCATCCAAGGTGCAACTATACAGAGCAAAGAAGAGTGAAGAAAATCAAGGATGCCAGGACCTCAGCCTCCATGGCCCTGAGTCTGGAAGAACTAAATGGTGCCCAGATACCACTGCTGCCCACTCTGAAAGGAATCATAATACAAGATCCAGTACAGAGTGAGAAAACCAAATGTGGTACAAAACTCAAAATCATAAAAAAGATCAAGCTTGCTGTTCTGATGAAGACTAGTGGAACCCCAAAGATTATGGCCCTTAGACATCCATCAATCTGGAAACTGAACTCAACCCTTGTGGCTCAACTTTCAACCAAATAATAGACAGGCCTATAAGGTGAGCTGTAATATCTGGAGGACATGTACTTATTAGAATAATCAACCATAGAAGATCAAGACCTTCTAAACTGTGTGGACATATTGATAGATAAAAAAAGTAAAATAAATTTAAAAAACAAAATTCATGACAGGTTATATGCTAAAATATTAAGAGATATTATATATGCATGGCAAAATTCTATGTAAAATTATGAGGCTACTGGCTATCAGAACACAGTATCTGCTGCTTTCTTTTTCTCCTTAGTACTTATGCGTTTGCACAGGGATAGAGCTAGGGAGGCAAGAAGAAATGGGAAGGAAGTATGAAGGGAAGGGGTGGGAGTAGGGTCAGGGGGAAATGGGAAGAATGCAGTTGCATTGTTTAGATTGCATTGAATGTCACAAAACAATGTTTATGGATTGTTGAATAGAAAACTGTGTGTGCATATGTGTGTGTGTGTGAGTGTGTGTCACAGTTCTGGAGGCTAGTAGTCAGAATTCAGAGGATTGGCAGGGCCATGTTCTCTCTAAAGTTTGCGCAGAAGGATACTTTCTTGTCTCCTGGATTCTCATAACTCTAGGTGTTCCTTAACTTGTAACTACAGCATAACTGCATGGTCACAGGGCTATCTTCCCTATGTCTCTCTTGTCTCATCTCTTCTTTTATACACTTCTCACAGATTGAATTAAGACCCACCTTACTCCTGTAACTTAATTGATAACATCTTCAAAGATCCTATTTCCAAAGTCACATGCATAGACATCAGAGGTTAAGACTTTCACATAAATTTTAGGGGAATGCAATTCAATCTATACCTTCTATGTAACAAGCATTATTTTAGGTTTTAGAGATAGAGTGGTGATAAAAATGAAAATCTCTGTCCTCACGGATGTTACATTTAATGAGCTAACAGATGAGGAAAATATTTAAGGTATCAAATGTGGGTAAGTAATAGCTGGTAGCCTCATAATTTTACATATAATTTTGCCACTCATATATAGTATCTCCTAATACTTTAACATATAATTTGCTGTGAATTTTGTTTTCTAAATTTATTTTACTTTTTTATCTATCAATATGTGCACATAGTTTAGAAGGTCAAAATATTGAAATAGTATTTTAATAATTAAAGTCCAATAATTATGTTTTCCTTCCTCAGAAGTAACTTTATAATTTCTGTTTCTCCAAATAATATGTGTATGTTGCTGTGACTTGATTAATACATTTTAGGAATCATCCATTGACTTCTTTTAAGAGGATGAAGATTTTACCTTTTTCATTTTTCATTTTTCTCCTTTCTGCCCCTCGATCTTCTTGTAATAGATATATCAGTCTTTGGTGAAAATCATTTCTAATTTTTTAAAAATTTTTAGTATTGTGTAAATCCTATTCAAGTAGTGTATTTTGTGTGCATTTCCTTTCTTTCACAACTTTCTACTTCTCTTGCAAATGATAATGTCTTATTTACCAAATTTGCTTATATATATTATCTAATTCATTTTGTTTTCTTAAATCTATGACTTGTTGTTGTTAGGCGCCGTTGAGTTTGTTTCAACTCATAGTGGCCCTATGTACAGCAGAACGAAACACTGTCCAATCCTACATCATCCTCATAATTGTTGCTAGGTTTGAGCCCCATGTTGCAGCCACTGTGTCAGTCCATCTCATTGAAGGTCTTCCTCTTTTTTGCTGACCCTCTACTTAACCAAGCAAAATGTCTTTTTCCAGGAACTAGTCCCTCCTGAGAATGTGTCCAAAGCATGTGAGATGAGCTTTACCCATTATGGTGCTAAGGAGAATCCAGATTGTAATCTATGACTGACACTGGACAATTTAATAAGTTAAATCCTCAATAAAATTTTCCACATCATCAAAAGTATCATCATCTATTAGTTCCTCCTCATTCACACAAACCCTTTTTCAATTCTCTAGTTTCAAATGTTCTATGGAGTCTCTGTTGTTAGTTGCCATCAAGTCATCTTTTGACTTATGGTGACCTCGTACACAATGGAGCAGAATGCTGCCTGGCCATGTGCCCTTCACATGATAGGTTGTGGATTGGACTATTATAATCCATAGGTGTTTCATTGGCTGATGTTTGAAAGTATGTTGTCAGCCTTTTCTTCCTAGTCCATCTTAGTCAGGAAGCTAGGGTGGCACTACAACAGTTGTTTTGAGATTTTCTTTTTTGACATCTTGGGGATTACATTTTTCTCTTTTTCTCTTGTAGTTCATTTCCTGTTTCCTCTTCCTTAGGTCTTTTGTTCTTTGTTTATTCTCCTGTTTTGGAAAAGAAAATCTACCATTAAGTTCTGACACACACAAAAAAAATTATGTTGAATAAAATAAGTCAATCCCAGAAGGACAAATATTGTATGACCTCACTTATATAAGAAGACAAGAAAAGACAAATGTACAGAGACCTAAGTTTATTAGTAGTTACCAGGGGTGTGAGGAGTTAACAGTGATGGAAAAATTGCATTGATTAATGCAATTCATTAATCATTGCAAAGCTAATTATTGTAATTGCAGTAAATAAGTTGTATACTTGTAACAAGTTCAACTGGCTAAATTATGATAGATATAGTTATGATACATAAATTTTGCTAGATATATTTAGACAACAACAACAAAAGTGTGGTTGCTGAGGCTGCTCATGTACAAGCAACACCTCATGGGATGTAGTTTCTTGTTTGGAGGTTTAAGTTCATGATTTTATGGGAAATCCCAGTTAATTAGCCCAATAACATGTTTAATGTTTCTACTCTGTCCCCTAGCTTGTTGTGTAGTGGCTGGGGTCTTAAAAAAAAACATCAAAAATACAAAAATTGGCCTTTATTTTACTGGATCAACAGAGGTAAAAAAGAGAGTCAATAAGAGAATAGAGAATGTGTGACTAGTTACATCCATGGACAATTACCTCCTCTCCCATGAGTCCAGAAGAAATGCATGGTGTCCAGTTATCATTACTAAACATTTTGATCAAAGATTCCATAGATGACTCTTGATCAAAAGAGGAGAAATACAGAACAGAATTCAATTTTTTTTTTGCCCTATTCTTTCCATCCATTATTTAGTGATAATCAAATATCAGTAGAAGAATAAGACAACGAAATTGATGGAAAATTTTAAATGTGGGGATCAGATTGTTGATAATTGCATTAGGGCAGAAGGTGAGAAGTAGTATTTCAGGTTATTGATTGTAACTGGCTCTATAGTTGAAATAAATACATAATCATGAATATCCACTGGGTTCATAAGCAACAAATAAAGATCAGAGGTCACATCTTTCCCAATCTATTTTACTACTCTGTTGCAAAACTTCTCTACATTATTCAGAGGACCTATCACAAATGTAAGTTGCGGGTATTTATTCAAATAATATTTTGTACTTTAAATAAAAGAGAGAGAACAACTCAAAAGCTATTGAGGATATTAGTTCCTTAGCTCTCTCTTTCTCTATACTTCCATGCTTTGCAGATACCTGTTTTTAGATGTTTAGTAACATAAAATAAAAATTGTCTGGAGAATAAAAATATCAGTAAAGAGAATGTGTTTTTAACTTCCCTGTTGTGACATTTAAAATAAACGCTTTCCACTTTTTATTCTTTCTTAGTTATCTAGTTCTGCTGTGACAGAAATACCACAAGTGGATGGTTTTAATAAACAGAAACCTGATTTTCTCAGTGTAGGAAGCTAGAAGCCAGATTCAGGGTACTGGATCTAGAGGAAGGCTTTCTCTCTCTCTCTGTGGACTCTGCCGGAAGGTCCTTACCTCTTCTGAGCTCTTCCCTTGGCAGTCTTCATGTGGTTTAGCATTTCTCTTCTCCTATTTCTAGTCTGCTGGCTTATTTAATTTTCTTTTATATCTCAAAAGAGATTGACTCAAAACACCATGCTAAGCCTGTGTCATTAACATAAAAAAGACAACCCATTCACAAATGCAATTGTAACTACTGTTATAGACGTTAGAATTTGCAACACATATTTTTGGCGGACATAATTCAATCCATGACACTATATTTCATTTTTCTACATTTCTTTATGAAAGTTTTCATTTAAAATTTTTGTTTCATACTTTTTGAATTTATTCAAATAATTTTACTCAATTATTAATCAAAATTAGCAATTTTTATTCACGCTCTTTTTTAATACTTTATATTAATACCTTTTTTTTAGTTTTTTTTAAGTCTATATTTTGTTAGGAACGAGCCACAGAAAGAAATACGCCCCTGCTTTTGTTCTTGGTTTGTTTAAGAGCATTACTAACCACCTACACAACGTAGCATAGTTTAAGTCACTAGTTTTGTGATAATTTTTTATGCAGGAATAACTGACTAATACATACAGATCTCATTTCCAATACTAGGTTACAAATAGACTGTGGACTCCATCCTGGGGACTTGCTCTGTCTGCTTTTCTTGTTCACTCACTTTTTTTTTTTTTTTTTAATTGTGCTTTTGGTGCAAGTTTACAGAGCAGAGTTTGTTTTACATTCAACATTACTTGTACATTTAGTTTCACTCCCCATTTACCATCCCCAATCCTAACCCAGTTTCCTCCCCTCCCTGCCCAGTTTCCTCCCGTGTGCCTCATAGTTATGCACTCCTGTGTGTCCTGCATTTCCACCATGGGAATGTTGCTCCTTTGGTGCCCCGTGGTCAATTGCTGCAAGGGATGCATTTCCATGGAGTATATGGGTACATGTCACCCTGGGTTGAGTGGTTTGCGTGCATGTCTTGTTTACTATTGGGCTGAGAGCCAGCCCCTGGGTGAGTTTTATTCCAGGCCCAGAATGTATCCTAAGGCCATAGTATTAGGGGGTTTCACCAGACTCCATCTAACCAGTAATTCTGGTCATTATTGAGATTTTGAATTTTGTTCCACATTTTTCCTCCCACTCCACCCAAGATCTCCAGATATGAACCTTTCCTGAGTGGTTGACATTGGTAGCCAGGCACTATCTAGTTCTTCTAGTCTCAAGGGCCATTGTTTCCTAGGACTGATTGCTTCCAAATGTCCTTGTTTTTTTTTTTGTACTCTTCTTCACTTCCGACTACAGGAGACCATCAGCTACATTTTAGATGGCCGCATGAAAGCTCTTAAGACCCCAGTCGCTACTCACCAATGTAGGATGAGAAACAAGACTTTTATGTATTTTGTTGTGCCAATTGAGTCTGGTGTCCTCCAGTACTAGGGTTCTGAGTCGCTAGATCCATGGCTCTCTCTCCCACAGTGTCTGGCTGTCTGTGAGGGATTACTGTATGCCTGTCTTCTGTTGTTTCTGTAAGGATTGTGTGTATTTTGTATTACTCGTATCTGTGCAAGATTAGCCTCTGCTGAATCTATCTTTGGTCTAGAATGTACTCCTGTTCACTAACCCCCATCTGATCTTCTCAGATGTTTATGTGTTTATCTGTAGCCTGGTGTTTGATGTTAATGATAAAGCAGTATTGTGTATATACTGTCATCTGTATCTTATGTTCACAATTCAGTGTCCTCCCTTTTCCTAATGTTATCATGGTGGTCACAGACTCTTTCTACACCATCTCTCCCCTTACCTACATCAGCATGTGGCCCCCAACTAGCCCAAAATTAAACCTTCCCCTTTCTTCCCCAGCCCAGTAATCTACAAAGAGAGTTCCCTTTCTCAAGCAAAACCTTCTTGTCTTTTTACGGTAATTAGCTCATACAGGATTTGTCTTCCTGTGATTGACTTATTTCACTCACCATAATGTCACTCACTGTTGAGAAAATGCAGCTACCATGTGTTCACCTTACCTACAAAAAGACTCACATGGCAAGAATTTGTCTAATGAGCAAGGTGGTTATTACTGTATTATAATGTTTTAAATATTACTCATAAAAACTGGGCAACTGGAAAATAAAAGTTTATTGTAACAAAGTGAATTATGAAGGCTTTGTGGAGAAAATCTACCTACCTGTTTTCAAAAGAGGAAGAAAGGTCATGCTAGTCAGTTTGAGGAGAAGAAAATGAGACCAGAGGAAGAAATGGTTACCAGTTATGGAGAAAATGTAGACAAGAATAATTGAAGTGGTTTATTAAAAGTTTCTGTTGAGGAGGAGTAGACTTTAAAATTGGATAGGTTATGCAGTGTCCAGCTTTAATGGATCTTTAATTCCTGTCTGAAACATAGAATCATCATAGTATTTTTTTGATTAAAGTAATTTTATGAGTGAGATTTCTTAAAAAATTAAATTGGCAGTGGTGTCATAGATGGACTGTTAGAAGTGAAGACACACTCCTCAGGGAGACCACAAAGGAGGTTATTTTATTAATAAAGCTTTTGTGGTAATGAAATCCTGAATTAGTTAGTGGCATTAGTGATAAAGAGGAAATGACAAATCTAAGGTGTTTTTCTAAGAGAAAATCATCAATATTCTCTCAGTGATTAATATGTTGAAAGAGGATGGAGAAATTAAAGATAACCCTAAAAGTTTGAGCATTAAATAATTTATGTGGTAGGAAATATTTTCAGTATTAGATAATAGTGTAAACAATTCCCAAGGGTGTCCTGCTTCAATTTTTAAACTTTTACTCGCTCTCTTTCTGAAGTACCTCTCTTTTTTTTCCTTCTTTCTTTTTATAATCAAGCTTCTGAATACTTCCAGAAACAGATCATATTTAAAAAACAATACCTTTTACTTAAAAATCTGTGTGTCTATGTGAAGGAAATGCCTATTTAACTTCTATTATCTGGAATTTTAAAATTTATCATGTTGCAATGTTCTGAATATTATAGCATAGCCTCTTGTTGGGTTTTAATCCCTAAAAGGATACACATATGTTTCATTACATATGAGTTTTTAAAATTGACAATTAAAACTCCATCTTTTTCATCTACTTTTCAACATACATAAATTCTTTTCTATTTTCAACATGTATAAAATTGCTACATAATATTCATTTTTGTGTCCTATGTCCAAGTTTAACTAGTCCCCAAATCTTCAGTAAGTATTTGTAGAAAAAAACAAATGACTACCTACATGTTATAGATTATGTAGGTTAGTGGATCATCATCATCCCCACAATAATCTAACAGCAACCATGAACATGACTGAACATCTGCTAATGAGTAACATGATAAAAGGAGTACAAGCAGAGATAAGACATGGCTTGTGGCAACTAAAAGAATTCAGTTGATTAGGAGGAAAAGTACATGTCAAAGATGACAAATAAGTATTTGTGGCTGCCTAGGATACACCAAAAAAAAAAAATAAACCTCTCTGCAGTTGAGTCAGATCCAACCTGTAGCAACCCCTCCTTGGGTTTTGAAGGTGGTATCACTACAGAAGTAGATTGCCCAACCTTCCTTCCGAGGAGGGGCTCATGGGTTTGAACCACCAGCCTTCTTTTTAGCAGTCAAATGCCTTAGGCACTATGCCACCAGAACTCCTGCCTAGGATATGGGGCCAATATTTTATTTCATGGCTTACATTAAATCCAAACGTTCTTTTTAAAGCTAACATTTAAGTAAAATTCTTACATGGGTTTATTCTTCAGAATTGTCAGAATAGAAGCATGTTTAAGCAAAAGAAACAGAGGAAATGGCATAATATTGTCAATAGACTTTTTCATGTTTTATTTCTATACAATTTCTAAGTAACTAGAATGCATACTTTCTCAAAAATGCACTACAATTAAGTAGATAATATTTTCTATTCTAATTTAACACTGTTGTTGCTCTTAGGTGCCATCAAGTCTCTTCCAAATCATAGTGACCCTTTGTACAGCAGAATGAAACACTGCCCATCTTCTATCCTCACAATCGTTCTTATGTTTGAGCCCATTTTTGCAGCCACTGTGTCAATCCATCTCGTTGAAGGTCTTCCACTTTTACACTGACCCTCTACTCTACCAACATAATGTCCTTCTGCAGGGTCTGGTCCCTCCTGATTACATGTCCAAAATATGTGAGATGAAGTCTTGCCATCCTTGGTTCTAAGGAGCATTGTGGTTGCACATATCCCAAGACAGATTTGTTCCTTCTTCCAGCAGTCCATAACCAAAAAGTCAAACTAACTGCCATCGAGTCAATTCCAAATCATAGTGACCCCTATGGGGTTTCTGAGGCAGTAAATCTTTATGGAAGTAGATTGCCCCATCTTCCTTCCACAGTATGGCTGGTGGGTTTGAACCATCTGGTTAGCAGTCCATGATGTATTTTATATTCTTTGTCAATACCATAACTCAAAGGTTATCAATTCTTCTTCAGCTTTACTTATTCATTTTTCAGCTTTTGCATGCATATGAAGTGACTGAAAATATCTTGGCTTGGATCAGACATACCTAAGTTCCCAATGTAACAGCTTTCCTTTTTAACACATTCAAGATGTTTTTTGCAGTAGATTTGTCCAGTATATTATGCCATTTTATTTCATGACTGCTGCTTCCATGGGCATCCATTGTCAATCCAAGTAGAATTAAATCCTTGACAACTTCATTTTTTTTTTTTTTTTTTTTCTGAATTTGTCATGATGTTGCTTATTGGTCCTGTTGGGGGGATTTTCTTTTCTTTATGTTGAGGTGCAATTTATGCTGAATGCTGTAGTATTTGATTTTCATCAGTAAGTGCTTCAAGTCCTATTCACTTTCAGCAATCAAGGTTGTGTCATCTGCATATCACAGGTCATTAATGAGTCTTCCTCTAATCCTGATGCCACAATCCTCTTCATGTAGTCCAGTTTCTCAGATTATTTATTCAGCATACAGATTGAGTGAGTATAATGAAAGGATACAATCCTGATGTGTCTCTTATTTTAAACTTGTGGTATCCCCTTGTTCTTTTCAAGTGACTGTCTCTTATCTATGCACGGGTTTAACATGAGCACAATGAAGTGTTCTGGAACTCCTGTTCTTTGAAGTGTTATCCATAATTTATGATCCACATGGTCAAATGCCTTTGTATAGTCAATAAAACACAGATAAACATCTTTCTGGTCTTCTCTGCTTTCAGTCAAGCTGTACTTGACATCAATAATTATATTCTTTGTTCCAAATTCTCTTCTGAATTCAGCTTGAACTTCTAGCAGTTTCTGGTTGATGTACTGCTGCAACCATTTTTTGGCTAGCTTCCACAAAATTTTACTTGTGTGTGATATTAATGATATTGTTCAATAACTTTTGCATTTTGTTGGATCACCTTTCCTTGGAATAGGCACAAATATGGATCTTTTCCAGCCTGTTTCCCAGGTCTTCAAAATTTCTTGACCCAGACATGAAAGCACTTCCAGCATTCCATCCACTTGTTGAAAAATCTCAGCTGGTACACTGCCAATTCCTGCAGTTGTTTTTCATCAATGCCTTCAGTGCAGTTTGGATTTCTTCATTCAATAACATCAGTTCTTGGTTATGTTACCTCCTTTAATGGTTGAATGTCGACCAATTCTTTCTGGTAGAGTGACTGTGTATTCCTTCTGACTCCTTTTGATATTTCCTGTATCATTCAATATTCTGCTGATATAATCCTTCAATATTGCACTCAAGGCTTGAGTTCTTTCTTCATTTCTTTCAGCTTGAGAAATCCTGAGTGTGGTCATCCCTTTTGTCTTTCTAACTCTTGGTATTTGCACATTTCATTATAATAGCTTCGTCTCCTAGAGCCACCCATTGAAATCTGCTATTTATTTCTTTAACTTCATCTTTTCTCCCATTTGCTTTAGCTATTCTACATTCAAGAGCAAGTTTCAGTCTCCTCTGACATGCATTTTGGCCTTTTCTCTCTTTACTGTCTTTGAAATGATATTTGGTTTTCTTCATGTATAAAATCCTTGATATCATCCCACAACTCATCAGGTCTCAGCCATTACTATTCAATGTATTAAATCTTTTTAAGTTGGTCTCTTAATTCAGGTGAATATTTTTGTTTGCTCTTTGGCTCTCATAGACTTGTTCTGATTTTCTTCAGCTTCAACTTGAACTTGCATGTGAACATTTGACAATCTGTTTCACAGCCAGCCCCTGGATTTTTTCTGACTTATAATACTGAGTTGTTCCATCATCTCTTTCCACAGCTGTAGTCTATTTGATTCCTGTGTATTCCATCTGACAAAGATTATGCATATAGTCAACGTTTATGTTGTTGAAAGAAATTATTTGCAAGGAGCATGTCTTTGATTTTGTAACATTCTATCATGCAATCTCCAACGTAATTTTTATCATCAAGGCTGTATTTTTCAACTATTGGTTCTTCTTTGTTTCCAACTTTCACCTTCCAGTCACTAGTAATTATTAATATATCTTGGTTGCATGTTTGATCAATTTCAGACTGCAGAAGTTGGCAAAAATCTTCATATTTTTCATCCCTAGCATTAGTAGCTAGTGTGTAAATTTGAATAAAATTCATATTCACTTGTTTTCTTTGTAGGTTTATTATTATCTTATCATAAGATAATTTACCATAGAGCAATAGAATATCTAATTCATATTCCATCTGTCACACATTTGAAATTCAGTGTTCATTCTAAAATAATTTCTGGCTCCTGCTGATTCTTTACCTCTCTCTCTCTCTTTCTCATCTCTTTTCATGTTTTGAGAAACATATTTTTCAAAAGTTACTTCTAGAAGACCAAAGAGCACAGTTTTACTATATACAGTACTCTTTCCATCAGACAATTTCAGTGGCTTTGGTAACCTGGTAATTTACATTCACTCCCTTCAGGTTGCCTTCAGACTCCATAAAGACATCTTCCACAGCAGGCTTATTGGTTTTCTGTTCCTATAGAGTCTTGTGCTGTGATAATTTCAGACAACATATTTTATATCTAATCAAAACTCTTGGACTCACTAACACCCTACTTTGATTTTTATATCCCTTGCAACATGACTTGTTGGCTGACATTGCCAACTTTCAACAGCAATAATAAAAACATTATGTTTGGAGACTTTGGTCTTTTAATTCTCTATAAGCATTCAAAACCAAAGCCAAACTCACTGCCACAGAGTTAGTTCTGATTCATAGTGATCCCTCCTTGGTTTCCAAGGCAGTATCTCTACAGAAATAGATTCCCCAGTCTTCCTTTAGTCAATTAAAAGCAATTATAAAAAAACAACTTTCAAACAAAAGCATTTCTACATACTGATGAACAGCATAATAGTTCATATTGTACTATCTACTTCATGAAATAAAGGTGATACATCAAGTTTTGTATAAGTACTATAAGTATATATTCTAACCAATGCTTCTTTTTGTCACTTGTTTCACTTTTAAGCAGGAAAAAATAGCTTTACTTTAACTGGGTTTCAAAATGCTAACATAGATGATGAAAAGGTGGTGTAGTAGAAAGGACGGCCAATGCATTATTGAGATGCTCAAGATCCCTGGGAACCTGATCACTGGACATGGGGTAACAGTTTTATTTAGGGGACTATTAAGTTCTGGTATCATATCTTTGGATTCATATTTATTTATTAATAGAAATGAAAGCTTAGGGATTGCATTTAACTTCTCTCTGAGACTTAGTTCCCACATCTGTACAATGGAAATAATTTTAATGGCTACCTCACAGGATTGTTTTAAAAAAATCATTATTTTATATAATGTGTTTAGTTCAATGTTTGGTGCATAATTGTTCTCAATGTTTCCAGGTGAAGATTTTTTTTATTGATTTAATAAATGTCTATTGTGGTGCTTCTATGTGCAAGTTCTTTTTGGGTATCTAAAACTGAGCAGTTCCTTGTCTCAAGGACCACACAATCTACTATGGGAGATGATATTATAGTCAAGTCATTTAAATTATCATGATCTACAATGACAAACCCCAGACACCATATTTGTTTCCTGGTATCTTGCCTCTCTGGCTGTAGGTGATTATACCAGCAGTTGATACCTAATTAAGGTGGACCAGTAAGTTTACAGTTTTGGATAATTTGGGATTGAGATTCAAAAGTACAAATTATTTCTGAAAATTGTCTGAACTGAGGACTAGAACATTCAGGAATTACAGGAACCATGGTCAACTATTCCAAAATCAATTAGAGAAATCTAATATACCTGAAGAGAAAAAGACTGAGACAGAGCTGCTTCGGTTCCTGGAAGTTTTCTGATTCTGGTTCCAGTTTTTTTGTGAAAGACAACTGCACTTTCTGTCCATAAATTGTATAAGAAAAACTTAAGTTCTAATCATTAATTTTCACTTTTTGATTAAGGTTTTAGAGTTCGTTAATGCCACTTAAAACCAAATGTTTTAACTAAAAAACCTGATTTAGTATGAGAGAATAAAGTAATATTTAAATGCTTAGAAACTAAGTCAGATTGGATGGAGGATATGTTGTCACTCACAGCAACAAAAGGAGCCATAGGAAGGAAAACTGAAAGTTGAATCAAAACTGAGTAGCAAGGCTGGAGCACACCCAGGGCCCAAACCAAATTCTGTTAAATGTGTTACTGCTTCCCCAGCAGACTTTTGTTCTCAGTTACTCCCCTGTGGAAATCCTGGTCCAAAGCACCTTCACAGAAAGCATTATTTATTAAAAAAAAAAAAAAAAAGCTCACTACCGTACAGTCATAACTCACTCAAACTCATTGCCATACAGTCAGATCTGACTCATAGCGGCCCCTTCTTGGGTTTCCTTCACTAGGGAAGTAGATTGCCCAGCCTTTCTTCTGAGAGAGTCGTAATAGTCTATCTAATAAGTAGTATTTATTAGTAAAAAGAGAATTCTGAAAAACAATTTACACAATAGTTAATTGCACTTCATTTAGTCCCTTAGTCAATTATTCAGTAACCTTTACTGAATATTTTGTGGTAAAAGGATGGTATCTCTTTGTTAAAATACTGACTGATAAAATAGAAACAGTGTCATAATTAAGTACTCACGATCTGCAGGGTAGGGATTAATTGTGTCAGATGTTTAAAGGCATTTGCATTTAAAAGATGAGTTGTGTTAAATTACCAATGATGTTAATTTGATTATTGCCTTTTTCTTTAAAAAAAAAATAACATTTTAAAACTGTTAAGTGTAGAAAGTATTGGATCAACCACTGCCCCTGCATCAATATTGCAGGTGCTAGAGTGCTTTGCATGGTGTCCTAATGTATTATTTGCATGGAATACATCAGTGAATACGTATTAATTACATTAATAAAACTTTTGCTTTGTGTAACTCATACATACAAGGTTTCTGGGAGATATTTAATTGAATATGAAGCGATACTTTTTATTAATGAGATATGCAATTAAAATAATAAAATATTTAAATTATCTACTGGTAATTCTGTAGTTCTTAGTTAATGTCACTGATTTGCGATTCTAATTTTAGTTAATTCAATAATTATAACCTTAAATAAGTTATAATTAAATTATAATAGGTTTAATTAACTAAAATTGGAAACTCAACTTATCACATTAATAACTACAGAATTATCAGAAGATAATTTATGTATTTTATTTATTTATTTTTAAAATAAAGGAGTTTTGGTGGTACAGTGGTTAAAATATTTGGCTGCTAATCAAAAGATTGGTGGTTCAAACCCACCAGCCACTTGCTGGGAGAAAGATGAGACAATCTACTTCCATGAAAATTTACTGCTTTGGAAATCCTAGGGTAGCTCTACTCTGTTCTATAGGGTCACTGTGAGTTGGAGTCAACTCAGTGGCAGTAGATTTGACTTGGGTTTAATATCAAATAATATATAGATTACTTTATTGCAGGAGGATATTTACTTAATTGTTGTTGTTGTTGTTGTTATGTGCCATTGAGTCATACCCAACTCATAGCGGCCCCTCCTTGGGTTTCTGAGGCAGTATCATTACGGAATAGTGAAACTAATTTTACATATTGTTTATGACTTATGTATTTTGAATATGAGAAATATTTACTTCTCATACTGAGATTTAATTTCTAAAAGATGAGCACTGATTGAAAAGCAAGACAGATCCAAATGTAATTTTCTTGGTATAAGAGTTAAAAAGAAATCCAAATTCTCTACCTAAACCTTAAAAACTTGGAAAATATGTTGAATACTTTACTGTTTAACATTTTTTCTAACATTTTTTTAAAAAATATTATATTTTCTTTAAAATACTTTCATTGAGGTGTGCTTCAGACCAACACAGAGGAGCAGGAACAATATACACTCCTGTTTAAATCAATGCAAGAACCAGACACAATATATTAACAATTTTCAGATATTAGATATCAGCAGTACAGGGAAGTGATTCCTGAAAGAAAAGAAATAAATGAAGCTGCTGTAACAAATTACTACTAACTTTGTGACTCAAAACAACACACATGTATTGTCTTATAGTTCTGGAGGTCAGAAGTTCCAAATCAATTTCAGTAAGCCAAAATCAAGATATCAATAGGCTAGGTTCCCTCTGGAGGTTCTAGGGAAGAATGTGTTTCACTGCCTTTTCCAGTCTCTCTATCTGCATTATATTTCTTTGCTTTTCTCAGTCTATGTGACCCCTTTTATCTCGAAAGCCAGCAGTGTGGCATTGCTTCAGTGGTCATGTTGCCTTTTTCTCCTGTTGTCAAATTTCCTTATTTGTTATTGGCTGATTCAAATTTGAATGATTTGTTTTGTAAAACCAGTCACATTTCCACATTTATTAATACATGACCTTGTTTCTATGTCTGTAGTAGAAGTAGAGATTTATACCTGTACATGTATGCCAGTCTTTTTCATATGCTTTCTCTCATCTATCAAATGTTTTTATAGTCATAGATTTAAGGTCTCCATTCTTCACTGAGTCTCACTGGATGTTTTCTTTGGTTTCTTGTGATGTGGGCTTCATACTTCATCATCCAAGCAAGTAAGAGAACAGAGAGAATGAAGAAGATTGAAATCATAGACTTCTATTCTTGGAAGTGACATCTCATCACTTTTGAAACATTTTGCTGGAGCCAAGCACTTGTTTATGCCATGAAATTTGGAAAACAGCTACCTGGCCAACCATCTTTAAGAGATCCATATTTGTGCCCATTGCAAAGAAAGGTGATCCAACAGTAAGCAGAAATTATCAAACTATATTATTAATATTATACACAAGGAAAATTTTGTTGAATATAATTCAAAAATGGTTGCAACAGCACATAGAGAACTACCAAAAATTCAAGCTGTATTCAGAAAAGGATGTGGAGTGAGGGATATCATTACTGATGTCAAATGGATCTTGGCTGAAAGCAGAGAATGCCATAAATTTGTTTACCTGTGCTTTATTGACTATACAAATGCATTTGACCATGTGGATCATAACAAATTATGGTTAATGGTGCAAAGAATTCCAGAACACTTTATGATGCTCATGAGGAACCTGTACATGAACCAAGAGGGAGTCCTTCAAACAGAACAAGGAAATACTGTATGGTTTGAAATCAGGAAAGGTGTCTTTCAGGGTTGTATTCTTTCACCATACTTATCCAATCTGTATACTGAACAAATAATCTGTGAAGCTGGACTATATGAAGATGAATGTAGCATCAGGATTGAAAAAAAAAGACTCACTAACCTGCAATACGCAGATGACACAACCTCACTTGCTGAAGGTGAAGAAGACTTGAACCATTTATTGGTGAAGATCAAAAACTACAGCCTTCACTATGGATTATACCTCAACATAAAGAAAATAAAAATCCTCACAACTGGACCAATAAGCAACATCATGATAAATGGAGAAAAGATTGAAGTTGTCAAAGATTTCAGTTTTTTGTGGATCCACAGTCAACACCCATGGAAGCAGCAGTCAAGAAGTTAAAGGATGTATTGCATTTGGCAAATCTGCTGCAAAAGACCTCTTTAAAGTACTGAAGAGCAAAGATGACACTTTGAAGACTAAGGTGCACCTGACCCAAGCCATGGTATTTTCAGTGGCTTCATACGGATGTGAATGCTGGACAATGAATAAGGAGGACCACAGCAGAATTGATACATTTGTATTGTGGTATTTCCCACAGATATTCAATATACCATAGATTGCCAGAAGAATAAATATATTTGGCTTGGAGGAAATACAGCCAGAATGTTCCTTAGAAGCAAAAATGTCCAGACTTTGTCTCTGATACTTTGGTCATTATCAGATGGGACCATTCCCAGGAGAAGGATATAAAGAAGAGGGACAGTGAAAAAGGGGAAGACCCTCAATGAAATGGATTGACACAGTGGCTGCAACTATGGGCTCAAGCACAGCACCAGCTGTGAGGATGGTATAGTACTGGGCAGTGTTTCATTCTGTTGTAAATAGGTTTACTAGGAGCTAGCAGTGAAGACTGCAGAGGAATTGATACATCAGTAGCACCTAAGAACAACAAACAGATCCATCTTATGATCAAGTGAAGAGGATAACACAAGGTCATAGATACTGGAATGTGGGGTCATTGGGAGTCATCTTCGAGACTACCTACCAGACATCATTTTTGCTGTATCTATTGGGTAGAAATAAGTCACAAGGTTCAGTTCATACTGAAAAGCAGGGGAATACACAAAGACATGAATAGCAAGAGATAAGGAACATTGGGGACCACCTTAGATGCTTCAGAGAAATCATACACTCCCCAGTGATTCATATACCACCATGCGCAAAAACACTCATCTCCTCCTTAAGACTTCAGAAGTGTCATTTCATTGCAGAATCAGCTCAAAGTCCAGAATCTCACAATCTAAATCTGGATCAGGTGTAAATGAGACTTCTCATATGTAGTTCTTTAACTACAGTTCATAAAGTATAATTTTTATTTATCTGTAGATCTGTAAACATTAAAAACAAGTTTTCTGTCATCCTCATATGCAATATACAATGGTGGGACATTTATGAGATGATGACTATAAACATTTCTTTTCGAAACGGGAAATTTGAAGGCACATAGGAATCACTGGTTCACAGCAATTCTGAAATTCAGTCAGGCAAATACTTCACTTAATGTAATAAAATCTCAAGGCCTGTGGATAATTCTACATGGCTCTTAGTTGCAACTTTTGGCATCATAGTTGTGTTCTGTGAGGCATTCTTCCTATTTTATAAAAAGTAGCACAAGTTTACACCTAACATGTTCTTACTCTTTGCAGAAATTTAGGGGTTCAAATGCCTCTTTTTGTATCTCTTTTACCTCCTTCGTGCCAAGCTGAGAATGTTTCTGCATATTCAAACCTTTAAATAACTTTGTGAATTTTTTGAGTGTCTTATTGGAGTTCACTCCAATGGGCAAAAGCCACATTCACCAATCTGTCCTTGGTAAGCCCTTCCCTACCTTGGACTCCTACAGAGATGTCTGAGTAACCATATCTTTAAGCTTTCTAAACACTCTACTGTTTCCTTGAGAGTATCTGTATAGCACAACTTTAATCTCTTGAAACAGCCTTTTGCATGACTAAATAGGTATCTGATACACTTTATCACTTGAATCTAAGTTCATTATTTCTTTCTTTATTTATGTATAAAACATTATTTTCTAATTAAAAACTGATCCAAATGGCCAAATGATTGGATGAAGGCAAAAATAAATCATCTACCATGCAATGATAAGGTTATCTACTTAAATATATCTAACTTCCTTTGTCTTTTTTTATGAAATTTAAATAACTTACTTAATTTTACAGTATGTTCAAGAATAGAGAACAAAAGCATGGTGCGTCTCCTTTCATTTTCTATTAAGAACCTCTTAGAGGAAATACATAGCACTCAGCTTGGCAGGATAGTTTTTTTTTTTTTTTTTTTTTTTTTTTCCATATCATTGATGGTTAAACAAATTGTGATACTTCCCTACTCTGGAGTACTACACATGAATAAAAACTGAATACACACAAGAACATGGATCAATCTCAAAGACTTTATTCTAAGTAACCAAGCTAGTCTCAAAAGATTTTGTACCATATAATTCTATTTATATGTTATTCTGGAAAGGGCAAGACTATAGGGCTAGAAAAAGATCAGTGGTTGCCAGAGGTGAAGAGAGGAGAAAGGGTCTGACTACAAATGGTCAGCAGGAGGGAATTCTTTGGAATGCTGGAATTGTTCTTTATCTTGTCTGGTGGTAGAAAGCTTTCTTTTAAAGTTCTTGTGTTCTAAATAAATGAGCTTGAAAAAAATGTTGAGATATAGTTGCATTAATCAATTGATGATTTAAGAGAACCATTTTTCAAGTTAATAAGCTGCTTGACAGAATTCTTCTTACTTATCAAAAATCTTGTCTTCATATTGATAGCATGAAAGTGTTAGTGATCTATGATAGGAAGATTCCCCTTTGAATCCCTTTGCAACTTCTCCACATGATTATTAAATCTACCTGACATTTCACAAGCATGTATGGATCATGTAATTTGTGGATAATATAATAGCTACACTTGATCAACCTGTCAGTGTATTTGGCTTTTAGACCTATTACTCATTAAAAAAAAAAAAGAAGAAGAAGAAGAAGAATCATGGTAGTTGGAAAATTCGGCGTTGGTGACAGAAATAACACTGGAGAACACAAGATAGAATTTTGCAAGACCAGCGACTTATTGGTTGCAAATACCTTTTCCCAACAACACAAATGGTGGCTATACATGCAGACTTTGTCAGATAGAGTACCCAGGAATCAGATTGCTTGCATCTGTGGCAAGAGGTGATGGAAAAGCTCAATATCTTCAGCCAAAACAAGGCCAAAACTGACTGTGGAAAAGACCATCACCTGCTCATATACAAGTTCAACTTGAAGTTGAAGAGAATTAAAACAAGTCCACAAGGGCCAATATATGATCTTCAATATATCCCTCCTGAATTTAGAGACCATCTAAAGAATAGATTTGATGCATTGAACACCAATGACCAAAAACCAGAAGAATTGTGGGATGACATCAAGAACATCATCTGTGAAGAAAGCAAGAGGTCATTAAAAGGATGAGAAAAGAAGAAAAGACCAAAATGGATGTCAGAAGAGACTCTGAAACTTGCCCTTAAGCAGAGAGTAGCTAAAGCATATGGAAGAAATGACAAGACAAAAGAGCTGAACAGAAAATTTCAAAGAGCAGCTCTAGCAGACAAAGCCAATTACTATAATGAAATGTGCAAAGACCTGGAGTTAGAAAACCAAAAGGGAAGAGCACACTCAGAATTTCTCAAGTTGAAAGAACTGAGGAAAAAATTTTAGCCTTGAGTTGCACTATTGAAATATTCTATGGGTAAAATATTGAATGATGCAGGAAGCATCAAAAGAAGTTGGAAGGAATACACACTGTCACTGTACCAAAAAGGAACTGATTGACTTTCATCCATTTCAAGAGGTGGTATATGTTCAAGAACCAATGGTACTGAAGAAAGAAGTCAAAGCTGCACTGAAGGAATTGCTGAAGAACAAGGCTCCTGGAGTTGATGGAATACCCATTGAGATGTTTTAAAAAACAGATGCCATTGCAGACTCTCACTTGGTTATGCCAAGAGATTTGGAAGACAGCTACCTGGCCAACTGATTGGAAGAGACCTGTATTTGTATCCATTCCGAAGAAAAGTGATCCCACAGAATGTGGAAATTATCGAAGAATATCATTAATATTGCATGCAAGTAAAATCTTACTGAAGGTAACGGTTGTAGCAATATATTGACAGAGAACTTCCAGAAGTGCCAGCTAGATTCAGAAGAGACCATGGAATGAGGATATCATTGCTGATGTCAGATGCATCTTGGCTCAAAGCAAATACCAGAAAGATGTTTACTTGTGTTTTATCGACTATGCAAAAGCATTTGATTGTGTGGATCATAACAAATGGTGGATAACATTGAGAAGAATGGGAATTCCAGAACACTTAATTGTACTCATGAAGAATCTGTACATAGACCAGGAGGCTATCATTCAAACAGAAGAAGGGGACACTGCATGGTTTAAAATCAAGATGGGAGTGTGTCACCATACTTATTCAATCTATATACTGAGCAAATAATGAGAAGCTGGACCATATGAAGAAGAATGTGGCATCAAGATTGGAGGAAGAATAATTAACAACCTACGATATGCTGACAACACAACTTTGTTTGCTGAAAGTGAGGGTGACTTGAAGCACTTACTGATGAAGATTGAAGAATACAGACTGCAGTATGGATTACTTCTCAATATAAAGAAAACAAAAATGCTCACAACTGGATCTATAGGCAGCATCATGATAAATGGAGAAAAGATTGAAGTTGTCAAAGACTTCACATTCCTTGGTTCTACAATCAAAGTCAATGGAAGTAACAGTCAGGACATCAAACGATGTATAGCACCGGGAAAGTGGGCTGCAAAGGATCTCTTTCCAGTACTGAGGAGCAAAGGTGTCTCCCTGAGGACTAAGATGCATGATATTTTCAGTCGCCTCATATACATGTAAGAACTGGACTATGAATAAGGAAGACTGAAAAAGAGTGGATGCTTTTGAGTTGTGGTGCTGGTGAAGAATGCTGAAAGCACCGCGGAGTGCTAAAAGATCTAACAAATTTGTCCTGGAGGAAGTGCATCCGGAATGCTCCTTGGAAGTGAGAAAATGGCCACACTTCGTCTCATCTACTTTTGGTCATGTTATCAGAAGGAACCATTCCCTGGAGAAGGATGTCATGCTTGATAAGGTGGAGGGTGGAGAAAAGAGGCAAAGGCTCTTAACGAGATGGATTGACACTGGCTGTGGTGATGGACTCAAGTATAGCAAGGATCGTGGATCTGGCTCAGGACTGGGTGGTGTTTCATTCTCTGTGCATAGGGTCGCTATGAGTTGGAGACAACTCGGTGACACCAAACAACAACAACAACAAAAGCTGCACTTGATCAACCTGTCAAAGTATTTGGCTTTTAGATGTAGTACTCAAAGAGATTCATTTCACATTATCTTGTGTTGGCAGAAGTTTTGATAGGTTGTGTGTGCGGAAATTTTTCTCTAAAGCCCTAACACAGTAGTTATCAAAAAGATGGAATAAAAGAAAACTAATAGTTGATTTAGGAGCTCTGGTAGCATAATGGCTAAAGCACTTGACTGCTAACCAGAAGGCTGGCGGTTCAAACTCACCAGCCACTCCTCGGAAGGAAGGTCGGGCAATCCTACTTCTGTAGTGATACTGCCTTGGAAACCCAAGGAGGGGTCGCTATGAGTAGGGGCCGACTTGATGGCACATAACAACAACATCAATAGTTGATAAATAAAAAATGTGAAATATGGATAGAAGCATATACAGAATAGAAGCACATACATATACAATATGTGTATATATGTGTAGTATATATGTATATCTATCTATATTGTTGTAGTGTTGTGATGTGTCTAAATCTATGCAAATATAGACAGTTTCAGGGCACTAGATAGAGCACTGGGTTATGTTCTATAGTCTTTAATAATTTAAAATCATGCATTGTTGTAGTTGATAGGGTACTATGAGTTTAAGTAATTAATAAAATACAATGCAGCATTTACTAATGTGAAAAATATTAACATCTATTTAATAAAGAGAGAAAGAAAACATGTTAAAATAAAGTTGTCTAAATAGTGCTATGTAGCTAGTTCTGCACCCTTCTGGAAGGAGTAAGGTTCTTGACAATAATAATCAAGTAGGGTCACTTCAACATATGTCTATAACTTCAAAATGATTGACATAATCTGTTGTTGTTGTTGTTGTTATTTGCCGTTGAGTCGGCCCTGACTCATAGCAACCCCTCCTTGGGTTTCCGAGGCAGTATCACTACGGAAGTAGGATTGCCCAACCTTCTTTCCGAGGAGTGGCTGGTGGGTTTGAACCGCCAGCCTTCTGGTTAGCAGTCAGGTGCCTTAGGCACTATGCTACCAGAGCTCCTAGATGTCATTAAAAAAAGAGAGATTACTTGAAAATGACTGAGCCCATTTCCTTGGCGATGAATAGGCATCTTATACAATAGGTACCCTAACACAGGAAATAAAATGGATTCCAACCAACTTGCCAGCATCAGTCTATTGGTAATGGTTGCCTAGAGCACCATGGTGAAAGGAATCCAAAGTCAACCTCGGAATCAATACAAAAGAATGAGATTCTTGATTAGCAACATTTGCACTTACTCAGCAGGAGAAGTGAAGGTTCGAAACAAATTACAGGAGAATCTTTAATAGTGTTAAAGTTAGGTAGGCTTTGCTTCCCTCCACTTGCTCTGTAAATGCTGGCTAGCTTTGTTACTTGGCAAACCTCAGAAACGGTTTCTCTCTCTTTGCTGAAATTTGCTGCTTGCTCTGATCTCAAGCCTAAACTCTCTATATGCTATGTACTATGTTTTCTTCTACACTGAAGCAATAGAGCTGATGTGTGTGTGTGTATGTGTGTGTGTGTATGTGTGTGTGTGTGATTTTTGATAATAACTTTTCTTTTAAAATTAGAGCAGAAAATAGAAAAGTAATTTTCAGAAACATGGATAAACTGTTTCTCATCATTTGTAATTATGGCAAAAACATATTTCAAATCTACCCATTTCCTACACTTCCACTCCTACTTCATCAATCTTCAATCTTCCATATCAAACTTTTCAATGCTATCTCAAAGTAGCTTAGGGAAATAATTCAGAATCTTTATTCTACATTATTTTATTCTTAGCTATCTCATGGATTTCATTTCCTACCACTTTCCAACTTGCCATATTGACTTTTTTGCTATTTCTGACTTGACAACAATGAATGGCTCCATCTCAGATACACTGCACTTCTTGTTCTCTCTGATTTGAGAGTTCTGTTCACTCGCCAACTCCTCAGAGAGGAATTCCCACATCATTCTTTCTAAACTACATTCATCACTCTTTCATCCCCATGTTACTTTAGTTCTCAGTCATAATCCTTGTTGCCATCCACCATTGAATAGTTATTTTCTCATTTGCTTTTTAGTTGTTTGTTATTTTTTACTTTTGCCTTCTTGCAAATATAAGTCTCATGAGGCAAGTACTTTGATATGTTTTCAACACTGTATCTTCAGTGACTAGAACAGCATTAAATGATGGGATATGAAGCATAGTGGTTCAGAGTTGGTTGTTGCATGACTAAAGTAAAGTATTGCATAGAATCTAGGTCTTTCATTCATACTTTGTACCAAATTATTTTACTAGATCTTGTTGTTGTTATATGCCCTTGTGTCAGATCCGACTCATAGCAACCCCTCCTTGGGTTTTCGAGGCAGTATCACTACAGAAGTAGATTGCCCCATCTTCCTTCTGAGGAGTGGCTGGTGGGTATGAACCTCCAGCCTTCTGGTTAGCAGTCAAGTGCGTTAGGCACTATGCTACCAGAGCCCCAAAAAAATAATCAGATAAGCACCTGATTAAAACCCACTACCTGACACACTCTAAAATATCTGTACATTTTAGACTGACTTAATAAAATGAACCAGTAACTAAAGCAAATAATGAATAGAATTAAAAAAAAAAAAAAAAAAAACATGGCCATTAGTTGATTACAACTCATAGCGACCCCTATAGGTTTTCCAAAGCTATAAATCTTTACAGAAATAGATTGTCTCATCTTCCTCCCACAGAGATGCTGAGGAGTTTGAACCAGCACCCTTCTGGTTAGCAGCCAAATGTACTGCCCACTGCACTACCAGAACTCCTTAATAAACAGAATATATTAAAATGATTATTAATGATAAAATAACTGAGAAAATCAGAATTAGACAGTGAGCTTGGAATGCTTACAAGCAATAAGAAATGTCTTTGATGGCTTTATCTCTAAATTCTGTAATTTTCTTGTTTTGCATTTATTCCACTGGTTTGAAACATTTTCTTAAGCCATTATGTTAAATCAGTACAACAGTGCCATTTAAATTATTTTTTTTTTAATTTAAAAATAATAACAATAACATGGTTATTGTTCAGTTGGTGTCTATGGCTTTCGCACAGATTTGAATAGGCAATTCATTTGTCATCATTTATCATGAATGTCCAGGTTAGTATTATTTACTCAATTCAGAGAACATAATGTTATCTGGTGTTTGGTTGAAGTCAATTAAATCCAGGCCACAGAGTTAGGAAATGTAGAGATCCTCTAAAGAAAATGATACAGTCCTCCCTTCAGAAGTCTGTCATTTCTAATATTAGTACAAATTGGGTCTCTTTCTGGATATGACACTTGGTCTGCTTCCAACTGAGTCAATATTTATCTTAGTTACTCTAACTAAAAAATAGAGCTAATATCATTGTAAGGAGAAAAAATAGTGGAGACCAGTTGCTAAAGAGACAAGGAAGCCACATATTCTGACCTCCTCTAACCGCACAAGAGGAAGACAGTCACCGTCAGTAACCCAAGGCCTATTCCTGCAAGGCCAGACATGCTGCCTCCCTCCAGCCCTTTCACCAACCGTTCTTCCCAAAGCACCCACCACCACTCTCCTGGGTCGGATAATTCACTGCAGTAGCCACACAGAACTCACAGATTATGGGGTTTATTAGGGAAGCCCCAGGCTACAATACGAGTTCGAGAAAAACGCTCAGTCTCTCTCCCAGCCCACAGTCTCTCACAGTCTCTCTCTCAACAGTGCTTGTCCCTCAATGTCTCACTCAGCAATGCTTGTCTCTTGCATCTCTTTCCCAGAAACGCGTGTCTCTTTTAGGAGCATGTGTCTCTTTCAGCAGCATGTCTTCCTCAACCAGCAGTCAGAGAAAGACTTCTTCTGCCTCTAGGAGGCCTCCTTTTGAAGCTGGCAGAGTGGCCAAACTAACCAATCATAACATTGGAATTCTAAACACCTGAGAGAGAGCAGGAACCTCCCAGACCATTGCTTTGTGTTGCGCCCAACGGAAATACCCCTGGTAGATAACTTTTACAATCAGGAGCTCCTTAGTTGCTCATGAAAAATTCCACCATTGAGTTTACAAAGACTTATGGCTAGAAAAGCCACACTACACCGCAACAGTCAGGTAACGCATAGAACTAGAACTTTTTAGTAAGGTCTGGGTTAGAATATTTTAGCTGTATGAAACAACTAGTAATGAAAGAAATTAGAATATATCATAATTTCTATTAGAGCTAGAATATCTATTGTTGTTGTTGTTGTTATTTGCCATCGAGTCGGCCCCGACTCATAGTGACCCCTCCTTGGGTTTCCGAGGCAGTATCACTACGGAAGTAG
>NW_006921620.1:13616299-13617587 GCF_000298275.1 Orycteropus afer afer | reverse complement strand
GAGAAGGATGTCATGCTTGGTAGGGTGGAGGGTCCACGAAAGAGGGGGAGGCCTTCAACGAGATGGATTGATATGGTGGCTGTGATGATGGGCTCAAGTATAGCAGGGATTGTGGGTCTGGCGCGGGATTGGGAGGTATTTCGTTCTGCTGTGCATGGGGTCGTTATGAGTCGGAGATGACTCGACGGCACTTAACAACAACAACAACAGTGGTTTTCAAATTTTTTAAAATAGGAACTTCACTTTAAATGGAATCTTTAGCTGAAGCATAAGCAAATAAACTTTTTAAAAGCAGAAAGAATTATATTGCTGAAAAGGAATTTTATATTTCTGAGACCCATCTCTGGATTGTTTGCCCCCAAGAGAAAACTGTTTTCAAATAGAATCTATCAGCTTTATGGCCACATGCACTAATTCAGATACTTACTTTCTTTTTTGGACCATTAGACAGAGAATACCTATATCTAATGCTGCAATATAGGTTGCCCCAACACAAAAGATAAGAGGAAATTCACCTTCCTCAAATAGAACTATACTCTCATCACAAGAAACTCCTTTAGGTATTTTGAACTTTAACCAGCATTACTTGATTCATGGTATCTCATCCCTGTACCTGTGATGTCTCCTAAAAAATTAGGAACTCATCTGCGCCTCACAATTGCCCCAGATACCATTATCTGAATCTACCCAAACACACACACACATATACACATCTGATGCCATTCAAATTGTTGCTTCCAACCAAAACAAAATTTGTTCCTAGCTTTTACACCAAGAAAATATGGCAGAGAGCTTATAGTCTTGTTTGCCATTGTATTCCAAGTATTTATCACACTACAATGTATTCACGCTGTTGTTAGGTGCCCTCAGGTTGGTTTTGACTCATAGCAACCCTATGTACAAACAAACAATGAAACAATGCCCCATCCTCACAATTGTTGCCATGCTTGAACCCATTGTTGCAGCCACTGTGTCAATCCCTTATTGAGGAGCTTCTCCTTTTTCACCGACCTTCTACTTTACCAAGTATGATATCCTTCTCTTGGTACTGGTCTCTACTAATAACATGACCAAAGTATGAGATACAAAGTCTGTCTATTCTCACTTCTAAGGAACATCCCAGCTACACTTCTTCCAAGACAGATTTGTTTCTTCTTCTGGCAGTCCATGGTATATTCAATAGCTTTCACCAATGCCATAATTAAAATGCATCAATCCAGCTGCACTAAAGGAATTGCTGCAAAACAAGACTCCAGGAATTGATGAACTACCCATTGAGATGTTTCAA
>NW_006921620.1:13615085-13615708 GCF_000298275.1 Orycteropus afer afer | reverse complement strand
GGGGTCCAGCTCTGCCTCTTGCTTCTGACCCACTGGAGCTAGAGGCATTTCTTCACTCAGACAGCTGCTGACTGCTGAGGCTGACAAACCCAAGGTTGACAAGTAAAAAGGAACAGTCCTGATGTTACCAAACCACACAGCAGGCTATTAATTCAAGTTCATTGTAAATCCCAAGATTGGCAGAACATGGCAGGCTGCTGAACAATGACATGGCTTCATGCAGGGTCCAAGCATGCCCTACACTAGAGACCATTCCCCAAGGCTTCTGCTTATATACAGAAAGTAGAACACATTCCCTAAGGCAGGTACTGAGCTGCTCACAGTAGATTCCACCATGGAGTTGATTACCAGTCTCATCATGGGGAATACTATATCCAGCTGCCCAGCCACTCAACCAGGCCCAGTTGACACACAAACTGAACTACCACAGTATGAAAACAAATAAATAAATAAACAGTTACAGCTAACTTTTTAAATTCTATCCTAAGACTTACAGAAACTAATTAAGTATTTTCTATTGAATAAAATCTCTCAGATTTTTCTGACCAATAAGTTCTGGCATTGATTCATATTTGTATTTCTGAAAAACCAGCCCACCCTGCCTGAAACACGCTTTCAGACTA
>NW_006921620.1:13607965-13614715 GCF_000298275.1 Orycteropus afer afer | reverse complement strand
TATATATATATAAGTAACTCCTGGAAAAGTCTCCCTTTATCGTCACTGGGCATGGACATCACTTACATTCTTCTGTTTAACCTAATTTGTTCTTATTTTTTAGTAAAGGAACTTCAGGTCGCTAATTTTATTTTCAGAACTGCACACAGTGTAGAGGGGATTGCTCATGAATTAGAAATTTTATCTGGCATAAACCCCTCTTCTATTATGACACAATCATTGAGTTAAACAGAATTGGTACTCAAGACTCACTTCTACATTTAACCACCTGCAAGTGGGTTCTAGACTCTGGAGCCTAGAGAGTCTCAGACTTCAGAAAACAATATCAATTGAATACAGTATCCTCTTCTTGTTCTGGATGATTCCTGGAGCACAATTTTAAAAGCACTGTTCCCAACTCCCTCATCTTTTAGAGAAAGAAATATAGACTAACAGAGGTGAAGCTATTTGCTTCAGCTCAGATAGATGACTAAAGGCAAAGGTTATGCAAGAACATAGGGATCTGGAATTCCCATTTACAAAAAAGAGCATGCAGGCAGCATCTTCTGACCTCCTCTAACTTCACAAAAGAAAGAAAGAATCATCATCAGCAGCCCAAGGCTTATTCCTATGAGGCCAGACATGCCACCACCTTCTAGCTGTTTTACCAACTTTGACACCAACTGCCCCTCCCATGGTACTCACTACTTCTCTGCTGGGTTTGATAATCCATTGCAATGGCCACACAGAAATTACAGACAATACTCACGATTATGGAGTTTCTTAGGGAAATAACAGGCTACAACTCAGGTTCAGGAACACACTCGGGACATAGTTCTTCGATCAGGACAGTCTCTCCTCTGCTATGCCTTCAGACATGCCTTTCTAGTCCTTCACCTCTCAGCCTGGCCTCTGCCTCTGTGGGCCTGGTAAGCCTGCTGCTCTGTCTCATCTCTCTTTGGTTCACTGCCACCATTTCTCTGTGGGGGCTTCTCTCTGTGGGGGCATTTCTCTGCTGGGGTGTCTCTTAGCCAAGGAGGTCCTGGGCAGGGACCTCAGGTCCAACGCTGCTCCACTTCACCCCCAGCTCTTCTCTCTTGGTGGGAGTGAGATCCCATTTCTGCCTCCAGGAGGGCTCATTTTAAGCCTGGCAGAGTGACAAAACTAACCAATCCCCACATCAGAGTTTTGCACACATTATTTGCGTGGCCCCACCCAGTAATCCAGTGGGAGTTACAAAGACTGTGGCTTGAAAAGCTATACGTAGTAATTCACTACACCACAGCATTCCAAAGTTATTTCTACTGCTCTACATTAGTGATGTATTTTCTGAAATGTACTGACTTTCACCAGTTAAAATCAACTAATTGTAAACTGAGATTTATTAGAAATTTACATAGAGATAATGTTCTTGAATTAGTAAAACATTTGCAGCAAGATGGATTGAAATTTTCCATTGAGAAAACAGTTTTAGGAATCAGAGACATGAAGTTTGTGTACCCAGAGACATTTCCTGGTTCTAGAAATGTTCCACCCCTCATCTGTCAGTTTGTTGTATGGTGGTGGCTTAAGTGTTGCAGTGATGATGGAAGCTGTGCCACCCATATTTCAAATACCAGCAATGTCACCCATAATGGATGTTTTAGCAGAGCTTCCAAACTAAGACAGACTAGGAAGGAAGAGGTAGTCCACTTCTGAAAAAAATTGGCCACTGACAATGTTATGAATAGCAGTAAAATATTGTCAGACGTATAGGGTCAGTGAAAAAGGGAAAGACTCTCATAGAAATGGATTGACACAATTGCTGCAACAATGGGCTCAGGTATAGCAAGGATCCTGAGGCTGGCACAGAACTGGGCAGTGTTTCATTCTGTTGTACATAGGGTCACTATGAATTGAAACCAGCTTGACAGCACCTAACAACAACAGAAATGTGCAAGGAATCTTTTGATGACCTTGTCCATTTCTTTCTGACTTCCATGTGCAAGAGGACAAGCAGTCACTTGCAAAGCCTGGATTTTTTAAAACTTAATTATTTTGTTTGACATGAGTGGTATAGTCATGAGAAACATGATTCAATTTTATATCCATATATGTAAATATATATATATATATATATATATATATATATATATATATATACATACACATATATACATATATATATATATATATATATATATATATATATATATATATATATATATACATACACAGGCATTTTACCCCACCATTTAAACTTGTGTGTAAATATGACCAATTCAGTTGCCAGCTACTGCAATCGGAAGGAAGAATGTCATAAGAGCTGAAATCCTCAGAGAACATAACAAGCCAGATAAAACCATTTTTTAGAAGTTGGCCCTGGAATGAGAGTAGCCAGCATCACCCCAGGGAAAATTGCATGGCATTTTTAGTAAAAAGAGACAGTAAAACACTAGTTTCTGCTTTCATAGAAAATCATCATCACATTTGAACCCTTTTAGATTAGTTCAAGAATTCAGCACTACTACTTCCATCTGATTATATAATTCCAAAACTCTTGAAATAGAAGCTGATGATTTTATTGAGCCGAGAGTTGCAGCACCCCTCGGGGTTTCACTCAAGTTGTCATAACAGATGGCTGTCTAGACTGTTTCTGAACACCTCTAGGACAGAATTCCACAAATTTTAATTATGAGCAACATTTATATAGTACAATATGTTTTAAAATGATTTTCATACTTCATGTGTTATTACTGAAGATAAAATGAAATAACACTTATAGATAAAATGAAATAATACTTAGAGATTGTTGACCACATTATAGGCTTTAATACATGTTATTTCTATTTCAATTTATTTCACCAATGGAAACAAAAAAGAATTCCAGTGATACTAAGCTATTTTTTTTTTTTTTTTTTTGTAATATATGTATATATTATATTGTTAACCATTCAGTGCTGACACTGGTATCTTATTTCTTTCCATTTCCTTTGCCCATAGCATGGTGCATTGCTAAATGGTAGGGAAGAATATGGGATGAAAGGAGAAGAAAGGAGGGAAGGAAGGCAGAAGAGAAGAAAAACAGGAAGGGAGAGAGTAAGGATGAGCAAGCAGGCAAATAGGCTTATGCTTCTCTAACAATTCCTTGCCACTTTCAAGACAGAGGACATTTATGGATTGAATTGCAACCTACTAAAATTTATGTTGTAGTCCAAAACCTGGTACCTGTGAATGTAACCTTGTTTGGAAATAAACAAATCAGTTAAGTTAACATGAAGTTATACTACTGTAGGGTAAATTCTAATATAATGTGACTCCTTATAAAGGGGGATAAATGACAGAACTATAGAGAGAAGACAGCCATGTTAATGGAGGAGTTATGCTGCAGTTGCAAGTCAAGGTATGCTCAGGGCTACCAGAAGCACAGAGGCACAACAATGGATCTTCCCCTAGAGCCTTTGGAGAAAACATGGTCCTGCCTTTTGGGCTATGAGACAATAAACATTTGCTTTTATAAGGTGTCCAATTTGTGGTACTTTTTATGGCAGCTCTAGGAGACTAATATAAGATCCAACCCCTTAGCTCAGCTTGTTCTTCCTGAAAGATGGAAATAGGTAAGTGCTGGGCTGCTAACCAAAAGATTGGTGGTTGAAATCCACCCAGAGGCACCTCGAGAAAACAGTGTTGATGATCTGCTTCTGAAAGGCCACAGCCATGAAAACTCTATGGAATGCAGTTCTGTTTGCAAGACATGAGGTTGCCATGAGTCAGAATCAATTTGACAGCACCTGGTTTGGTTTAGACTGGCTTACAAGACAGTTCTTGCTTGGCCCTGACAACCCTTGTGAATACACCTCATTTTGAGTTCAGTCATACCCAATCAGCAGCAGTTCTTCAAGTACACTCTATGGTTAACCACAGCCCTGAGCTTCTGCATGCTATTTACATCTCTTGCTAGAACAGGTCCTCTCACCATTCCTGTCCCTTATCAGTTTACCTATGTTCTCCATATTCTTTAAGCCTCAACTAATGTATTTCATATAAGCACAGTAAATAAACATTGTTTATTTTTCTCTTTGTTTCTTCTTTGGCTCCTTTTTCAGTAAGATGCTCTGCCATTTTAAAAAACATTTGTATGTGCATATACATTTCATCATTTTTGCTTTTTTAGAATAAGTCACAAATATTTTTTGTTTCCCCTCCTATCCATTTCATTAATACTAACCCACACAAGTAATTTTTAAATGATATTATGTGGAATAATCTTTTCCCTAAATGCTACTATTCCCACCTAATTTTTCTCTGGTACACAATTAGAAATCTGTGATGCTGCCCCTAAACACAATCTCTTAAGTAGCTGCTCTCTTTTTGTCTCTAAAATTCCAGAATATTCCTTAGGAGAGCTCTTCTTCACTCCAATGCTATCTTTCTTTTTAAAATTTGACTTTTTATTTTGCATAATTGTAGACTCTCATGCTGTTGTTGTGTTTCCTTCAGTCCATTCTAACTAATAGCAGCCATATAGAACAGGATTGAACAGTCCTGTAGGGATTTATAGGCCATAATCTTTTATGGAAGAAGATTGTTAGGTCTTTTCTCCCATGGACCCACTGGCCAACCACCAAACCTTTTTAGCAGCCAAGCACTTAACCATTGGGCCACCAGGGCCCCTCGATTCACATCAGTAGTAAGAAATAATACAGAGAGATACCAAATACCATTATCCAATTTTCCCCAATGGTAGTATTTCTCAGAACTCTAATGAATATCACAAGTGCTGTTGTTGTTGTTAGGTGCTGTCAAGTCAGCTCTGACTCATATCGACCCTATATACAACAGAACCAAACACTGCCCAGTCCAACGCCAGCCTCACAATCCTTACTATACCTGAACCCATCATCACAGCCACAGTATCAGTCCATCTTGTTGAGGGTCTTCCCCTTTTTTTCTGACCCTCCACATTAACAAACATGATATACTTCTCCCGGGGATGGTCCCTTCTGGCAACAGAAGTAGGTGAGATGAAGTCCAGACATTCTCTCTTCCAAGGAGCATTCTGGCCACACATCATCCAGGACATATTTGTCAGTTCTCTGGAAGTCGATAGGATTCTAATATTGATACAGTCAAGATACAGAATAGTTTCATCATCATAAGGAACCCCATGTTGCACATTTATACCACATACTATTTCTTCCCCACTCTATCCTTAACCCCTGCTAACCACTAATAGTTCCCCATTTCTATATAATTTTGTCAGTTTAAGAATGTCATAGAAATGAAATTCCTCTGTATGTGACCTACTGGGATTGACCTTTTTCACTCTGCATAATTTCTGAAACCATCCAATTTGTTATGTGTATCAATAGTTCATCATTTATATTATGAGTAGTATACCATGGCATAGAAATACCATCTTTTAACCATTCACCTCTTGCAGAATGTCTGTATTGTTTTCCAATTTAGGACTATGAAAATATAAGCTGCTAAGAATGTCCATGTACAGGTTTTTGTGTAAACAAAAATTTTAATTTCTCTGTAATGAATGCTCAATAGTGAATAGTTGGCTTGAATGGGAGTTGCATAATTATTTTAATAAGAAACTGGCAAACTATTTCCTCCAGTGGCTATATCATTTTACATTACTACTACCAATATATGAATAATCTAGTTTTTCTCCATTCTCACCAGCATTTACTGTTGTCAGTATTCTTTATTTTAGCCATTCTAATAGGTACCTGATATCTAATAATATCTTCCTGTATTTTTAATTTGTATTTCCCTGATGGCTATTGAACATCACTTCATGTTGTATGATTTAAATGTGTTTAAATATTTTGAAATTTGTTTTGTGGCACATGATATAGTCTATCTTGGTTATGTTTTTCAAAGGCTTGGAAAAAATATATATATGTTCTATATGTCAAACCCACCAGCCACTCCTCGGAAGGAAGATGAGGCAATCTACTTCCATAGTGATACTGCCTCGGAAACCCAAAGAGGGGTTGCTATGAGTTGAGTCTGACTCGACGGCAAACACCATCACACCACCACCATATGTCCATTAAGTTCTATTAGTTGATTGTGTTGTTTAGTTCTTTTATATCCTTACTGATTTTCTCCAGTAGTTCTGTCAATTGATGATAGAATAGAGTGGTAAAGTCCTCAACTAAGTTGTAGATTTGTTTATTTTGAGCTCTAATAGTTTTTGTTCATTTTGCTTTGTATTCTGAGACTCTGTCATTCTGTGCATAAACATTTAAGATTATTATTTATCCCTTACTGTTTCATTGATGCTTTTGTTATTTATTGTGTAATGTTTCTCTGTGTCCCTCAGAACCTTTTTATATATATTTTTCTCCTAAAGTCTACTTTATCTCATATTAGTATAGCCACTCCTGTTTTTTTTTTTATTTTTAAATTAATTAATGCTTTCTTAATATATCTTCTTCCATTCTTGTATTTTCAACCTACAAAATCATTGTACTCAAAGTGGGTTTCTTGAAGACATCATATGGGATTATTGTTTTATACACTCTGGCAATCTCTGCTTTTTTATTGGTGCATTTAAACCATTTATTCTGGTGGTGTAGTGCCTAAGGTATTTGACTGCTAACCAGAAGGTTGTCAGTTCAAACCTACCAGCTGCTCTGTGGAAGGAAGATGGGGCAATCTATTTCCATTATGATTTGCCACCTCAGAAAGCCAGTGGGGGTTGCTATGAGTCGAAATCAACCCAGTGGTAGTGAGTTTGCTTTTTTTTGTATTGATATATAAGACTAACTTTTT
>NW_006921620.1:13603741-13607865 GCF_000298275.1 Orycteropus afer afer | reverse complement strand
TTGTTATCTTCCTGTAGGTTCTTTGAATATTCTTTTAGGATTTCATCTTAATTTATTGATATACTTACTCCTCACTTATGAACTATCTCCTTATCTGACAGTTACCATTTAAAACAATAGTAAAAAGTCTACTATGCAACTGTTTTATGCATTAACAACATACATCTGGCAGTAACAAATGCCAAGGTGCAAGGCTGTGATAGTTAAAGTTATGGGTCAGTTTGGCTGGGCCATAATTCTCAGTGGCTTGACAGTTAATATAATGATATAATCTGGAAATTGTATCTGAATATAATTTGGCTTTTATGTAATGATGTACTTTGACAGTTATGTAATGATGTAGTCATCCTCTATTTTTACATAATGCCAATTTTCACATAATGACCTAGTCTTTGGAACCTAAGCATGTTGATAAATGAGGAGTGGGTATAGTGCATATCACTTTACATGATTTTCTTATCGATTGCTCTAGGTATTGTAATAAAAATATGAAATATAGCCATCTACTGGTATGGATATTTTTCTACTTCATGTGAAGTGTAGAAAATCTTACTTCCATTTAGTTCACATTATCCTCTCAAATTTTAAATATAACTTTATTTCCTCTACATATATTGAACACCACACCAGGATGGTGTTATTTTTTTACTTCAACTACCAAATATAATGTAAGAAACACATGATAATCAGGATAACCTACTAAATTTTTCCCTATTTTTACTCATTTCAAAATTCTCCCATCCTTTCTGAAGTTCATGCCTCAGTCTGTTATCATTTCCTTTCTGTTTAGAAAACTTCCTTTAGCCATTCTTTAAAAGTAGTTTTGCAGACAACAAATTATGTTTGTTTTCAGAGAATGTCTTTATTTCCCTTCCATCCCTTGAGAACATGTTAAGCAGATATAAAATTCATAGTTGATGGTTCTTCTCCTTCAATTCTTGATATATGTTGTGCCACTTCCTTTGGCTCTACATAGTTTCAGATGATAAAGTCACTGTTAAGCAAATTAGTGTTACCCTATATGTAGTCACTTCTCTCTGGCATTCTTGAGATTTTCTGTTTGACTTTAGCTATTAGAAGTCTGATTATGGTATGTCTTTGCATGGATTTTGTATTCATTTCCTAGGGCTACCACAACAAAAATGCCACAAACAGTGTGGCTTATAGAAACAGAAATTGTTGTCTCATAATTCTGAAAGCTAGTAATGTGAATTCAGCATGTTGGCAGAGCCATATTCCCTCTGATTGCTCTAGAGGAAGATTCTTCTAGTCTTTTCTCTGCTTCTCATAATCCTAAGCATCCCTTGGCTTGCAGCTTTAGCAAACTCTTTCATTACATGACAGTTTTACCTCTGTCTGTCTGGGTCTGTTAATGTCATAGTGGGAGTACTATGCATCATTTGGAGAAAGGATTTTGCAGAGGGCTGGATTTTTCTATCTTGATCAAGACAAGATCAAAGCCAAGGTACTTTGAGTTATAATAGGATCAAAATTTTAAAATTCTTTCTAAAACTACGATTTTTCTCTGTATAAATACAACTATCCAGTTACATATACATAGATGTGCATTTATATACTTATATATATATTCAGGGATGCCTGTATGTCTTCTCTCTGAAGCCAGGTATAGGAAGAATTATTTGTCAATGTGAGTGGGCTTGTCATAAAATTCTTGCCTTTTTTTTTCCCCCGTTCTTTGTGTAGTCTTAATAACTTTAACTCCCTTATTGTTTCATAGGTTCCTACCTCCCTTTAAGTTAAAACATGTTTTTGGCCCTGAACTATTAATATTTCTTGGAAATGGGCATATGTGTTGTGTAGTTTATTGAGTACTAATTGCTCACTATCCTCCCCTGTTGGTTCTAGCTAATGGAGAAATAGAACCAAGAGGCTGATTAAGGAACAAAAAGTAGCACCAACTCTTTTGGTTATCTAGTGCCACTCTGACAAGAATACAACACAAATGGGATGCTTTAACAAACAGGAGTTTACTCTCTTACAGTTTTCGAGACCAGAAGTCTGAATTCAAAATGTCAGGCTAAGCTTTCACCCAGCCCCTCAACTTTGGGCTTCAGCTATGCCTCTGCTCCCAGCCCACTGAACCTGGAGGCTTTTCTTTGCTGCTGGTTACTGAGATTGACAAGCTTAAGGTCAACAAGTAAAAAGGCACAGTCCCAATTTTACCAAACAACATGGCAGGACAGTAATTCAAGTCCAGAAGAAGTTCCAAGATTGGCAGGGCACAGCAGGCTGCTGAAAAATAACTTGGCTATATGCCAAGCATGCCAAAAAGCTAGATACCTTCCTCAAACCTGCTTCTTATGTACTGGAAGTGGCCCATATTCCCAAAATAGCTACTCAGCTTTTCCAGTAGATTCCACCATGGAGTTGATTGCCAGTCTCACCATGGGGAATAACTATATCCAGCTGGCCAGCCACTCAACCAGGCCCAGCCAAGTTGATATATAACTTTAACCACCACACCAACTTCATTATGGGTAAAGCTAGGTTGAGGACCTTGCCTAGATCTGTGGATAGATTTGTAGGTGCTTCCTATCCCCTCTCCTGAAACTAGTATACCTGACTCCCAAGATAGTATTCATCCAGTCACAGACAGAATGCTGGATTATAGAGTTTCCCATGTTGTTTTTGGTTTGATTACCACAAAGATGAACCCTCAGCACTTGAGGATAAATTGGCATGTTAGAGAGAAAAATTCACTTAATAATTCAGCCTTCTAGCACTACAATCCAGCTTCCTAGATGTTAAGCTTTCTTAGAGATCACTGGTCATATATCCCATCTCTTCTCCTCCTGAGAAAAAGAAAGAAGTCATATTTCTCCAAAGAATGTATCTCGATAGAGTAAGTGGGTGCATCATCCTGGGTTGGGTGTTCTGCATGTAAGTCTTTCTACCATACGGCTAAAAGCCAGTCCTTGGGAGTGAGTCCTATTCCAGGCCCAAAGTGTATCCCAAGGCAATAGTCTTGGGGGTCTCACCAGACTCCATCCAACCAGTAATTCTGGTCATTATTGTGTTTTTGAATTTTGTTCCACATTTTCCTCTCAATCTATGCAGAATCTCCAGTTTTGATCCCTTCCCAAGTGGTTGGCATTGGTAGCTGAGCACCATCTAGTTCTTCTGGTCTCAAGGTCCATCATATCCTAGGGCTGATTGTTTCCAAATGCCCTTAGTTTTCTTCACTCTTCTTTACTTCAAACAATAGAAGGCTATTAGCTGCATCTTAGATGGCCACTGGAAAGCTTTTAAGACCCCAGTCGCTACTCATCAAAGTAGGTTGTGGAACAAGATTTTTATGCATTTTGTTGTGCCAATGGAACTTGGTGTCCCCCAATACTGTGGTCCATGGGACACCAGAGGGGCAACATTCACAAGGAGAGAAGCTGCACAGACAGGAGTGCATAACTAAAAAGGGCATAGTGATGAGGAAGTCACAGGGAAGGGAGTGGAAGACAGTGGGTTACGGTTGGAGATGGAAATCGGGGAGTGAAACAAAATGTAGACAAGCTACTAAATGTAAACCACATTCTTCTCTGTAAATTTGCCCCCAAAGCACAATAACAATAATAAAAAGAAGTCAGAGAATGAGCATTGTTCCTTCTCTAACGCTCAAACTTTTTGTTTGTTCAATAGTTTGTGTCAACCAAGATTGTTGGCTATACTTCTTCAGAAGGGAGAAACAAGTAAAATGTCAGAACAGCCCCACCTCCTCACCACTGCCCCTCTGGGCATCCTTCACAAACAATAAAATTTTTACACCCAAGAAATTCTAAATAGCTCAGAATAAATCACTAATTGATTTAACTCACAATCCACATTGTCCTCTCAGCCAGAAACTCATTTTTTATTCAATTGTCAGTATCAGATTATGCTCAGCCATGTTGTCAAGCATAATTTATTAGACACTATACAAAAAACCCAAAACAAAACATAAGTACCTTCACTAATACAATGCAACTTCATAATGTATCCCAAACTTGAACGTGGAATTTTTCCTATAACTACATTCTCAGAGAGAAATTGATGTTGTTGTTGTTATGTGCCATCGAGTCAGCCCTGACTCATAGCGCCCCCTCCGTGGGTTGCCGAGGCAGTATCACTAC
>NW_006921620.1:13601256-13603054 GCF_000298275.1 Orycteropus afer afer | reverse complement strand
TCAAGATGGACCCGACTCATAGTGACCCTTCCTTGGGTTTCTGAGGCAGTATCACTATGGAAGTAGATTGCCCCATCTTCCTTCGGAAGAGTGGTTGGTGGGTTTGAACCATCAGCCTTCTGGTTAACAGTCAAGTGCCTCAGGCACTATGCTACCAGAGCTACCCATAATTTAGAATAGACAAGCTATTTTCACCCTCCTCACCAATTGTCTCCATACATAATATAATACTGAATCACTTTGCAATTTTCAGCACTGAACCATAGCAGAAAAAAAAAAAAGTTTTTATTTCAGCCTTTTCAGAATACCTGATAGAAAAGTTAATATTGAGTTCTTAAACTAATTTAAGTCCAATTATGAGAATTCTCCCATTAAAAGGTTAATTGTGGCATTGCTTCCCATATTTGAGACATTACAATATTTTGCAAAAATTACAAATTTACTGTCATGTCTATCCAGCCTCCAGGTCTTACTTCTTTTACTTTATGTTTATTACACGTAATTTCTTTCCCTTATCATCTTTGAGTCTGGCATGCCAATGATAAATGGAGAAAGAACTCTGCCTAGGGATACAACCTATACTTTCTTTTGAGAGCTGGTTGCCCTACTTTTTAAAAGAGTCAAATTTCTAAGCAGAGTTCATTGCATTGCATTTCCTGGAATGCCAATCTTCTGCTCTTTGTCTGGATTTCTCCAGTCCTAGAAATATCTAAAGGCATTTTTAGCACTGTGCCATTTATCAGCTGCTGCTTCATCTTCTGGAAATTCTTGGGTATATGAATTCTATAAGGAGCCATAATGGCACAGTAGTTAAGCTTTCAACTGTTAGAAAGGTCAGCGGTTCAAACCCACCAGCTTCTGCAGGAAAAAATGTGTGGCAATTTGCTTCCATGAAGATTACAGCCTTGGAAACCTTGTGTCCTATAGGGTCACTCTAAGTCAGAATTGACTCAATGGCAACAGAATGAATCTATGCCTAAAGAAGATCTTTCCCTTGTCTCTACATTTTCTTCAACTAGAGATTTCCCTTCCATAGATTCCTTTTATTGAATTTTCCAATACTTGTGCACTTGAGAGCAGGTAAATATACTCTTCCAGTGTGCACTTTACCCAATGTTGACTTCCCAGGGTTTTAGAGTTGGTAAAACTAGAATCTGTCTCATTCCTTCAATGACAACCCAAGCATTGTTTCTTGCATCCCTTTACCTGAAATGCTCCATTTATTGCCAGTGTTCTATTTCTCCCTTTGTTTCCTTTGTCCTTTAAGCCAGGCTGAACTGAGCTTTTAAAATTTTACCCAAATCTCTCAGGGGACATCAAACTCAATTGGCATAACATCCTACACAAAAACATTTTTCCCCATTCTACTTTGGCAAGTAGCAACTGGGATCTTAAAAGTTTGCAAGGGGCCATGTAGATGCAATGATGGGTCTCTCCTTGTCCAGAGCAAAGATAAATGAAGGACAAAAGATACATGGAAACAATTAGTCCAAGCAACTGGTACACCATGCAATCTCAGCCTATACGACTATGAGACCAGAAAAACTAGATGGTACCCAGCTACCACTGTCAACCACTCAGAGTAGGATCTATATAGGAGATCCTGGATAGAATGGGAGAACAATGTGCAACAAAACTAAAAAAGAAAAAAAAAAGGACCAGGTTTGCTGGTCTGATAGAGCCTGGTAGAACCTCTGAGACTATAGGCCCTAGTTGTCCTTCAGGTCTGGAATTGAACCCACTCCTATGGCTTCCAGCCAAACAAAAGACGGGAATATGAGCTGAACATTTACATTAG
>NW_006921620.1:13598884-13599708 GCF_000298275.1 Orycteropus afer afer | reverse complement strand
GAATAAGTGAAGGGTGGAGATAGTATCAGGAAATATTTATTCCAATCCTGGAGATAGCATTCCTTGTGGTCAGGAGCTTAAACTTCCTTATTGGATTGCTATGGAGAGTAAAATATTTAATAAGTTAGCTCTCATTACTAAAATGGAGCTCTGGTATTGTAGTGCCTAAGGCATTTGACTGCTAACCAGAAGGATGGTGGTTCAAATCCACCAACAACTCCTCAGAAAGAAGATTGGGCAATCTACTTCCCTAATGATACTGCCTCAGAAACCCAAGGAGGGGTCACTATGAGTCAGATCCAACTCACCAGCAGTGGTCTCTTGGGTCACTAATAAAATAAATAATTGTTGTTCCTTCCTCAGAAGTATTGCAAAAGTCTCTTCCTCTCTAAAGACACATGAGGGAAGAGGGAGTAATTGTGTTCTCCAATAATACTTAAACACAAGACAGTTACCCAAGGATATGACTACTCAGAAGTATAGTGGAAAAATCTTGATTAATTCACAATGTTCCTCTCTTTTTGCCCTACAGCATGGAAGAGGAGCTCTGTGTGATGATTAGTATTTAGCTTGTGGTGACTATGTCCTTTTATGCCTTATGATAATGGTGGTCAATAGTTTATTCACAGTGTTGTAAATAAACGTTGAGGATTTTTCTTTCTAAAAAAAAATAGCTTGATAGTTTTGAGATTGTAAATATAAAATATGTCATTATAAAAATTTCATACAGAGTTCTGGCAAGATGGCAAACTAGGCAGAAAGACTGCACAGACCCTCTTCAACAAAGAAAAGGGAAACCAATTAACACAGACACAGAAGATAAT
>NW_006921620.1:13585640-13598144 GCF_000298275.1 Orycteropus afer afer | reverse complement strand
ATATAGACCCAGAACACATCCCCGAGGAAGAAGCAGCATTGAAACTCTCTGATAAGGAATTCAAAAGAATTCTCTTTAGGTATCTTCAAAGGATTGAGACTAAAGACAACACAGAAAAAACCTTAGAAGAATTTTGGAAGAAAATACAAGAAAAAAATGACAAATAAATGAAAAAATAGAAATGATTCTAAATCTACAGATAGAAATACAGAAGATTAATACTAAATTGTCAGAAATATAAAAATTTCATACAATAGTTAAATTGGAAAAAAATAAAACTCACCGATGATTCTTCTCCCTGGACACAGTTCCTGTTAATGTTTTGGTGGTAAACTCTCAGGGATTTTTCTGTCATATAAATACACATACATAGAAATGGTAAAGGAGTGGGGAAGAATCCAAACTTGTCACTAATTTGTAGGCATGCTTTTTCTCCTCTTAATAAATTATCATTGAAAACAATCCACATTAACACATATGCATATCAACGTTTTTAATGTTTTGAAGTACTCTGTTGAATGACTATACATTCATTGATACACCTATTAGCTTATGAAAGTGTATTTAGGTAGGTTCCAGCATTTCTTCAAGAGAAGGACTATATCAGAGGGGACATCAAGTTCATTTGGCATAACATACTACACAAAACATTGTTGCACCTCCTACTTTGGAGAGTAGTGACTAGGATCTTAAAAGCTTGCAAGCTGCCATCTGGATGCATCAATGGGTCTCTCATCATTCAGAATAAAGAAGAATGAAGAAAACCAAAAATTCATGGAAACAATTAGTCCTAGCAAATGGTACACTATTCGATCTGCAGCCTATATGACTATGAGACCAGAAGAACTAGATGGTGCCCAGCTACCATTGTCAACCACTTGGAAGGGGATCTATGTAGGAGATACTGGATAGAGAGGGAGAACAGTGTACAACAAAACTCAAAATCATTTGGAGAAAAAAAAAATAAAAGAAGGGACAGGTTTGCTGGTCTCACAGAGTCTGGTGGAACCCCTGAGACTATGGCCCCTAGATGCCCTTCATGTCTGGAATTGAACTCACACCTGTGGCTTCCAGCCAAATGAAAGATAGGCATATGAGTTTAACATTTACCTGAGGTAGATACACTCCTTGGAGAGAACAATCGTGGGAGAAAAAGGGCTGCTTATGCACAGGGAGACCGCTCAGAAGGCAGGAGTGCATGGAGGGATGGACGCAGGGAAGAGGTAACAATCGAGAGGAAGTGGGAGGGGAGCTGTTGCATTGTGGTAAATTGTGGTCAATGTCATGAGACAAAGTGTATGTGAACTGTTGTATGGAAAGTGAATTTACTCTGTAAATCTTCACTCAAATCACAATTAAAAAAAAAAAGAGAAAGACTATAATGAATATTCATATACATATATTTTGGTGCATCTGTCACACTATTATCCAAAAGATCAACAAAGATATCATTTTTTACTCTTTTTCAGGAAATACATTAAAATTTCTGGGTCATTTTCTGTAATATACAAATCCTGTATTCTGAACCAAAGAACATACATGGAGAATCTTTTCTGTTTATGAAGGCAAAACAAGTCTAAAGCCATGAATTTCTCCTCAATTCAGTGTCATTAACCTTGTACTCAGCAGAAATTATCAGAAGAGTTTGGAACTAGCTTCACTGTTAAACTTAATTTCCAAGGGCATTATAAACTTTAGCACTATTATGCACTTTCCTCATTATTTTATTGCTTTTTTCATAAAAACTATGTGATTTTAAATATAGAGAATATAAGTAAGATAGCATGTGTAGTAGTTTTTGAAATGCTTTGTCTCTAGTTTCACAGTAATCTACTATTTTTTACAGCATTTTTCTTTTATATTGAAAACTTTATTTATCTTTAAGTTGTCCAATCACCAGTTAAAACGAAGTCAAAGGAATATTGGTGTAGTGCCTAAGACATTTGACTGCTAACCAGAAGGCTGGTGATTCAAATCCACAGCCACTCCTCAGAAGGAAGATTGGGTAATCTACTTCTGTAGAGATACCTCCTCAGAAATTCAAGGAGGGGTCACTAGGAGTCAGAAAAACAACTTGACTACAGTGAGTTTGGTATTTGTTTTTTCTTTCATATCACAATGAATATGACCCCTGTGTTTTTAAAAAATGTAAACATGTCTGCAGTAGGAACGTAGCTATGGGGTGATACAGGTGGATTTTCATAGCCCTAAATGAGCTCACTGCCCTGGCCTAGGAAATGTTTGAGACTGCCAATTAGTAACAGAAGGTAAGCCATTGAATCAAACGCAGGGGTTGACATTCCAGCCTCAGTATTCATAATTCATTCTTCATTCATTTATTCAAAAAGTGTTATTTATTTATTTAATTAATTAATTTTTCAATTGTGCTTTGGGTGCAAATTTACATAGCAAACTTGTTTTCCGTTCAACAGTTCAAGAACATCTGATTTCATTGCCCCAAAGAAGTGTTTATTGAACACTTATCATATTGTAGGTTCTCTTGAATGCTCTGGCGATTTATTTATGTTAGTAAATAAAAAGGGAAAATGCCACCTTATAATTATTGGAGGAATATCTTGTGATTTAATAACCAGAGTCAGATCTGTCTGGACATTTAATATAAAGTTCAGATCTTTCAAATATTTTAACCTATAGGTTTCCTGACCACCACTCATCTGTCAGTTTGTCATACTGTCATGGCTTGAATGTTGCTGTGAGGCTGAAGACTATCCCACCAGTATTTCAAATAGCAGCAGGCTCACCCTTGGTGGACAGGTTTCAGCAGAATTTGCAGGCTAAAATAGACTGGGAAAAAGAAAGAGCCATACACTTCTGAAAAAAATTGGCCACTGTAAACCTTATGAGTAGCAGTGAAACACTGTCTGATATAGTGCCAGACAATGAGCCCCTCAGGGCAGAAGACACTCAAAATATGATTGAGGAAAAGTTGTATCCTCAAAGTAAAATCAACCTTAGTGATGTGGATGAAGTAATGCTTTGGGGACCTGCATTTGCTAATGATGCATGACTCAAAATGGGAAGAAACACTTGCAAACATTCGTTAAAAATCACAACATGGAATGCATGAATTATGAATCTGATTTTCAATCATTGGTGTTCAATGCATCAAATCTATTCTTCAGATGGTCTCTAAATTCAGATGGAATATAATCAAGGTCATAGTTTGGCTTTCATGGACTTATTTTGATTTTCTTCAGCTTCGTCTTGAACTTGCACATGAGCAATTATTTGATGGTATGTTCCACAGTCCGCTCCTGGCATTATTTTCAATGAAGATATTGGCCTTCTCCATTACCTCTTTCCACAGGTGTAGTACATTCCTGTGTACTCCATCTGGCAAGATCCATGTGTATATCTGTCATTTATGTTCTTTAATAATGATATTTGCAATGAATTAGTCTGGCAAAATTCTATCATGAAATCGTTGGCATCATTTGTATCATCAAAGCCACATTTTCCAACTGTGGATAATTCTTGTTTCCCACTTTCACATTCCAATCACCAGTAATAATCAATACACCTTGATTGCATGTTTGGTCAATTTCAGACTACAGAAGTTGGTAAAAATCTTCAATTTTTTCATCTTTGGCTTTAGTGGTTGGTGTGTAAATTTGAATAATAGTGGTCTTAGCTGGTCTTCCTTGTAGGTGAATAGATAGTATCGTATCATTAACAACACTGTACTTCAGGATAGATCTTGAAACATTCAATAGGATTTTGAGTGACTGATTTTTTGAAAGTAGATTACTAGGCCTTTCTTCCAAGGTGCCTTTGGGTGGACATGAACTTCCAACCTTTTAGTTAGCAGCCATGCATTTAATCATTTTCACTACTCTGGTAGCATAGTGGCTAAGACACTTGCCTGCTAACCAGACGGCTGGTGGTTCAAACCCACCAGCCACTCCTCGGAAGGAAGGTTGGGCAATCCTACTTCCGTAGTGATACTGCCTCAGAAACCCAAGGAGGGGTCGCTATGAGTCAGGTTTGACTCGACGGCACATAACGACAACAACAACAACCCAGGGATATTGGTCAAGTATGATACAAATCCTATATACCCAGCTTATTTCAAAAATGTCTGATATTCCTTCAGATTTTTCCATTTAAGAATTGATTTAATTGAGTGAGGTATGAAGAATCACATAAGCTTAAGTCACAACCCATAAAACTACCACCAACAAATGGTTACAAAAGCATTTGATTGAGGCTGACTGAGAGGTTGATGCAAACAAGAGTAATAGAGATGCATTCTTTGCAGGTGAAAAGGTAGATTATAAGTATAAAAGTTGCTGCCAGTACTCTTTATTTTCTCAATCATTTGAGATTTTCGTGATGCCCAGTTTGTACTAAAGCATAATGAACCCCATGAGATTTTAAAATTGTTGGCCCAGTTTTAAAATGTGTTTAACTGACTTGTTAATGTAAGTTCTTAGGACTGCATTAGGCCTATCAGTCTAATTAGGTTGCATGCCCACTGGGCATGGACTCTCAGTGCTTTACTAAGGTTTTCTCTAAGACTTCGTGAATTTTCTGTCTCAATAAATGTCTTTTGCAGTAACTCATACAATGTAGTACTCAAATCACCACTTAAATATTGCAAAAATTAAAGCAAGTGATTTATGAAACTAATACTTTTACTCAAATTGAAAACTGGTCTTTTGCTTTATGAACATATTTTATGACTGTTACATAATATTTTTTATTATTATTTTGAAAAGAGTAAAGGGAAAAAAAACTAGTGGCACACATCTATAGTAGCTTATACATTGACTAGATGTCAAACTCCTTTTGATCTTTGTAAGAAAAACATGCTTTTTCCAAATTATACTGTTATTTTTTCCAAAAGCACAATGTTTATGAGAACTAAAAGTCTGAGAGCCTGATTTGTTAGTTGTTCCTCTTTTAATCAGTAGCTCAAGACACGGTTGATAGTCTGTACTTGTTCAATGGACTGAAATATTAGCACTGGTACATGTGAATAACATTTCTTCCATTTGCTTTAACTACTCTATGTTCAAAACCAAGTATCATAGTCTCATCTGACATCCATTTTGGTCTTTTCTTCCATTCCTGTCTTTTCAATGACCATTTTCTTTTTTCATATATGATGTTCCCACAACTGATCTGGTCTTCAGTCATTGGTATCAAATCTATTCTTCTATTCTTCAGATGATCTCTAAATTCAGGTGGGACATAATCAAGGTTGTATTTTGGCTCTTGTGGAATATTTTAAGTTTCTTCAGCTTCAACTTCAACGGTTGATGGTCTATTTCACAGTCAGTCCCTGGCCTTGTTTTGACAGATGACATTGATTTTCTTCTTCCCCTCTTTCCACAGATGTAGTCACTATGACGTGTGCATATTCTGTCTGGTGAAGTCTATGTGTCTAGCTTCCATTTATATTATTGAAAAAAGATATTAGCAATTAATAAGTCACTGGTCTTGTGAAATCTATCATGAGATCTCCAGTGTCATTTATATAACTAATGCCATATTTTTCAACTTTGGATGATTCTTCTTCATTTCCAACTTTTGCATTCCAATCACCAATAATTATCAATACATCTTGATTGCATGTTTGGTCAATATCAGACTGTAGAACTTGGTAAAAATCTTCAGTTTCTTCATCTTTTGATTTGGTGGCTGGTGCATAAATTTAAATATAGTAGTATCAACTGGTCTTCCTTGTAGGTGTATGGATACTATCCTATCACTGACAGCACTGTACTTCAGGGTAGATCTTGAAACATTTTTTATGATGATGAATGTCACTTCATGCCTCTTCAGTTTGTCATGCTCAGCATAGTAGATCATATGGTTGCCTGATTCAAAATGGCCAATACAAATCCATTTGAGCTCACTAATGCCTAAGATACTGATCTTTATCTGTTCCATTTCATTTTTTGACAATTTCTGATTTTCCTAGATTCATACTTTGTACATTCCAGGTTTTAATTATTAATGGATGTTTGAAGCTATTTATTCTCATTTAGGGTTGTGCAACATCAGCAAATGAAGGTACCACAAGCTTAAATCCATCTACATTATAAAGGCATCTCTGGTGGTGTAGTGCCTAGGGCATTTGACTGCCAACCAGAAGGCTGGTGGTTCAAACCCACCAACTACTTCTTGGAAGAAAAGTTGGGCAATCTTCTTCTGTCGTGATACCACCTCAGAAACCCAAGGAGGGGTCACTATGAGTCAGATTATTAAGTTGACTCCATTTTGAAGAGGCAGATCTTCCCCAGCTGATTTTGAGTGCCTTACAACCTGAGGGACTCATCTTCTGGCACAATATCAGGCAATGTGTCACTGCTAATCATAAGATGTTCAGTAATAAAAAGGGAAGAACACACCTGGCATTTCTCAAGCTGAAAGAACTGAAGAAAAAATTCAAGCCTTGAGTTACAATATTGAAGGATTCTATCAACAGAATATTGATTGATGCAGGAAACATCAAAAGAAGATGCAAGGAATACACAGAGTCACTGTACCAAAAAAGAATTGTTCCACATTCAGCCATTTCAGGAGGTAATATATGATCAAGAACCAATGTACTGAAGAAAGAAGTCCAAGCTATGCTGAAGGAATTGGTGAAAAATGAGGCTCCAGGAATTGATGGATATCCATCGAGATCTTTCAACAAACGGAGACAGTGCTGGAGGTGCTTATTCTTTTATGTCAAGAAATTTGGAAGATATTTACCTGGCCAACTGACTGAGATAGATATCTGTGCCCATTGCAAAAAAAGTGATCCAATGGAATGTGGAAATTATCAAAAGCATCACTAATATCACACACAAGTGAAATCTTGCTGAAGATAATTCAAAAATGGTTGCAGCAGTATATTGACAGGGAGCTTATGGAAATGCAAGCAGATTCAGAAGAGGATGCAGTAAGAGAAATATTGTTGCTGATGTCAGATGGATCTTGGCTGAAAGGAAAGAATATCAGAAAGATGTCTGTCTCCCGGTGTTTTATTGACTATGCAAAGGCATTCAACATTGTGGAGTATAACAAGTTATAGATAACATTGTGAAGAATGGGAATTCCAGAACACTTAATTGTTCTCTTGAGAAAATTGTATATAGATTAAGAGACTGTTGTTGAAACAGAGCAATGACATAGTACATGGCTTCAAATCAAGAAAGTTGTACATCAGGGTGGTATCCTTTCACCATACATATTCAATAAATAGATTGAGCAAAAAATCCAAGAAGTTGGACTATATGAAGATGAACACAGCATCAGGATGGGAGGAAGAACATTTGACAACCTGAGACATACAGATGACACACCTTGCTTGCTGAAAGTGAAGATGACTTGTAGCACTTACTGATGAAGATCACAGACTATAGTCTTCAGTATGGATTATACACAAACATAAAGAAAACAAAAATCCTCACAACTGGATCAATAAGTATCATCAAGATAAACGGAGAAAAGGGTGTCAGATTCTTCATTTTTCTCGGGTGCACAATTAACACTCTTGGGAGCAGTAGTCAGGAAAGCAGATGTCCTGTTGAACTGGGGAAATTTGCAAAAGACCTCTTTAAAATATGAAGCGCAAAGATGTCTCTTTGAAGACTAAAATGCGTGTTCTGGTTACCTAGTGCCGCTCTGACAAGAAATATATCACAAATGGGATAGCCTTAACAAATAATTTATTCTTACAATTTGGAGGCTTTAAGTCCAAGTTCAAAGTGCTAGGGTCTAGGGACTGGATGGAAGTCCCTCAACCTTGGGGTCCAGCTCTGCCTCCTGCTCCCAGCCCACTGGAGCTAGAGGCTTTTCTTCACTCAGACAGCTGCTGGCTGCTGAGGCTGAGAAGCCCCAAGGTTGGCAAGGAAAAAGGCACAGTCCCGATATTACCAAACCACATCAGGCCATTAACTTAATTCCATTGTAAGTCCCAAGGTGGGCAGAGCATAGCAGGCTGCTGAGCAATGACATGGCTGCATGCAGGGTCCAAGCGTGCCATAGGCTAGAGACCATTCTCAAGGCTTCTCCTTATATACAGGAAGCAGACCACATACCCAAAGGCAGCTACTCAGCTGCTCCCAGTAGATTCCACCATGGAGTTGATTACCAGTCTCATCTTGGGGAATGACTACTACCAACGGCCCAGCACTCAGCCAGGTCTAGCCAAGTTGACACAAAAACATAACCATCACTGCACCTAACTCAAGCCATGGTGTTTTCAATCACTTCATATGCATGTGAAAGCTGGACAATGAATAAAGAAGACAGAAGAATTGATACCTTTGAATTGTGGTGTTGGTGAAGAGCACTGAAAAGACAATGGACTGCTAGAGGAAGGAATAAATCTGTCCTTGAAGAATTGCAGCTGGAATGCTCCTTGGAAGCAATAATGGCCAGTTTTCGTCTGACTTATTTTGGTTATATTGTCAGAAGGGACCATTCCTTGGAGAAGTATATCACACTTGGTAAAGCAGAGGGTCAGTGAAGAAGGGGAAGATCTTCCATGGGATAGGTTGGTACAGTGACTGCTTGATGGGCATATGAAGGATTGCGAGGATGACACAGAACCCGTAAGTGTTTCTGTTGTACATAGGATTTCTATGAGTCAGAACTGACTTGGCGCCATCTAATAACAACATTAACACATGTGAACAAGACTTTTGTGGTTCACTTACAGTCAACTTTTAAAACTATATCAGAACTAACCTTTTTCTTTTATCTATATCTATTTATAGTATACATGTATTCAGAGTTAAAATATTTTTCAAGAGAAACTGTCTCATCACATGCCAATATCATGGGACCTAAACTATAAGATTCAAGAGTGTCCAGGTTTTTCCATGTTTTTTTCTATAACATGGCACATGAGTCTGGCATATGGTAGAGACTCACCCAAACAGAAATGAATAGACATCTGGTTGGAATCTCTTGGTAATAAAATGATGTGGTCATGAGATTATGTATTCATGAGATATCACTTTGTAAAAGGAGGACAGTGATTCCAGAGGGCTCTGACCTAGGAAAGTTCAAGAGACTTATAACAATGTCAATAAGGAGGAAACCCATTTGAGATTGAACAATCATGTAGCCATTTCCTGGAAATAATACACCTGTATCCAAGTTAGTCACTGCAACTTTGCTACTTTAAAGATGTCATGTCAGTTTCAGAGTCCATAACACTCTAACAACCATGAAGTGCATGAGAGAAAATAAGCTCAACATTTTATAAAAATGCCATTGTACTGGAGAGTCCTAGAGAATTTTAAAGTTCATCCAACCCAAGCATCCAACAGAAATTAAAGACCCTTCCCCATCTAGTCTGAACCCATCTGGTAACATCATTTTATACGTTGTAACTAGTTACTTATGTGTTTATAATCCAAATTAAACAGGTTCAGATTTTGGAGAAATGAGTGGGTCTGAAGAAAAGAATTGTATATGTGATATAGAAGAATTCCAGATATTATAGAAAAAAAATGTATCTAATTGGGACTAAGACTTATACAGGGATCAAAGGGAAATATCATTTTCAAAGAGCTATAAAATTAATGAAAGAAATTTAAATTTTTCAGAAATTTTAGTTTCAGAGATAAAACTTCTTTCAGGCTATATCAAAGACTGATAATTGATCTCCCAATATCTCTTCTCTTCTCACCATTTTTCCTGGTAAAGGAATTTTAATGTTGAGAAGTTAGACATGACCAATTTATGCTAAGGCATAATGAACCCCATGGCATTAGCATTCCCAGTCTTTGTATCTCAATTTAACCAAGTACTTGTCCAAAGAATATGAGCAGAAAATTGTGTATATAAGTTCTGGATCATGACCTTAATAGAAAGAGGCATGTCTTCCTCCTCACTAGCTTTTCCTTTAACTTTCTGATTTGTGGGAATACTGGTGAATAATCTTCTACATGAATGAGAAAATCATCCTAGAAACGACTGGGCAAGAGGACCTCAAAACGAGCCCTGAATTGTTCTGCTTGGCCTGTTACAAAAGAGAGAACTACAGTTCTAGTTGTCTTATCTTTTGCCATTTTAGGGTATTACTTAAGATACAGGTTTTTTAAGTAGATAAAAACAAAAACAAAAACAAAAGTACTAAAATCTGGCATATCTTAAATTCTTTTCAGCAGCTTCACATGCAAAGAGAGAATAGGAGAAAATGTACAAAATTTAAAATAGAAAATATTGTGACCAAAGAAGTGTATCTCTAGCCAAATTACAATTTATATGTTGAGCAACAGATATTCTCTTGATTCCAGGAGTTTAAAGAATAGGATATCCCCAAATCATCCCTAAACATACCTCAACATACACCAAATATCCAAGAAAGCATTCAGATTCTCTGAAGAATGAAGATGTTTTGTCTTTTCTGTAAAAACAAAATGAACCAAAAAACCAGTAAGCATCAATAGCAGACATAAGCTGCATAATTGCTGCAATATGATTAAAATAGATGATATGAATATTACTGTTTAATAAGGATAACATTACAAATACACTAATTCAATAATAATAATAATTTGCATCCAAAAACCTCAGGTTTTTCAAAAACACTAAGATGGTAGCTACCAAGAGGATAACTAAAAACTAGATAATTTGGAGGATGGAGGCAATACATATAATAATAATTATAAAAATATAAATCCAAGTATAACTACCAAAAGAGATGGTATCATTCACATTTCCCCAAAAAATACAAAAGTACAGCAAAACAAAGCAAAGAGTTCATAGAACAAAAAGTAGAAAACAAAGGAAACACTAAGAAATATTTAAAATTTAATAGAGAAAAAGAAGGGGGCACAAAAGTATACAATTTACAATTTCTTAAGAAAAGGGAGCTCTGGTAGTGTAGTGCCTAAGGCACTTGACTGCTAACCAGAAAGCTGACGGTTCAAACACAGCAGCCCCTCCTAGGAAGGAAGGTTGGACAATCTATTTCTTAGAGATACTGCCTCAGAAACCCAAGGAGTGGTCGCTATGAGTTGGGTCCCACTCGATGGCAAACAACGAACAGAACAAGAAAAGGCCAACACCTTCATCACTCACTGGAACTCCTTTTACTACCTCCAACAAGACACACATATTTGCAAGCTGAACTTTTTATATGATAATTTTATTATACTCTATCAAGACAGATTCCAAAATCAAGATCATACAAATAAAAAACAGAGATGATGGACTCTTCCATTTATAAGGTAACTGAAGCTCAGCTATTAAAGTGTCTGATGCTGAAAGTCCCTTTTAACATACTTCCTAAGTAAACAGTAAATATCTAGCCACAGTTTATAGATATATATTCTCAAGATATGGAATGATTCATTTTTCTTTAAAATGCTCTCCCTAAATTTTGAACTGCCAATAACAGGCATTTTCTCTCTCTCCCTCTCACTCTCTCTCTTTCTTTTTCCTTTCTCTCTCTGTCTTTCTTTCCCCTCTCTTTCCCTGTCTTCATTCCTTCCCTCCCTCCTTCTCTTTCTTCCTTACTCTCCCCCTCCCTCCCTCCTTTCCTTTCTTTCTCCCTTTTTCTTCTTTCTTTCTCTCTCCTCTCCTCTCCTCCCTCTTTCTTTCTCTCCTACCTTATTTACTTCCTTTCCTTAAAGATCCACTATCTTTGAAACCTTAGGATAAACATTTAAGTGTCTCTGATAGTCAGTTATCTCATTAATAATATTAAGATAATAACATTTGCCTCATATTGATGCTTTGTGGATTAAGTAAAATAGCAATGTAAATTTTCAGCATGGTGCTTGATTCATGGTATGTACTCTGTATGTCTTACATTTCTCTTAATAAATAAAAAGAAGATAAACATTTAAATACTAAAGACATATTCCTTATGGCTTCTGTATTACCATTCCATTGCAGTGGCAGACTAAGACATGTGTAAAAATTTTTGTGTGTTTTAGCCATAACATTCTTTTCATTCATCACTTAGAAAAAAAATTAGAAACTATTTGTGAAAAATATACAGTATATTTTTTCTCATGATGTAATGGCAAAATAAATCATATACTATGCATCTAATAGAAAAAAAATTCATCCAAAGAAAATCAAAAGGAAGCTACTTATATAACCTTATTCATGTTATTGATTACACTGACTTAATCACTCAGTTATAGGATTTTAGAACTAAAAAAAAAAAAGTGTAATTCTGCTTATCTCACCTTCTTCTGTTCTTGAGATCATTACTCATCTCTTCAAAGAAACCAGAAATAGATATGTCCTTTCTTCAATTATTTGTTGTTGTTGTTGTTAAGTGCCGTTGAGTTGTTTCCGACTCATAGTGACCCCATGCACAGCAGAACGAAACACTGCCCAATCCCGCGCCAGCCCCACAATCCATGCTATACTCAAGTCCATCATCGCAGCCACTGTATCAATCCATTTCCCTGAAGACCTCCCCCTCTTTCGTCGACCCTCCACCCTACCAAGCATGACATCCTTCTCCAGGGAATGGTCCCTTCTGACAACATGACCAAAATAGGTGAGACGAAG
>NW_006921620.1:13570279-13582005 GCF_000298275.1 Orycteropus afer afer | reverse complement strand
CCATGCTTACCTTGCTCCCGGAGACCCGGTCCCTTTCGGGAGGGTAACAAGGGAAAGTGCTCAGTGCAGATCAGTGAGTAAGCACAAGCTCGCCCATGCTTACCTAGCTCCCGGAGACCCGGTCCCTCTCAGGAGGGTAACAAGGGAAAGTGTTCAGTTCAGATCAGTGAGTAAGCACAAGCCCGCCTTGTTTCAGTACCTATGCTTAAAATTTTCCAGAAGTTTTGAAAATTTAAGGAGGAAAAAGCTTTTTACCTTCTATATTTCTTGAATTCCTATAAAGGAATTGGGTGATGGAGAAATGGAGCAAGAGATGAACAAGGGGATGATATTTGCTTTATTGTAAGTTATAAGCAAGGAGCCCTGGTGGTGCAATGGTTAAATACTCTACTGCTAATTGAAATGTTGGCTGTTGGAATACACCAGTGTTTCTGTAGGAGAAAAGACAGGCAATCTTCTCCCTTAAAAATTACAAGGCTAATACCAGTATATCCATGATACTGCATTACCACTAACACCAAACACTAGGCTACAGATAAATATATAGACAACTGAGAAGATCAGATGAGGGTTGTGAATAGGAATATATTCTAGACCAATGAAAGATTCAGGTGAGGATAATCTTTCACAGATACTAATGGTACAAAGTTAACCATAATCATTACAGAAGCAACAGAAGACAGACATGGAACAATCCCTCACAGACAGCCAGACACGTTAGGAGAGAAAACCACTGGATCTGCCAGCTCAGGACCATAGTATTGGGGAACACCAGGCTCAATTGGCACAATGTAATTCATAAAAATGTTTCTCCATCACCTACTTTGGTGAGTAGTGACTGGGGTCTTAAAAGTTTTCGAGTGGCCATCTAAGATGCAGCTAATGGTCTCCTCTCATTGGAAGCAAAGAAGAGTGAAGAAAACTAAGGGCATTTGGAAACAATCAGCCCTAGGATATGATGGACCTCGAGACCAGAAGAACTAGATGGTGCCTGGCTACCAATGCCAACTACTCGGGAAAGGATCAAAACTGGAGATCCTGGATATATAGAGAGGATAAATTTAGAACAAAATTCAAAAATACAATAATGAATAGAATTACTGGTCAGATGGAGTCTGGTGGGACCCCCAAGACTATGACCCTGGGATACACTTCAGGCCTGGGATAAAACTCACTCCCAAGTACTGGCTGTCAGTCCAACGGTAATAAGACTTACATGCAGAACACCCAACCCAGGGTGATGCACCCACCTATTGTACACAGATATATCCCGTGGAGCAATTGGCCATGGGGCAACAGAGGGACAACATTCACACAGAGGAAAAGCTGGATAGACAGCAGCGCATAACTAGGAAGAGCACAAGGATGGGGGTGGGTCATTGGGAAGGGAGAGGAGGAGAGTGTGTTAGGCTTGGGGATAGTAATTAAGAAGTGAAACCAAATGTACATGAACTGTTGAATGTAAAACAAACTCTGTAAATTTGCACCCAAAGCACAATAATTAATTAATTAATTAATCTTAAAAACATTACAATCTACAAAATTCTATGGAGCAGTTCTATTCTGACCTATAGGGTCACTATGATTTGGAATCAATACCATAGCAGATGACAACAACAAAGACATAAGCTAATGTTATTTCTGTCTTCCAGCATGTCAAATGGAGATAGCACAAAAAGCACTAATTTTAAAAAGAGAAGTAGAAGAAAAGTAATAATTAATGGAATGAATGCATTTGATCATAGTTTCCTAATTAATATCATTTTCCACTAATTAATTTTGTTGTCTTTTTGGAGCTCTAAAAATTGTCCAAATGTGGAAAGACTTTTCCACCTTTTTCAATCTTAGTTTAGTTCTTAAGTTTGACGCAAATTTTTCAAACCCAGAAAATGTTTGAGTTTTATGCTTATAAGGAGTGTATTAAATAGAGTAGTTTGTTCAATCAAAAATCCATGTGTTTTCTTGTGTTACATAAGAGAGCAGTCAAAAGGCACCAAAATCTGGCTTCTTCCCATCCATAGAGTTTTGTACTTCTTTCCTTTTAACCTCTTCATATACCCGCCAATCCCATTAAAATATCTCTACATCATTTATAGAATAATTATTAATTGCCATTGAGTCAATTCTAACTCATGGCAACTCCATAAGGTAGAACTATGCTCCACAGGGTTGGCAATGGCTGATTTTTTGGAAGTTGATCTCCAGAAAACCTCCAATGGTTTGCACTACCTGAGGACATCAAAGGCTAATTAGACTCTTCTTTGACAGTCTCTGTGATTCCTTGTTTTCTTCAAACTTTTTTCCTCCATAATTTTCTTCTGTTTGGAAAGAGAGCATCTAATATTTTGTCCATTCAAGTTCATCCAAACCCAGAGTCCATCTCAATCCATCATTTCCTAAGAAACTGTCTCATATTCCTCCACTTGTAGTTGGTATCCATGATGATGACTTGTCAAAACTCCAATCCTGGTTAAATTCAATTTTTTCCTTCTCCTCTCCTTCCCCAGCAGCTGAACATAGTGAGATAAAAAGACAGCCATGCTGACCAGAATAATTTTAAATTCATCATCATTGACTTCAAGTTATTGAGAAATGTTATCACATTTCCTCAGCTATTTCACTCTCTCACACATCTAGGTAAAGATTTCACATTTTATTTTCTTCCACAGAACACCAGTATCTCCTTCCCTCTCCTTAGTGTCATTTGATGGACTTCTTGTTTTCTTGAAAAATCATATAACTAGAAGAAAATGTCCACATGCTCTTGCTACTAAATTTATTGATCTACCTCTATTTGTACTCACATAACCTCATTAAAATGGTGAACTGATGGTGTCTTTATGAATAAACTTTTCCTTTGTGCATAGAATACTATTCATCTTACTAAGAGTATTACTTAAGCAATTGGTTATATCTCTCCTGCATCAGGAGACATGGAATGAGGTGATTATATGGAATGCAGAAATTATGAAATGATATCATTAATATCACATGCAAGGAAACTTTTGCTGAAGATAATTCAAAAATGGTTGCAGCAATACATCAACAGAGAACTTCCAGAAATTTGAGGCAGATTCAGAAGGGGACATGGAATCAGAGATTTTGTTACTGATGTCAAAGGTGTTCACTTGTGTTTTATTGACTATCCAAAATCATTTGCTTGTGTGAATCATAAAAAAATTATGGATAACATTGTGAAGAATGGGAATCCCAGAACACTTAGTTGTGCTCATGAGGAATCTGTACATAGACCAAGCATTAGTCATTCAGACAGAACAAGGGAATACTACATGGTTTAGAATCAGGAAAGGTGTGCTTCGGGGCTATAATTTTTCAACATACTTATTCAAGTTGTATGCTGAACAAATAATGCAAGAAGCTGGACCTTATGAAGAAGAATATAGCATAGGATTGAAGAAAGACTCATTAACAGCCTGAAATATGCAGATGACACAATCTTTCTTGCTGAAAGTGAAGAAGACTTGAAGCACTTACTGATGAAAATTAAATACAGACTTCAATGTAGATTACATCTCAACATAAAGAAAACAAACATCCTTGCAAATGGACCAATAAGCAACATCATGATAAATGGAGTGAAGATTGAAGTTGTCAAGGATTTCATTCTATTTGGATCTACAACCAATACCAATGGAAGCAGCAGTCAAGGAATCAACTGATGTATTGCATTGGGCAAATCTGCTGCAAAAGACTTCTTTAAAGTGTTAACAAGCAAAGATGTCACTTTGAAGACTAAAGTGCACATGATATAAGCCTTGACATTTTCAGTGGCCTTGTATGCATGTGAAAGCTGAACAATGAATATGGAAGACTGCAGAAGAACTGATGCATTTGAATTGTGGTGTTGGTAAAGAATATTGAATACACCACAGACTGACACAAGAATGAACTAATCTGTCTTAGAGGAAGGCAGCCAGAAAGCCTCTTGGAAGGAAGAATGGCCAGACTTCATCTCTCATACTTTAGTCACGTTCTCAGGAAGGACCAGTTCCTGGAGAAAGATATCATGCTTGGTCACTGAAAAAAGGGGAATATCCTCAACAAGATGGATGGTCACAACAATGGGCTCAAGCATGGCAATGATTGTGAGGATGACATAGGAAATAGCAGTGTTCCATTCTGTTGTATATAGGGCTGTTATGAGTCAAAACTGACTCGATAACATCTAACAATAACAATTCCTCCATCATTATTTTTTTCCCCTTCTCTTATTGGTTATTTTTTTACCACACAAAGGCACAATTTTTTTGCCTGGCAATTACCCTGAATATTTCTTTTCCCTTGTTATTTTTCTTTACCCCACATCTTATTCATTGTCCAATCCTACTGAATTTACCTTCTAAATCACTCGCCAATCTAAGAACTTCTCTGATTATCTGCCATCACAATGCTGGTACAAATATAAAACATACTACATTATGTCTCATCTTAAGAAAAAGCCTCCCTTCAGTCCACATCCCCTTCCAGTACTATATCTATTTTCTGCATCTCATTCTAGCAAAAATTGTCAAATGAGTTGTCCATCCTCATACATTCCACTCACCTTTCCACTCTCTCTTGAATTCAAGAAGTTCATCAGAAAATTGGTCAGCCTTCAAAACTGGATACTTTCTAAAGATATCTAAATTTTGACATTTCACTACCTTCTCTGTCATCATCAGACTTCAAAGAAGTCTGATTTTTCACTTTAACTAGTGCTTTGGTTTCTCAAGTGGCCTACCTGCTTCACACATTTTCCCTTCCCAATCAGCCACAGTGATATTTTGAAAACATAAGTCATTCTTCTGACCCAAACTTGCCAGGAGTTTTCTATGTAATTCAGAATGAAGTCCAAATCCATGACATGGTCTGCGAGGGCTCAGTACAATCTGACACTCCCCTAACTCTGCGACATCATCTACTCATTTTTCATTCTGACCTCATCTCACCTCAACCATTCAGTTCTGGCCCCATTACCCTGCTTAGAAATACCTGAACACATTAAGCATACTCCTGCCACAGAACTTTGTACTTGCTTTTCCTTGTTCTGGGAAAGATTTTTCTTCTACATACTCATGTGTTTACTCTCACTTCACTGAGTCTCTGTTCAAATGCCACTTCCTGACCAGAGAAGCCTTAACTAGTCGTCTTGTATTATGTCTCTGTCTCCTTTGTTTTGTTCACTTCCATATTCCCACCATGCATAACTGTATGACATGTAACTGCTCTCAACAAATATTTTGGATGAATAATATGATATTTATATTTACAATAATAATTTATTAAAACTTGCTTGTACTAGGTATATAAAACATGTGTGCTATTGTTCTGTATAAAACCAAAAAACCAAACTCATTGCTGTTGAGTCGAATTTGACTCACTGCGACCCCTCCTTGGGTTTCCGAGGCAGTATCACTACGGAAATATATTGCCCAACCTTCCTTTGGAGGAGTGGCTGGTGGATTTGAACTGCCATCCTTCTGGTTAGCAGTCAAATGCCTTAGCCTTCTGGTTAGCAGTCAAATGTCTTAGGCACTATGCCATCAGAGCTCCTGTTGTTCCATATACATAATATGTTTTCTTCAGAGTAATCAATGATACCTAACAAAGTACCTGCATTTTACCTACATTATCTGTTTTAGCTCTTAAAACTCTGGGGTATGGTTTATGTTATACTCATTTTTATCGGTACAAAAACAAATCTAGAAGGATTAGAATTACTGACCATTGTTTAATAATTCACAAACCTCATGCCTGGCCCCAAACTGAAGACTATTACTTTACATTTGAATGTGTTCTTCTAACATCAAGTCCAAACTGGGCTGTTTGTTGGAAATTTAATCAAGTTCAGCATCAGGTTAATTAAATGTAACTATTACATATATGCCTCTGAAATTCAGATCTATAGAAATTACTGTTGAATTAACTATGAGACAAGGATAATTTCTCATTTGCCTTTATGTTCTTCTAAGTTCATTAAAGAAAACACACTTAAGATCCATGAAACAATGGAGTTTCAGAGACCATTTGACATGAAAGGCTGGAAAACACAGTATTTCAGTTCAGTGACATACTAAAATTCTATTTTTAGAGGTAGTTTTGGAGCGAGTAAGTCTTGACAAACTATCTGAAAACTAGAACTTAAATGTTTTATTCATCAATTTAATCTTTTTTAAAAACTCAACCTTTAATTTTTTTCAGATTTAATTACATTTGTGCCACTGACTTTCTATTACGCTTTACCTACACTCCCACATCCCCTCCATGGGCTTTGTACTTCTAATTCTTAGAGACATAATACAGGATGGAGCGAATTGATGAAAAATAATGAAAGTAGAAATTTGCCTTATCACATCATTTCTGCAATTTTCTTAATGTGCCTGCCTCGCCCTACTCCTACATTAGTCACAGTTCAAGAACTGATGCTACTAAAGCTCTGGAGTAAATGTATGAAGACTTGAAAAAAGGCGGACTTTACAGAGAATATCTTTTCTTCATTACTGTCCTTTCTGTCTTGTCATCAATATATGTGGTTACACTATCCACTCAAAGGCACAATGTCTATTTCTTTTCCCTTGTTCCTTTTCTTCACCCCACATCTAATCCATTGTTTAATCTTATTGATTTTACCTTCTAATTAATTCTCCAATCTAAGAACTTCTCTGATTATTTACCATCACAATCCTGGTACAAGCTTCTGCATTTTGGCAACAGCTTTCAAATGTGTCTTTCAGCTTCCAAACGCTTTTATATAAATAGCCAGAATGGTTTATTTTAAACACAAATCAATTTAGATCTGTCTCCTGTGTAAAACCCTTCATGTATTCCCATTGAATTTAGGGAAAAATTCAACTCCTTATCATTTGCTACAAGGTTCTATATGATTTAGCCCAGTTTATACCACTCTTTGAGGTATCTGGATGATATAAGTGGTTTGAAATGAGTTGCTAACCGAATGGTTGGTGATTCGAATCCACCAAGTGACTTTACAGAAAAAAGGCCTAGTAATTGGCACCACAGAAGGACGCCCTGGCAATCTGCTTCTGTAAAGATTACAATCAAGAAAATCCTATGGAGTTCTATTCTGTAACATATGGGTCTCCAAGAGTTGAAATTGACTTGATGGAGAGGTTTTTTTTTCTTTTCTTTTCTTTTTTGGTTGGGGGAGGCGATGGCTTTTCTTTTTGTTTTGGTTAGGGCCTCTCTTTCTTTGCTCCCTACCATCCTGAACATGGAACTTGACTGAGACTTTTGCTGATCATCTTCCCTCTACCTGGAATGTTCTTTCTCATACCCTCTAGGGCTGGTTTCTTCTCACTTTTGGTTTCAGTTTAATGGCTCTTCTCAGAGAAAAGTAAAGTAATTGTCTTTGTTGTAGTCTCTCTCATACGGTCTTACTCATTTTCTTCATAGTACTTCTTGCATTCGTAATTACAGACTTACTTGTTTATTTTCTGCATTCCTCATTAGATTATAAGCTTCATGGGTGCAGAGATAATGTTGTTCTCCAGTGTATTTCTATGGTCTAGCACAGTGGTTGGTATGTGATAGTGTCTCCATAAATATAGAATGAATGAATGAATGAATGAAAAAATAAATGAATGACTTGTTTGATAAGGAAGATAAAAGTTGAACATTCTATTTTATTGGAATACTGTACTTTCGTTTTCAAAACTCTTTTGTTTAGCCTATTTTAAAGACTCTAAGCCAAAAAAGCTTAATTACAGAAAAAAAAATTAATTGTGCAGTCCTATTTTTACAGCAGAGTTTTTATTTTTTATATGAAACGAATGAATTTGTGTTTGTGGAAACATTAATTAATGGGCAAATTGTAAATGTTGTAGTAAGAGTGAAGTCAAAGTGCCTCAACACTACAGGGGTCCTTGTTCTCACTATGGCTTTCATGAAAGCATCTCCTTCAGTTTATGCCTCTTATCCCTCTCTCTAAAAAGCTAAGATTCGTTTATATCATAGTACTGCTTTGGCAAAAGGACTCTGCACTTCCCACATCTATTGCCTTTCACTTTGACCTCATTCAAACCAACTCATGCAAATGAAAACCTGAGAACAACCACCTCTCCAATTCAGTGGACATATGTGTATCATTGTGCAGGGTCATACAGGGTCCAGATTGTCTATCCATCTACATGACACACACATACAAAAACTTGTCTTCTATTTTTAAGGAGAAATCCTCAATATAAAAAAAATTTAAGCTAACAGCGAAGGGTACAAAATAAATGTGAAAAAGAAATAATAGAAAATCAATCCGCAAACATGGTATGTAAAATCATGTTAGAATCTAACACAATTATTTACAATAGCAGTGAAGAAACATGTAGTCTTATTTTCCACTCATTTACCTAAAATAATATTTCATTCTGTGAGAAACATTCAGAAGGCAATGAGTTAAATACTATTTTTAACCTTTGGTTTATGACAGATATTTTTTCTCAGTACCTTATGTGTATTAAATCATTTAAATCCCTTTTAATGATTAAATCATTTAAGTACTAAATCATTTAAGTACTAAATCATTATGTACTAAATCATTTAAGGTCCACACAATTTTATGAGGTAGGTTCTATTATTCACCCTATTTTACAGATGAAGAAACCATGGCCCAGAGTTATTAAGTTAATTGTATAAAGTCACACAGCTAATAAGTGGCAGAGGTGAGATTCTAATATAGCTCCTACACTCAAACTTTACTATCTTAGATAAGTAAATCTTATTCTAGTCCAGTTTTAAATAATCTACTGTTCAGTAAAATGAGATGACATATGCAGAAACAAAGTATTAATCCCTTAATAAAACTAATACATATAATTTCAAAAAACTTTCAATATAATATTATATACATCATATATATAAACAATTTAACATAACCCTTGGCATAGATTATATGTTCAAAAATTATCCTCTTCATTGGATCCTCACCTCAAGTCTGTGAGATAGGGGAGCATAAACATCAGGATAAGATAAGCCATTTGTGATAATAAATTTATCCTGAAATTTCAATGACTTAAATGAACAAAAATTTATTTATCTCTCATGGAAAATACCTGGAAAGACACTTGGCCATGGACTATTCAAAAACTGCTGTCTTAGTTTTTACATCCTGTGATGTACCCATCTCAACACTAGTGGTTTTGCTTTCATCTTACTGATTATATGACCAGTCACATGACCTGAATACTAATACAGGTGAAACAGGGAAATGTTGCTTTCCTAAGGACCCCAAAAGAAGAAATAGTGCAATAAATGCAAGTATTGTCTCTGCTACATTGAGGCAAGTACTAGTACTTTGTTAGATTAGTATAATGAGGTACATAAAGGTAAAGTGATCTGCTCCAAACCAGCTAGTAAATGTACAACTTGACCTTTCAACAGGTCTTCTGTATTGGAAATCATGCTCATCACAACAAACATCATAAAGTAATAGCTCACATTATATGAAGAAGGTAATACTTTCACTTGGAGATTTATGGATAGCCTTTATAGGAAAGGTGACATTTAAATTGATATTAAAGGATAGATGGAATTTGTGTATAGAGAGGAAATAAGTGAACCCTGGGTAAACCTACATGTGGAATAATATAAAGTATGTACAGAAAATAGAAAATAGATCAATCTGATTAATAATTGGGGTAATTATTTTAAGGCATAAAATAATCTTACTGTTCTGGTTACCTAGTGCCACTCTGACAGGAATATACCACAAATGGGATGGATTTAATGAACAGGAGTTTATTCTCTTACAGTTCAGAAGGCCAGAAGTCTGAGTTCAAAGTGCCAGGCTCTAGGGGCTGTGTGAAAGCCCCTTGACCTTGGGCTTCAGCTCTGCCTCTTGCTCCTGGCCCACTGAAGCTAGACACATCTCTTCACTCAGGCAGCTACTAGCTGCTAATTAACAAATAAAAAGGCACAGTCCCAAAGTTATCAAACCACATGGCAGGCTATGAACTCAAGTCCATTGAAAGTTCCGAGTTTGGCTGAGCATGGCAGGCTGCTGAACAACAACATGGCTACATGCAGGGCCCAAGCATGCCACAAGCTAGAGACCTTTCCCAAAGCTGCTTCTTATATATGGGAAGCAGATCACATACCCAAAGGCAGCTACTCAGCTGCTCACAGTAGATTCCACCATGGAGTTGATTACCAGTCTCATGATAGGGAATACTACGCGCAGCTACCCAGTCATTCAACCAGGCCCAGCCAAATTGGCACACAAACTTAACCACCACACTTACTAAATGACAAAGGAGTGCTGGTGGCATAGCACATAAAGCATTTGACTGTTAACCAGAAGATTGGTGGCAGTTCAAACCCACCAGCCACTCCACAGAAGGAAGACTGGGCAATCTACTTCCGTAAAGACTTAGAACCTTAGAAACCCAAAGGGGGTCACTATGAGTTGGAATCGACTCGAGAGCAGTGAGTTTGGTTTTTGCTTAAGTGAAAAAAAATTGACTTGATAGATACAAAATCTAATTACTAAATTTGTATAGACATAAAGGTAACCTATTGTTTCATGATTTGATCATATTTGTATACTTTTCTTTTAATCCAGACATAGCACTGGGTTCTAAAATAGACCTATCATACCTGAGAACTCATATAATTTATTCAAATTTTACTAGTGAATGTTGGAATGCTTTGAAATAGTCCTTCAATTTCAGGTATGGGGATTAACGATTACATATTAATATATACTTGAAAACATCATCAGAATGGCCCTCATTAGAGAAATAATACATTGAAGGGGGAAAAAAAAGCATTAATTCCATTTATCCTGAAATTATCTGACATTTATCTTTAAAAGAATTTTTATGTTTCAGGTAAGGTACTATATGCAGGTTAAACTTGATTGAGATAGTTCATTCTCATTATTTTTATAAGTATAGATTAATGCATCCAGCAGAGAATTAGAATGAAGAGGGTTTTCAAAAATAAAAAGTATACTTTATAAGTCCTTTTCCTCCCTTTTAAAAATAACTCAAATGCTAAAGTAGCAATAGAAAATAAAGCTGGATGTCATTTTACTGACATACAGAAGGACAGAATTTTACTTAATCATACTCAGAAGTATACACTTACACAAAGCTTTTACTCTCTTTGGTGTGAATATTATCCTGAATGATGAGCAGACTCTGAAGACATCAGTGGAGTTGGGAAATAAGCTAGCAAAACCTCCCTAGACAGCATCCTAACAAGATTTAAGCTGTTTATTTCTATGAGACATGCTATATATGATATTACTGAGAGGAAGTAGCCAAAACCACACACACACACCAAAAATCATCATCATCGTCATCATCATCATCATCATCATCCAGCTTTCTATTCATGTGCCATTTGAAAACTAGGCAAAGAGAATTCACTCAATTGCAGATTAGCTACATAAAACATGACCAAACCAGAAACCAAACTCACTGCCACAGAGTCGATTCTGACTTGTAGTGATCCCCATTAGATTTCTGAGGTGGTAAATCTTTACAGAAGATTGCCTCATCTTCCTTCCATGGAACAGCTGGTGGGTTTGAACTGCTAACTTTCTGGTTAGCAGTCAAATGCCTTAAGCACTGCACCACCAGAGCTCCTTTAAAACAGCTGTACCCAATTAGTAGTAACTTTTGTGCTTAAATTCTGTAGTCTTCTTGGTTTAGAAAGCTGGGAACAAATATTTGCTTGCAATCCTCTCCCTCATAAAGTGATGGGTGATA
>NW_006921620.1:13556760-13569843 GCF_000298275.1 Orycteropus afer afer | reverse complement strand
GGAGGATCAGGTGGTGTTTCTTTCCACTGTGCATAGGGTCACTATGAGGTGGCAACGACTCGATGGCACCTAACAACAACAACAAACAACACAACATGACCAAAGTAGGTGAGAGGAAGTCTGGCCATTTTTGCTTCCAAGGAGGATTCTTGCTGCACTTCCTCTAGGACAGATTTGTTAGTTCTTTTAGCAGTCCGTAGTACTCTCAGCATTCTTTGCCAGCACCACAACTCAAAGCATCAACTCTTCTTCGGTCTTCCTTATTAATTGTCCTGATCTCACATGCATATGATGTGATTGAAAATACCATGGCTTGTGTCAGACGCACCTTAGTCCTTAAGAAGACATCTTTGCTCCTCAGCACCTTGAAAGAGGTCTTTTGCAGTTGAATTGCTTAGTGCTATCTGGCAGTTCAAACCCACCAGCTACTCCTTGGAAGAAAGGTTGGACAATCTACTTCCGTAGTGATACTGCCTCGGAAACCCAAGGAGGGGTCGCTATGAGTCGGGTCTGACTTAACAACACATAACAACAACAACACAACATATGTCATCTGATGTTCTGACTGCTTCTTCCATTGGCATCAATTGTAGAACCAAGTAATATGAATCCACTCCAGGATTTTCCAACAGTGAACAAACACAGCAATCTCAATTACGCTAATATTCTCTGGAGTTGCATTTTTGTGACTTCATTATTGACTTAAAACATGATATGGGAAACCAAAATATTTACTGGAGGTAGGTGGTACAACAATTAAGTGCTGGCTGTTAATCTAAAAAGGTCAGTAGTTCGACCCCTCAGCACCTCTGTGGGAGAAAGACCTGGCAATCTGCTCTCATAAAGATCACAGCCTAGAAAACCATATGGGCAGTTCTACTTTGTCACATGGGGTACCTATGAATTGAAATTAACCGGACAGCACCTAACAACAACAGCAGATCTACAGGAAGCTAAATGTATCAAATAGGGCTTTAAGATGTAATTTAAAAGGCATTAAAAACAAACTCACTAACACCAAGTGAAGGTCACCATAGTGACCCTCATTGGGTTTCCCAGCCCGTAGATCTTTATGGAAGTAGATTACCCTATCTTCCTTCCACAGAGCAGCTGGTGGGTTTGAAATGCTGACCTTCTGGTTAGCAGCTAAATGCCTTACTCACTACGCCACCAGAGCTCCTTAAAAAAAAAAAAAAAAAAGTCGTTAGCACCCAAAAAACCTAAGAAAGAAAGTGTCTACGGGTTTTCTGTGTTCTAAAAAAAATCACAGTCAATAAACTGCTTTTGTAGAGTCTTTGCTATAGACAACGGGTTATTTAAGAGAACATTAGAAAATTTGTGCCAGTTCTCAGGATAAAGCACCAGAAACAAAGATACCACATGATAAGCACTGCTATTAGACCTATGAGCTGAAGACAGATTGGAAACTAAGACATAATTGCAAAATGCAAAATCCAAAGTACAACGCAACCACTGCCATTGAGTCAGATCTAAATCAAAACAACCCCTCCTTGGTTTGCAAGACAGTATCACTAGGGAAGTAGATTGCCCAACCTTCCTTCTGAAGAGTGCCTGGTGGGTTTGAACTGCCAGCCTTCTGGTTAGCAGTCAAATGCCTTAGGCATTATGCCACCAGGGCTCCCAAGACATAATAGTAAGTGATATAAGTGAGATAGAATGAAGAACTAAATTATTATTTTTGAATTTTCATATTATACAAGTTTGGCAGCAATAGTCATTCCGTGGAAGAGTTCTCCTTTCCATGTGGAAGACCTAGGCTCAGTTTCTGGACAAACCACCTCAAGTGTAGCAGCCACCACTTGTCTGTCAGTGGAGGCTTGTGTGTTGGTGGAGAGGATTCAACAAAGCTTCTAGATGAAGACTAGAAAAAAGGCTTGGCTCTCTACTTCTGAAAATCAACACCCTTCCCCTCCTCAAAAAAAAAAAAAAAACCCTATAGATTACAATCATCCAATTTGAAATCAATCATGGGAGTGGTGCAGAACCAGGCAGCATTTCCATCCATTGTGCAGGGAGTCACTAAAAGACAGGGGTTGACTCAGTGGCAGCTAACAACAAGAACAATGTTATAAAAGATGGAGACTGTCTACCAATGTTAGGTTAGACAGAAAAGCTTAAGGTGAAGTGTGCCTAGAGTTGACAGAGTCAAAGCATAAATGAAGGGAAGAAAGGAAATTGAAAAGAAAGGGGTAGACAAGGATAGAAGAGTGGTCTATAAGATGATGAAACTTGGAAATTAGCATCAGGGAAGTCATCTGAGGTTATATGAAGAGGATTAGATAATGACAAAGTATGTTTAACAGAATCTACAAGAAGTTATTTTACAAAAGCATGATGAAATAACTCAGTCTCTTCTTAAAAGAGGTCTGGAACAATTAAAACGGATGAAAAGGAGGGTGAGGTGTGGAGTCAGGAAGACCATGCTGTCATTAGGTACCGTCAAGTCAGTTTTGACTCGTAGTAACCTAATGTACAACATAACGAAACACTGCATGATCTTGCACCATCATCAGAATCATTACTATATTTGAGCCCATTGTCACAGTCACTGGGTCAATCCATATTGTTGAGGGACTTCCCCTTTTTTCCCTGATATCTACTTTACCAAGCATGACATTCATCTCCAGTGACTGGTCCTTCCTAACAACATGACCAAAGTACAAGAGACAGAGTATAGCCTTTCTCCCTACTAAGGACCTTTCCAGCTTTTCTTCTTCCAAGACATGTTTGTTAGTTCTTCTGGCAGTACATGGTATATACAATATTCTTCATCAACACAAGTCAAAAGTATCAATTCTTCTGTGGTCTTCCTTACTTATTGTCCAGCTTTCATATGCACATGAGGCCACTGAAAATATCGTGGCTTGGGGGGGGTCACTCCTTAGTCTTCAAAGTTATATCTTTGTACTTTATCCCTTTAAAGAGGTCTTTTGCAGCAGATTTGGCCAACACAATACATCCTTTGATTTCTTGACTGCTGCTTCCATGAGTATTGATTGTGGATCAAAGTAAAATGAAATCCCTGCAGCTTCAATCTTTTCTCTATTTTTCATTATGTTGTTTATTGGTCCAGTTATAAGGATTTTTGTTTACTTTATGTTGAGTTGTAATCCCTACTGAAGACTGTAATCTTTGATCTTCATTAGAAAGTGCATTGTCTTCTTCATTTTCAGCAAGCAAGGTTGTGCCGTCTGCATATCACAGTCTGTTAGTTTTCCTCCAATCCTGATGCCATTTTCTTCTTTATGTAGTCCAGTTTCTAAGGTTATTTGCTCAGAATACAGCATGAATAAGTGTGGTGAGAGAATACAGCCCTGAAGTACCTTTCCTGATTTTAAACCATGCAGTATTCCCTTGTTCTGTTCAGATGACTGCCCCTTGATTTATGTACAGATTCCTCATGAGCACAGTTAAATGTTCTGGAATTCCCATTCTTTGCAATGTTATCCATAATTTATTATGAACCCCATAGTCTAATGTCTTTGTATAATCCATAAAACACGGGTATACATATTTCTGGTATTTGCTTTCTCCAAGATCTGTCTGGTATCAGCAGTGATATCTTTCATTCTACATCCTGTTCTGAATCCAGGTATTTCCCTGTCAATGAAATGCTGCAACCATTTTTGAATTATTTTCAGCAAAATTTTATTTGAGTATGATATTAATAACATTGTTCAATAACTTACATTGGATCACCTTTCTTTGGAATGGGCACAAATATGGATTTCTTCATAAGTCTACAAGGAAGATCTGTTAATGCCACTATTATTCAAAATTACACACCAACTACTAAAACCAAAGATGAGGAAATTGAAGATTTTTACAAACTTCTGCAGTCTGAAACTGTCAAACATACAATCAGCATACATCGATATATCGTCAGAACAAGACCAGGAATTGACTGTAAAAAAGACAATCAATTGCTCATATGCAAGGTTAAATTTTGTTTTGCTTTTCACTTTTTTTTATTTTCAGAGCCTAAAACTGTGCCTGGCACATGATAGATGTTTAATTCATATATATATATATGAATGAGTAAATATTAGAAAAAGTTTGGAGGAAGAAATACTTAGCAGATTGAATTAAAGAATGAAAAGAAATAAAAAATTGAAATAATTATTCCAGGGGATACAGGCTAAAAGATTTTTTAAACATGTGGAGACAATTAGGAGCTCTGGTAGCATAGGGCTTAAGGCACTTGACTGCTAACCAGAAGGCTAGTGGTTCAAACCCACCAGCTACTCCTCGAAGGAAATTTGGGCAATCTACTTCCATAGTGATACCACCTCAGAAACCCAGGGAGGAGTCACTATGAGTCGGGTCCGACTCAATGGCACATAACAACAATATGGAGACAATTAGATATTTTTGATCCAGTGAAATGGGGATTTTGGAGTTGTTTTTAAATAGAAACCTAAATAATATTAGAAAAGTATTATTTGGTTAGTAATGCATAGCCTTCAGGGAGAACAGTTTTTATTCCATAAATAGTATTTGAAAAAATAAATGACATACTGAGTTTGAAGATTAGTAGATGTGTTATATTGGAAGTTGAAATACAGGCTGAATGGCAGGGAGTGATCAAGATTGGCAAAGTAAATAGAAATTTCAATATGGAAGCTGGACGATCAGCGTGGCAGAGGAGTTCCCAGAGGTGGGAAATGGATACATGGTTTAACATGCTCTTACAACTAATTTTGTGTAAAAAAAAAAAAAAAGTTACTTTCATTTAGCCAAAACATGTTTTAGCAAATTTAGAAATTAATTTGAGAAATTTACAAACAGAAACAGAATATATAAGCCTTAAACCTTTGAAGTTAATTTTATGCATATGTGTTTTTATTTATTAGATAAATTTCTAAAAAGTGATGTGTGAATGCAATAAGGGCAAATTTATTTAAATAGAAGAACTATTTTATCTGCATTTCTGATTGATTTTCAGTTGGCAGTCCTTCAAATCACCTTCGCCATTTCTCTGCCCTGCAAAATTCTCTGTCAATTAGTTGATGAACTGTCAGCATTTGCTTTCATCAGGAGCTTTCTATTCAAAGGATGTCTGTAATGAATACTTTAGTTATACTAAAAAATCGCATTTTGGTCTATCTTTTTTTTCTAATGAGCAAGGTACATGTATCATTAAGCTTCAGAACAATTTTAGTGTCATAAATTTATAAAGCATTTTTTCATGTTGTTGTTGTTGCTATGTGTCATAAATTTATAAAGCATTTTTTCATAGAATATGAAATAATAATTATGTTAAAACACAACAAATTCTGATGAAAATTAATTAAAGTATGAAAGTAAGGTCTATAATTCTTTTTGTAAGTGTGAGAATTTAACCAGCCATTATGCTCTGAATTCAAATTTTGTAAGAGTGAGGAGTTGATAGGAAAACCCTCTGTTCCATGCTCTTTCATGTTAAAATAAGCTTGAAATTTTTACTATACCCATATCAATTACCATTGAGTTGATTCTGACTCACAGTGACCCTATAGGGCAGAGTGGATCTGCCTTATAGACCTTCCAAGGCTGTAAATCTCTATAAACAGACTGCCACATCCTTCTCCTGCAGAACGACTGATGGGTTTGAACTGCTAACCTTTCAGTAAGCAGCCAAATGCTTGAACCACTGGGCCACCAGTGTTCCTTACTTTTACTATAAGAATATTTGAATTGTGTTTGTCAGTGTGGGTAGATATATCTACAGTATGAAATATATATATATATTGAATATATATATTCAATTTATTTTACTTTCCTTCCTTCTAAGACAACCTATGGGTCATAGTTTGAGTCCACTTTAGCCAATTAACATATTCAAAAAATATGTTTTACATCATCTACAAGCAAAAGTAGCAAATATAAGGAAGCTTTGAATAAATCTGATCCTGACTCACTAACTTCTGAAATTAGTGCTCCAAAGATCAAACTGAAAAAGAAAGACCTGGAAAATAGGATATCCTACCTCATCCTCCCTTTTAGATTTCCACAGTACTGATTCAAACTGTGAAGCTGGCACTCAGTAAATCATCTTTCTGCTTCTCTGAAAATAATCATATTTATTGAGTTTTATTGTTGATATATTCTTCTTGCTCTTATCATCTGAAAAATAGAGGCAAAAATATCAGGAACATGAGTCAGTCATGCTTTGGGTGCCAACTCTTTTCATATGCAATCCTCTTCTAAATCAAATGCCCTTATCATCTTCCTGCTCACTCTCTCGCAGCTATTCCCTTTCTCACACCAGAATTCAATCGTTCTCATGCTGATGCTCTAAATTTGTTTCCCTACACATCCCTGCCAATGATACAGGCAGAACTAGCACAGTCATCAATCTGTGTTTCTATTCACAACTTTTATCTTTCTAGAGATTAAATAATAATTAAAGACCAGGACAAATTATATAGGAAATACCATTATATAATTCTCACATGTTAACATATCCCGAATATTATTCAAGATAAACTATATTATGTTGCAATGATAAAAACTCCTAAAAATTTCTTTAATGTTAAGTAATAGAAGGTTCTATTGTTTTTGTTTTGTTTTTCTTGCTCATGTTACATATCCATCTCAACTCAATTATGAACTCTGTTCCTTCTTATATTCCCTTTGAATGTAGGACAATATCATTGGGCAGTATTGAGGGAAATCAACACTGTCTCCTGTAGGATCCCGCATAGAAGAAGCATGTTCCACTTCCCCTCACATTTCATTGGCTAAAGAATGTCACACACTCATGCTATACACCAAGGGGATGGGAAGTACAGACCCATCAAATACCTGGAAGGAAGATAATTACAAATCAGAATATTTCTTATGACTCTATCAACAGAACAAGTGTGATGCATATGTGATTTATTTAGAAATACAAAATTTCAGTTTATGCTAATGTGCATGCACTGTAGAAAGAACAAAGCACTATATACATAAAATATATTATTATAAATACTGTTATTACCAATAACAGATTCTAGTCCACATCTCATTAAAGTGGAGAGTTTACTAATTATAATAAATGATTGATTTTAAAGGGTCCTTTGATTTTTTTTCAATTTAAGGAAGAAATTATTGAGTATCTCCTATTTTCTAAGTACTGAAACAGAGACAAACAATACACAGCCTTTTATCAAGGAAATTATATTCCAACAGAAAAGAGTCACAAGTAAATAATAATGGCATCAACAATTATGATAGATTGCATTAATATAGTGACAGAAACAAATACGGGACACAAAGAGGACACTGAACAGAGAAATTGCCCAAAGTCAAGTAGGGATGGACCAGAATAAGTGACCTTGAGATGAGTTTTAAGATTGAAAAGAAGTTACGAGGGACAGCGGAGGCTGAGTAGGAGAACTCTCACTTTCCATGTGAGCGAAGTGCATTTAATTTCCAGTCAATGTATTTCATGTACATACACTGCCTGTCTGTTGATGGAGGCATGTGTGTTGCTATGATGCTGAATACATTAGTTTCCAAACTAAGATGAACCAGACAAAAAGCCTGTCAATCTACTTCTGAAAATCAGCCAGTTAAAGCCCTATTGAGGACCATGTTTTTATCAATCAAGGGAATGTCAAAGAGCCAAGTAGTTTCACCCTATAGTGAATGAGGTCACCATGAATCAGGCTGACTGGATCGCAGCCAACAAGAATTTACTAAGGGTAAGGATGTCCTTTTCCAAGAAAATAACATATCCCAATGCAAAGAAACATGAAAGTTCACTTGATGGTAAGATATTGCAAGGAATTCTATGTGGTGGAAGAATAGGATTTACAGGGGTGGGAGGTCTTCACAGCAAAGATAAAATTATAGATGCAAGTAGATGCTTGTGTGTTGTGCTAAATAATTTCAATTTAGTCTGAAAGTTAATGATGAATGCCTTAGACACAAGACTGTTGGCTGGGTTGAAGATAGATCACCATTGGCCATACAGTACTTGGCATATAAAAGATGTTCAATAAACAATCTCCCACTTGTCCGTCAGTTTGTCATAGTGTGGTGGGTTTCATGTCGCTGTGATACTGGAAGCTATGGCATGGGTATTTCAAATACCAGCAGTTTCATCCATGGCAGACAGGTTTTAGTCTTCCAGACTAAGACAGAGTAGGAAGAAGGACTTGGAGACCTACTTCTTAAAAACTGACTAATGAAAACCTTATAAATAGCAGAGAAAATTGTCTGATATAATGCTGGAAGATGAGCCCCTCAGGTGGGAAGGCAAACAAAATTGGACAGAGGAAAGAGTATCTCAAAGTAGAGGTGACCTTAATGATGTGGATGAAGTAAAAATTTCAGGACCTTCATTTGCTGATGTGGCATGACTCAAAATATAAAGAAACAATTACAAACACGCATTAATAATCAGATTATGGAAGGTTCTAAATATGAATCTAGGAAAATTGGAAGTCATCAAAAATAAAATGGAATTTATTAAAGATTGATATATTAGGCATAAGTGAGCTGCAATAGACTGGCATTGGCCATTTCAAATTAGGCAATCATATGGTCTACTAGACAGGAATGACAAACTGAAAAAGAATGGCCATACATTTATCAGGAAAAAAAAATACATTTCAAAATCCATCTTGAAGTATAGCACTGTCAATGATAGAATAGTATACGTATATCTACAAGGAAGACCAGTTAAATACAACTGTACAAATTTTACACCAGCTACTAGTGGCAAAAAAAAAAAAAAAAAAAAAAAGCCTCACTGCCATCAAGTCATTTCTGACTCGTAGAGACCCACTTGGGTTTCTGAGGCTGTATCTCTATGAAAGTAGATTGTCCACTATTCCTTCCAACAAATGGCTGGTGGGTTTGAACCGCCAGGCTTCTGGTTAGCAGTCAAAATGCCTTAGGCACCACGCCACCAGAGCTTCCACTGTTGTTGTTGTTGTTGTTATTTGCCGTCGAGTAGGCCCGAGCTTCCACTAGTGCCAATCAATTTCAGACTGCAGAAGTTGGTAAAAATCTTCAATTTCTTCAACCAGTGCCAACGTTGAAAAAATTGAAGATTTTTACCAACTTCTGCAGTCTGGAATTGATCAAACATGCAATCAAGATGCATTGATAATTAGAAGTGATTGGAATGCAAAAGTTGGAAACAAAGAAGGATCAGTACTTTGAAAATATGTTCCTGGAGGTAGAAATGACACCAGAGATCACATGATAGAATTTTGCAAAACCAATGACTTATTCATTGAAAAATACCTTTTTTCAACAATATAAATGGTGACTATGTACATGGACTTTGCCAAATGGAATGCACAGGAATTAAATCAACTACATCTGTGGAAAAAGACAATGGAGAAGCTCATTATTGATGAGAAGAAGGCCAGGGGCTGACTGCAGACAGCCCATGTATTGCTTACATGCAACCTCAATTTGAAGCTGAAGAAAATGGAAAAAAGTCCATAAGAGCCAAAGTACAACTTAGAGTATACCCCACTTGAATTTATAGACCATGTTGAGAATAGATTTGATGCATTGAACACTAATGACCGAAGACCAAGCAAGTTGTGGGATGACATCAAGGACATCATATATGAAGAAATAAAATGGTAATTAAGAAGATAGGAAAGAAAGAAAAGACCAAAATGAAGGTCAGAAGAGATTCTGAAACTTGTTCTTGAGTGTAGAGTAGCTAAAGCAAATGGAGGAAATGAAGTGAAAGAGCTGAACAGATTTCAAAGGGTGGATCAAGAAGAAAAAGTAAAATATATAATGAATTATGCAAAGAGCTGGAGTTAGAAAAACAAAAGGGAAGTATATCCTCAGCATTTCACAAGTTGAAAGAACCGAAGAGAAAATTCAAGCTTCAAGTTGCAATATTGAAGGATTCGATGGGCAAAATATTGAATGATGCAAGAAACATATGAAAAGAAGATGAAAGGAATACATGCAGTCACTGTACCAAAAAGAATTGGTCAACTTTCAACCATTTCAGGAGGTAGTATGTGGTTAAGAAACAATCTGAAGGAAGAAGTCCAAGTTGTACTGAAGAAACTGGGAAAAAAAAAAATCAAGGCACTAATTAAGATGCCAAATGATTGACAAGTGAATGCAAAGCTGAAAGTGCACACTTGTCTATGCCAATAAATTTGGAAGACACTAATCAGACCCACCAACTTGAAGGAATCCTTTTTTGTGCTCATTCTAAAGGAAGATGATCCAACAACAGAATGAGGGAATTATCAAACAATATTATTAATATCACACCTAAGTAAAATTTTCTGAAGATAATTCAAAATCAGTTGCAGCACTATACAGACAGGGAACTACTGGAAATTCAAGATGGATTCAGAAGAAGACTTGGAATAAGGGATATCATTGCTGAAACAGAGAATACCAGAAAGATGTTTACCTTTATGCTGTATTGTCTATGAAAAGGTATTTGAGTGTGTGGATCATAACAAATTATGGATAACATTGTAATGAATGGGAATTCCAGAACACTTAATTGTGCTTATGCAGAACCTGGACATAGACTAAGAGACAAGCACTTCAACAGAACAAGGGGATATTGTATGTTTTAAGATAAGAAAATGTGTGCATCAGAGTTACATCTTTCACTATACTTACTCAATCTGTATGCTGAGAAAATAATCCAATAAACTGGACTATATGAACAAGAGCACAGCATCAGGAAAGGACTAAGACTCGATACATCTTGTGATATGCAGATGACCCAACCTTGTCTTGCTGAAAGTGAAGAGGACTTGAAATACTTACTAATAAATATCAAAGAATATAGGCTTCTCTATGAACTACACCATAACTTAAACAAACAAACAAAATTTCACAACTAGACCAATAAACAACATCATGATAAATAGAGAAATGATTGAATTTGTCAAATATTTCGTTTTACTTAAATCCATAATCAACGTTCATGGAAGCAGCAGTGAAGAAATCAAATGACATATTTTATTGGGCAAATCTGCTTCAAAAGACCTCTTTAAAGTGTTTAAATGGCAGAAGTCATTTAGAGGACTAAGGTGTACTTGACTCAAGCCATGGTATTTTCAGGTGTCTCATAAACTTGCAACAGTTAGACAATGAATTAAGAAGACCAAAGAAGAATTGATGCATCGTAATTACAGTGTTGGCAAAGAGCATTGAATATACCATGGACTGCCACAAGAACAAACAAATCTGTCTTGGAAGAAGTGGTTGTTGTTGTTGTTATGTGTTGTGGAGTTGGCCCCGACTCATAGCAACCCCTCCTTGGGTTTCTGAAGCATTATCACTATGGAAGTAGATTGCCCAACCTTCCTTCTGAGGAGTGGCTGGTGGGTTTGAACCACCAGCCTTCTTGTTAGAAGTCAATTTAGGTACTTAGGACTATGCTAGCAAAAATAATGGAACTACATCTCACCTACCTCAGACATGTCATCAGTAGGGACTAGTTCCTGGAGAAAGACATCATGCATAGTAAAGTAGAGGGTCATCAAGAAAGAGGAAGACTTTTAACAAGAGGGATTGACAACATGGCTGCAACAATGGGCTTAAATATCGCAATGATTGTGAGGATGCAAGACCATACAGCGTTACATTCTATTGTGCAAAGGGTTGTTATGAGTTAGAACTGACTCTACAGCACCTAACAACAATAACAATAAACAATGTTGAATAAATGAATGAGTGAATAGTGACATATAGGACAAAAATCAAATGAAAAACCAAACTCATTCCTGTTGAATCGGTTCCGACTAATAGCAACCCCTCCTTGGGTACCTCACTATGGAAGTAGATTGCCCAACCTTCCTCTCGAGGAGTGGCTGGTGCATTTGAACCACCAGCCTTCTGGTTAGCAGTCAAATTTCTTAAGCACTGTGCTACCAGACAGACAAGGATGATATTATCTCATCAATCATTTTTCTAAAATTTTAAATACCATACATTCAAGATATTAGTAATGTTTGTGATATATGTTTCAAAATAATGATTCAGAAATATAAATATTCATTTATATATTCATTCATCCACAGATGTTTTTCATTATTCATTAATTCAGCATGTATTTCATCTATGCAACTACTATACTAATTGTCATGAGAATCAGGTATCTGTCATATAGATTGCTTCCTGTAAGAATTCTAGAGTCCAATAGAAGAAACAAAGCCTACAATGAATATAAGAGAATCAAAGATCAGTACTTACTTTTGATTGTGCATTATAAATGGTTTTTGGAATAGATATCATTCAAGCTGGACTTTGACAATTGGGTTTGTTTGTTTCAGAGATGATGGAAGTTAATAAGCTAGGCAGCAAAACCTATTCCAAACAAACTGTTCAATTTGGCTCTTTGTTGTGATTTATTTTAATCTTGTCACAATTATGAGTCAAGCTAATTTTTAACTAAGCAGCTGATTCAAGAGAAACAGTCAATCATATAACCTTGAATTTATTTTGCATATAAATGAGCTCTCACCTTACTAGCTATTCACATTTAGCTACCTTTTCTGACTTGTTGAACAATTGTTGACAGTGTCTTTTTATCACCAATATTTTCAGAAAATTAAAATATAGCAGTATTGCAGTCTTCAAATCATATAGAAGTGTAAAGGTGATTAAGTAAATATGTATATTTACTTCATTTTTTTAACCCACTTGATAAACTATTTTCATTTATATTATTTAATTTATTATCCATTTATTATTTATGTTCCAGAAAATGCATATAAATAATTAATATAATATTATATAATAATATCAAATTCATTAAGCCTTTTTTATTTCCCAGGCTTAACTGTTTGCTTTGTATACCTTATCTCATTTAGTCCTCAGTGTGATAATATGTGATTTCTATTTTACAAATGAGAAAACAAGTTTAGAAAGCTTAGATAACATGGCAATATTACATGAACAATATCTGAGAAAACTAAATCTAAACCTAGATCTGTTTTTTTTTTTTTTTTTAATCAGTGCTCTTAATTGAGATATATATGTATGTATGTTGTTGTTATGTGCTGTCGAGTCAGACCTGACTCATAGTGACCCCTCCTTGGGTTTCTGAGGCAGTATCAACTACAGAAGTAGATTGCCCAA
>NW_006921620.1:13548062-13553831 GCF_000298275.1 Orycteropus afer afer | reverse complement strand
AATGGTCCCCTCTGACAGCAACACCAAAGTAGGTGAGACCAAGTCTGGCCATTCTCACTTGTTCCTTCTTCTGGCTGTCCATGGTACTTTTACTATTCTTTGCAAACACCACAACTCAAAAGCATCAACTCTTCTTTGATCTTCCTTATTCATTATCCAGCTTTCACATGCATATGAAGTGATGGAAAATACCATGGCTTGGGTTAGGCACACCTTAGTCTTCAAAGAGACATCTTTGCTCTTCAGCACTTTGAAGAAGCCTTTTGTAGCAGATATGCCCAGTACAATAATCATCTGATTTCTTGACTGCTGCTTCCATTGGTATTGATTGTAAAATCAAGGAGTATGAAATCACTCCTTGGAAGGAAGATGGGGCAATCTACTTCTATAGTGATACTGCCTCGGAAATCCAAGGAGGAGTTGCTATGAGTCGGGTCCGAATCAATGACACATAACAACAACAACAACATGAAATCTTTGACAACTTCAATCTTTTTCCCACTTACCCTGATGCTGATTATTGGTCGAGTTGTGAGGATTTTCATTTTGGGTGTAATCCTTACTGCAGACTGTAGTCTTTAATCTTCATCAATAGATGCTTCATGTCATCCTCACTTTCAGCAAGAAAAGTTGTTTCATCTGCATATTGCAGGTTGTTAATAAGTCTTCCTCAGTTGTGATGCCACGTTCTTCTTCATATAATCCAGCTTCTCAGATTATTTACTCAGCATACAGATTGAATAAATATGGTGAATGGATATAACCCTGACACAATCCTTTCCTGATTTAAACCATGCAGTATCCCCTTGTGTTTGAGCAACAACCTCCTGGTCTATGTACAAGTTCCTCATGAGTACAATTAAGTGTTATGGAATTCCCATTCTTCTCAAGGTTATCCATAATTTGTTATGATCGACACAGTCAAATGCTTTTGCATAGTCAATAAAACACAAGTAAACATCTTTTGGGTATTCTTTGCTTTCAGCCAAGATCCATCTGGTATCAGCAATGATAATCCCTCGTTCCACATTCTCTTCTGAATCCAGCTTGCATTTCTGAAAGTTCCCTGTCAATGTACTGCTACAGCTATTTTTCAATTATCTTCAACAAGATTTTGCTTGCATGTTATATTAATGATATTGTTTGATAATTTCCACATTCTGTGGGATCACCTCTCTTGGAATAGGTACAAATAAGTACAAATATAAATCTCTTCCAGTCAGTTGGCCAGGTAGCTGTCTCCCAAATTTCTTGGCATACACAATTAAGTGCCTCCAGTACAACATCCATTTGTTTAAACATTATAATGGTATTCTATCAATTCCGGGAGCCTTGTTTTTGTCAGTTCCTTCAGTACAGCTTTGACTTCTTCCTTCAGCACCATCAGTTCTTGATCATATGCCAGCTCCTGAAATGAATGAACATCGACCAATTCTTTTTGGTACAGTGACTCTGTGTATTCCTTCGATCTTCTTGTGATGTTTCCTGCATCATTCATTATTTTATCCATAGATTCTTTCAATATTGCAATTCAAGGCTTGAATTTTTTCTTCAGTTCTTCCAACTTGAGAAATGCCAAGCTTATTCTTCCCTTTTGGTTTTCTAACTCTAGGTCTTTGCATATTTCATTATGATAATTGACTGTCTTCTTGAGCAGCTCTTTGAAATCCTCTGTTCAGCTCTTTTATATAGTCATTTCTTCCATTTACTTTAGCTACTCACTGCTCAAGAGCAAGTTTCAGAGTCTTTTCTGACATCTATTTTGGTCTTTTTTTTCCTTTCCTGTCTTTTTAGTGACCTTTTGCTTTCTTCATGGATGATGTTCTTGATTTCAACTCACATTTCCTCTGGTTTTTGGTCATTGGTGTTCAGTGTATTGAATCTATTCTTTAGATGGTCTCTAAATTCAGGAGACATGTAACCAAGGTCATATCTTGTCTCTCGTAGATTTGTTTTAATTGTGTTCAGCTTCCACTTGAACTTGCATATAAACAGTTGATAGTCTGTTATGTTACACAGTCAGCTCCTGGCCTTGTTTTGGCTGAAGATATTGAGCTTCTTCATTGCCTCTTTTCACAGATAGAGTTGACCTGATTTAGGTGTATTCTATCTGGAAAATTTGATGTGTATAGCCACCATTTTTGTTGTTGAAAAAAGTGTTTGGAATGAATAAGTCAGTGGTCTTGCAAAATTCTATCATGAGATCTCTGGAGTCTTTTCTATCACCAAGACTGTATTTTCCCTACTAGTGGTGATTTTTCTTTGTTTCCAAGTCTTGAGTTCCAATCACCAGTAATAATCTACATCTCTTGACTGCATATTTGGTCAATATCAGAGTACAGAAGTTGGTAAAAAGCTTTAATTTCCTCATCTTTGGCTTGGTGGTTGGTGCATAAATTTTAATAATAGTAGTATTAACTGGTCTTCCTTGTATGTGTATGGACATTATCCTATCACTGACGGCATTCTACTTCAGGAAAGATCTTGAAACATTTTGTGTGTGTGTGTGACAATGAATGCCATGCCATTCATCTTCAATTTTTCATTCCCAGCATAGTACATTATATGATTATCTCATTCAAAATGGTCAAAACCAGTCCATTTCAGCTCGCTAATGACTAGGATACCAATCTTTATTCATTCCATTTCATTTTTGACAACTTCCAGTTTTCCGAGATTCATATGTTTTGCATTCCATGTTTCAATTACTAATGGATATTTGCAGCTGTTTCTTATTTTGATTCATGCCACATCAGCAAATGGAGATCCTGAAAGCTTTATTCCATCCATGTCATTAAGGTCAACTCTACTCTGAGGAGGTAGCTCTTCTTCAGTTGTATTTTGTGTGCCTTTGGACCTGAGGGTCACTATATTGGACAACATTTCAGGGCTACTCATAAAGTTTTCCAGTAATATATCAGAGAGGGTTTCACTGCTATTTATGAGGTTTTCACTGGCCAATTCTTTGAGAAGTAGATGGCCTCTTCTTTCTTCTGAGTTTGTCTTAGTCTGGAAGCTTTGTTGAAACTTGTCCAATCTGGATGACACTGCTGGTATTTGAAATACCAGTGGCATAGCCTCCAGCTTCACAGCAATGTGCAAACCACCACAGTAGGACAAACTGACAGAAGAGTGGTGGAAATAATCTAGTAAGTAAATAAGTAAGTAGTAAAATAGAGAATGCAAGTTCTGAGAGGCATTAGCTATCTTTTCCCTTTTGAAATCCCAATCCTTTGTGTTTTGGTTTATACTGGATACTTAGGATACATTTGTTGAATGAATGAATAAATTGATGAATGAATGAATGAATTATATCAATTGATAGACGAAGGGATTGGAGATTCAGGAGACATTTTTGTATAAGAAAAAATATTGGGAGGTTAAATGTTTTTCTCAAATCAAACACTTATGTAATCAAAATGTCTGGGTTTGAACCCAGGCCATCTAATTTTATCCATTTTTTCTATGGTACCTTGGTGGCCTGCCTCTAGCACAGTTAAAGGTAAATAGTCCACAGCTACAGAGATGATACCTGTTTTCACTAAGATGATGATATTCTTGAACTCGGGTTTTGTTTCACATTTACTATAAAACTACTTTGCCCTGTTATAAGTACCAGGTAGGCAGAGTGTAATAGCTAATAGCACAAGCTGTTGAGTCAGGGAGAAGGAATTCTGATATAGTTTTTTCCCTTTATGCTGTATGATCCCAGGCAGGTTACTTAACCTCACTAAATCACAGTATTATTATTTATAAAATGGGCATAATAATATCTAACCTATAGACTTATGATGATTGGATATGAAAATTGATTTAAAAGTGCTTAGCACACTGTCTAGTATACTTTATATAGTCCAACAGCACTGGTTATTATTTTGTATCTCCAGCCATCTGCTTTCAATGTTGCCTCTTAAAGAGCTATGCACCTTTAAATTCCCTACTTAGAGGAGCTCTATTCAAAGCACTTTTCTGAGGACTGTCCTTTGTGTGTCCTACTTTCTCTTATCTAGCTTCTCAGCCAGCTCCTGCCAGCCTCAATTGAGACATGCCTCTTGGGTTTGTTTGCCTGTCACTTCTGGTCTAATTAGGGGAATCACTTGCTGACCTGTGGATTCTGTCCCCAGGAGGCCCCCAGTTCTGCTTTTCCTGTATCAGTACCTGATGTGTCTCTCTTGAAGGCTGACCTTGTCCTCATTTCACCTTCACTAATCCTCTGTTGGTGTCTCTGGGCGGTGCAAATGGCTAACACTCTTGGCTGCCAAGGGAAAGGTTGGAGGTTTGAGTCCACCCAAAAGCACCTGGTCTGAAAGATCTGGCAATCTACTTCTGGAAAAGCAGCTATTAAAAACCCTATGAGCACAGTTCTACTTTGACACACATGGGGTTGCCATGAGTCAGAAAAGACTCAACAACAGTTGATTCTTTTTTTTTTTTTCATAATCCTCTATTGAGGTGGATGATTGTAACAACAGCTAATATTTATTGAAAATTTTTATGACTTGGAGTTATACCAAGTACTCTATAGGTATTGCTTCACTTAACTGTACAACAATACTATATGTTAGATTAGCACTTTACAGATGAGGAAACTGAGTTCAGAGAGGTTAAGATGTCCAAATTCCACTGCTAGGATAAGACAAAAAGGAGCTCTGGTGGCACAATGCCTAAGTCATTTGACTGCAAATCAGAAGGTTGGTGTTTCAAACCCGCCAGCTGATCTGTAGGAGGAAAATAGGGCAATCTACTTCTGTAAAGATGTACCACCCTATAAACCCAACAGGAATTGTTTTTTGAGTTGGGATCGACTTGATAGCAGTGAGTTTGTTTTTTGGGGTTTCTTTTTAGGAAAGACAAAGCTATAATGTAAACCTAACCCTATTTAACACCAAATGTTGGCTCTTAACTATGTAGTTTCTGCCATAAAGGAGCTCACAAATTAGGGGTCGGAGAAGTAAAACCATAACAGCTATAATTACAGAAATTAAAATGAATGAAATAAGAGAAGTATGCAGTGTAAACTATGTAGAAACTGAAAGATTGTGATTCCCATGAAGGTTATAAGAAAAGGTTTCCAATAGACTATGATTCATTAAGTATATGTGGAAATGTTTGTGTTATGGACAGAGACAAGCCTTAAATATAGATGAAAGGAAAGAATACTAAGATAATATGACATTGAAGTTTCTTATTTAATCAGGACAATGATATAATCTGTTCACATGTTGGGAAATGCACTCCAAAAACAAGGAATTACAAACCAAACCAAACCCACTGTCATTGATTCCAACTCACACTGATCCCCACAGTTTTCAAGGCAGCAAATCTTTATGGAAGTAGATTGCCCCATCTTTCTTCCACAAGCAGCTGGTGGGTTTAAACCCACAACCTTCTGGAAAGCAATCAAATGCATTAGGCATTGTGCCACCAGAGCTCATTGTAGAAGGGATTAAAAAAAAAAAAAAAAAAACCTCTTCAACAAAGAAAAGGGAAACCAATTAACACAGACACAGAAGGACCCCTGAGCCTTGAAGGGAAGGATATAGAAGTGGACTAAACCCCAACTAGCGGAAGAATTTGCATGAAAATACCAAAAAAGGAGACAGACGGAGCTGTGGTCTGGCAATGATCCTGAGCGATCCTGACGGCATGACACAGACAGCTTAGAGATTCCCGAGTGGTGGTAGGACTTAAGAATTAACCTAAAAATCAGCCCTGCTAGTCAGGGACTGTATGTAGAACTGCTCTGGTAACTGGGGAATAAACGGAGAA
>NW_006921620.1:13534276-13544456 GCF_000298275.1 Orycteropus afer afer | reverse complement strand
ACTGGTACATCAGATCTGCAGCCTATACAACTATGAGACCAGAAGAAGTAGATGGTGCCTGGCTACCACTGTCATCTACTTGTAAGGGGATCTATGTAGGAGATCCTTGATAGAGAGGGAGAACAATGTGGAACAAAACTCAAAATAATTTGGAGGGAAAAAAAGGTGGTGGGGGGGACCAAGTTTGCTGGTCCGATAGAGCCTGGTGGGACCACGGAGACTATGGCCCCTAACTTCCCTTCAGGTCTGGAATTGAACCCACACCTGTGGTTTCCAGCCTAACAAAGACAGGCATATGAGTTGAACATTTACCTGAGGTAGATACACTCCTTGGAGAGAACAATCATGGGAGAAAGAAAGGCTGCTTATACACAGGAAGACAGCTCAGAGGGCAGGAGTGCATGGGGGGATGGACACAGGGAAGAGGTAACTATGGGGAGGAAGTGAGAGGGGAGCTGATGCATTGCAGGTCAATGTCATGAGACAAAGTGTATGTGAACTGCTGTATGGAAAGTGAATTTGCTCTGTAAATCTTCACCCAAATCACAATAAAAAAAATAAATAAATAAACTCGCTGCCGGAGATTTGGATCTGACTCATAGTGACCCCTCCTTGGATTTCTGAGGCAGAATCACTACAGAAGTAATTTGCCCAACCTTCCTTCCAAGGAATGGTTGCTTTGTTTGAACTGCCAACCTTCTAGTAAGCAGCCAAATGCCTCAGGCACTGCGCCACCAGAGCTCCTGTAGAAAGGATTAGAAAAAGACAAATGTAGAGGTAGAACATGTACCAGAGTGTACTGAATGAATACGGGCAAGAATGATAAGGCCTGAACTAAGATGGTGGCAGAGGGAATGGAGAGGAGGAAGAACATATAAAGAGAGCAGACATACCATCTATTGGACTTGGGGCTGATTTAATATGGACATGAGGAGAGGAAGTCCCTGTGGGGCACAATTTGTAAGCAGCTACTACAGAAAGGTTGAAGTTTCGAATCCACCAAGCAGCACCATGGAAGAAGGTTCTGGCAGTCTACTTCCATAAAGATTATAGCCAAGAAAACCCTATGGAAGTCAGTTACAACTACGACACACAGGGACGCCATGAGTCTGAATTGGCTTGATAGGATCAGGCTTGGTTTTTGGTTTGGAGGGAGAATGGAAAGAAAAAGGAAACAACTTCCAAGTTTCCTGTCTGCTGCCTGGAAGCAAAAAGGTACTATTAACTGAATTAGAGAACAAGAAAATAAACATGGCTTTGGGGAGGGTGTGAACAACTAATGCTTTATTTTTTATTATGTTGATTTTGAGATACCTGTAGATCATGAAAGTAGATGTGTCCATCCGGCAGTGGTATGTATGGGACTAGAAGTCAGGCAGTCACTACTCTTGCCTCTCAGTTGGTCTCCTTGTTTCTCTCTTTGCCCTCTCTATCTCTCTGCAGCATTCTCCGCACACTAAGTTAGACAATGTCACTCCACTCTTTGCTACCAACAGCTTCCCACCTCATTCAAAGTAGAAACCTATGTCTTTACTATGATCTACGAAGGCAGACATAATTTGATACTTTATCACCTCTTCACCTACTACTCTCTTTCCTATGTACTCAACTCCAGCACTAGTACCTTTGGTCTTCGTCAAACAAGACAGAAAATTTCCTACTTCAGCTTCTTTATATTTGCTGGTTTTTCTGCTTGGAATATTCTGTCCCCAGATATCTGTGGCTGATTATTCACTTCCCACAGATCTTTACTCAAAAGTTATCCTCTCAGTGGGGCTCTCCTTGACCATTATATTTAAAATTTTACTCTCCTTCTTGCATTTCATATCTTCCTTCTCACCTTTATTTGTCCACCAGCCACTCCTCTGAAGGAAGGTTGGGCAATCCTACTTCCGTAGTGATACTGCCTCGGAAACCCAAGGAGGGGTCGCTATGAGTCAGGGCTGACTCAAGGGCACATAACAACAACAACAACAACAAATTTTACTTAATCTTTTTTTTCCACTACATTGCAAAATCCAGGGGAATGGAGATTGTGTCTGCTTTGTTCAATGCTATGTCTATATCTAAATGTAGTGCCAGACACACAGTAGTCATGAAATAAAAATTTGTGAAGTAATGAATTAATTAATGAGTAAATCTTATCAGAGATTAAGTTTTCATTCAATTATTCACTCAGAAATTATTTGTTAACTTCTGTTATGTGCCAAAGGAGCTCTGGTGGTGTAGTACCTAAGGCATTTGACTGCTAACCAGAATACTGGCAGTTCAAACTCACCCAACACTCTGTGGAAGGAAGATGGGGTAATCTACTTCCGTGAAGACTTACCACCTTGCAAACCCAATATGAGTTGCTATCAGTCAGAATCCACTTAATGGCAGTGGGTTTTATTACGTTCCAAGCATTGTCCTAGGTTCTGGGAAGTAGCAGATAATATGTCTGCCATTTTGTATCTTACATCCTAAGTGGGGAGAGTGAAAGTAGTAAGATAGATAATTAAATATCTAAGATTACAGATGGCAATAAACTCTATAGAGAAAAATAAAGTGAACTAAAGAGGATGGATATAAGAATCATGAGCATAAAATATTAGAACCCTGTAAGTTTATGAGGGATCATATATGGTTTGTGATATGAAGAAACACCAAAATTTAAAAAGATCAATGGACAAGAGATGCCTGTGAAGAAGTCTAAGGAAGAAATGCCAAAGAGATAAGAGAAAAGCCAAAAGGGAGTGGTTTTGTGGAAGACAAGGGAGTAAAGAGTCTCAAGGAAGAAAGAATAACTAATCATATCAAACGCCTAACCAATCAGAAGACAGATTACTAAATTGGGGAAAAAAATAGGCTATGAGGTTATCACTACAGTAGATATGATCAACACTTTTTAAGAAGTTCTGATTTAAAAGAAAGAGGAAGGAAAAGAAAAACAAGGAAAAAGGAATTAAGAAGATAGCTAGAGGAACTCAAAGAAACTGTATTAGAACTATTCTGAATATAATCTAAGACTTGAATATCTTTTTCTCTGTCTCTCTCTTATACACACACATATACACACAATCACACACTTACACATTCACATACTCACACACACTCAAGAAAAACAATTGGGCCATTCATTAGTAATCTTAATTTTCAATGGAGAATGCAGTTCCCAGAAGCTTACATATTTATGAAAGTTTAGAACAAAACTAGCGGTCAGCAAGCTGAAATTCAATTTTATCCACAAATTTAATAAAAACATAGGTGGTCTGTAATAAGAATAATAGTAGCATCTAACATTTATTGAGTATCTGAGTATCTATCTACTTGGTATCAAATACTATATATCAAGTACTTTAAATGAATTTTTCCTCGTTCTTCAGATATGGAAATTGCAGCTCATAAATGTTAGACAACTTACCCAAGTTTAGCAGTCAAATGCCTTAGGCGCTACACCACCAGAACTCCCAACCATGTAAAAAAGAGCCCCAAAATTAACAGCTTAAATTATAAAAGCTGGGATTCAAACTCAAATCTGTCTACTTTATAACCTTAATATTCCAGTACACCAGGTGTCTAAGCCATGTAATGCTTTAGGGTATTATATTAGCCCAATATGGGAATAAATCCCAAACGGATCAGAGACCAAATTGTATAAAAAGAAACCTTACAAGAATTAGAATTCTTCTATAACCTGGACATGACAAATACCTTCCTCCTATCAAAATTAAGAAAAATAAAGGGGAAAATTGAAAAATTTATGTACATAAAAATAAAATAATTTCAACCTAGGAAAATGAAAAATAAAAGAATCAATAACCTTATAGAAAATTAGACTGGAGATATGAACAAGGAAAGAAATGAAGGGTATTAATAATCTACTAACCAAGTAACAAGGAGCCCTGGTGGTGTGGCAAACCAAAAGGTGGGCAGTTTGATCCCACCAGGAGCTCCATGGGAGAAAGACCTGGCAATCTGCTTTCAAAAAGAAAACAGCCAGGGAAACCTCCTGGGGCAGTTCTACTCTGTCACGTGGAGACCCTGTGAGTAGAAAGTGATTTGACAGCCACTGACAACAATAACCATGGAACAAACAAACAAACAAACAAACCAAAACCAGACTCACTGCTGTGGAGTCATTTCAGACTCATGGCGACCTCTCCTTGGATTTCCGAAGTGGTGTCTCTATGAAAATAGATTGCAGAAAATCTTCCTTCCCGGGAGTGGCTGATGGGTTTGAACTGCCAACCTTCTGGTTAGCAGCAAAATGCCTTAGGCACTATACCACCAGAGCTCCCAACCATTTAACAAAGAGCCCCCAAATTAAGCAGCTTAAAACAGCTTTAAACATTTGCTGTCTCAGAGATTCAAGCACAGCAAGGTTTCAGCTGGGGCTGTAGTCATCTCCAGGTTTGACTGAGGAAAGGTCCACTTCTAGTTTATTTTGTAAATATTTCATTCAAAATTAAAATGAAATATATTGTAAAACAAAATTAGAAACAAAAAAGTAATTCTTAAAACTCATGAAAAAAATGAGCCTCACTGTGTATCCAGTTGCTGGTTTATCACATAAAGAGGAACTATTTAAAATTACTTTAAAACACAGGAATGTGACTCTACATTGCTAGTGGGAAATGCCCTAATAACAAACAAGGAAGCAAAAATTGTTCCCACTTTGAAAAAAATTTAAAAACCTTAAATTGTTTTCAATTATCATATTTTTTATGGTAGTGTTGATGGTGTTATTCTCTGTTGTTTGTGTATCATGAGAAAAAACAGATATGTAATTATGTAGGTGTCCTTGGCAAGTAGAAATATTAGCACCGAGAGAAAAGAGGTACAGATGTATGACCAAAGAGATTAAGTATATATACTCTGTGTTCCTGACTTTGAATTGAAGTGTCAATATAAACCCATGGTGTATTTTCTCTACAAAGAAATAAAGGAACAAAATGAGAGACTCAACAAGGAAACTGAGAACATTAGGAGAGGGAGAGAAAGAGAACTGCTGGAACTGAAGAATAAAGCAATTGAATTAGAAAAAGCAAAGAGAGAATCCTGAAAGCAGCAAGACAAAAACACAATGTAACATATGGAGTGTTTCATAAGAATCAGTAAGAACTTTTCCCCCAGAAACTCTAAAGGCCAGAAGACAATGGAATTAGATAGACAGATAGATATAGATATAGATATAGATATAGATATAGATATAGATAATACTAAATGAAAACAATTACCAAACAAGAATTCTTTACCCAATAAAACTGTCATTCAAAAACTAAGGGGAAAACAAGACATTCCTAAATAAACAGAAGCTCTAGGAATTTGCCACTGTTAGAGAAACTTTGCAAATATTACTCAAGGAAGTACTCCAACTAGTAAGGTAAGAGCATATTTACATGCTCATATAAATACTCATATTTATACCTGGAAAAAATATAAATAAATAAATAAGAGAGAGATCTCTAAAAAATGCAACAAAATGAGTGATCATAAGGACCAAATATGTGATACACTCAGGAAATAAACTCAGTAACTAAATTCCTCAAACAATCCATCATAAAGTTTGTAAGAAATTAGTACAAAGTAAAACTATGAATGTAGATTATATATCAATGTGTGGAGACACATCAGAAATGACAGGGAGGGCAAATCAGCGTACAAGGAATAGATTTTATATGCTAAGGCAGTTATGCTAACTTTTGTTCCTATGTTAAACATTGTTTCAATTGTAAGTTTTGCAATGTAATAGATCTGGTAACCACTAAGAAATCATCAGGAAAAAATACTCAAAAGGAAGAAAGAAGATAGCAAAATGGCTCTTCACAAGAAAGCAGCCAAATGCAATCACAAACAGAAAAATGAGAATAAAAATAAAACAAAGAAGACAAAACACTCAGAGAGCAAACAGCAAAATGAGTAAGGTAGAAATTTCATTTTCAGTAATAATCTTAGTAATAATCTTAATTGGTCTAAATGCTCCATGCAAAAGGCAGAGAGCAGCAGAATGGATATTAAAAAAAAAAAAAAAATGATCCATCCCTTTTCTGTCTACAATCAACAAACCTCAGACATAAGAACACAAAAAGATTGCAAATAAAAAGATGGAGAAAAATATTCCTGCAACCAGTAAACAAAAAAAGAGTACTGGTGGCAATATTGATATAAGATAAAAATAGACTTTAAATCAAAATCTATTACAAGAGATTAAAAAAAAAAAAAGATGAAAAAGATTACAAAATAATAAAAATTTGATCCAGCAAGAAGACATAACAATTATAAATATATGTGCATCCAATAGCAATGCTTGAAAATTCATGAAACAAATACTAACATGAAAGGAGAAATAGAAAACTCCACAATAATAGTATGGGACTTCAATATACTATTTTCAATTATAGACAGAACATCTAAATAGCAGAGCACTAAGGACATTGAGAACTTAAATAAAACCATCAGCCAACTGTTCCTAAAGGACATATATAGAACACTCCACCCAATGTTAGAACAACATATATTCTTCTCTAGTGGAAATGGATCATTTTCGGAATAGACCGTATGCTAGGACACACAAAAAGTCTCAACAAAGTTAACAAAATTGGAATCGTTCAAAGCATCTTCTCTGAACATAATGTATGAAAATAGACAATGATGGGAAAAATAAGGGAAAAAATACATGGAAACTAAATAATACTTCTTAAAAGCTATTGGGTCATAGATGAAGTCAAAAGTGAAATTTATAAATTCCTAGAATCAAATAAAAATGAAAACCTTTTGGGACATAGTGAAAGCTATACTTGGAGGGAAATTCATAGCAATAAATGCCTACACACACACACACACACACACACAGGAAAAAATCCAAAATCATGAACTTAAGTTCACTAAAACAAACATAAAAGGAAGAGTGAAAGACGCTAAAAGCTATTAGAAAAAAAAGGAAATTATAAGGATTAGGGCAGAAATAAACAAAATAGAAAAAGAATAGAATCAACAAAACCAGGTTTTTGGAAAGGACCAATAAAACAGACAAACTAATGGCTAGATTGACAAATGAAAAAAAATCCGAAAAAGCAAATAACTAAATTAAGAAATGAAATAAGTGACATTACAACTGAGCCAACACCAATAGAGATTATAACAGACTTCTATGAAAAATTGCACTGCAACAAATTTGAAAATATAAATGAAGTGGATAAATTCCTAGAATCATACTACCTACCCAAACCAACACAAAAAGAGGTAGAAAATTTAAATAGACCAATTATAAAAAGAAGAGACTAAAGTCACCATCAAAAAACTGCTAACAACAGCAATTAAAAAAATAGGAGTACAGGACTAGATGGCTACACTGGAAAATTCTTCCAAACAAACATTCAGAGAAGAGTTTACACCAATCCAACTCAATCTCTTAAAATACATAGAAGAGGAAAGAGCCCTATAGAATTTTTTCTATAATGCCAGCCTAACCCTGATACTTAAACCAAGCAAAGACATAACAACATAAAAAAAAAAAAATCACAATCATTTATCCCTTATGGGCATTGATGCAAAAATCTTCAACAAAATTCTAACCAACATACTTCAGCAATATATCAAAAAATCATAAACCATGATAAAATGAGATTCATACCAAGATTACAAGAGTGGTTTAAAATTAGAAAATCAATCAAGGTAATCAAGCACATAAATAAAACAAAGTAAAAAACTATATGAAAAACCATGTGATTGTAACAATCGATGCAGAAAAGGCATTTGAGGAAATATCAACACCCTTTCCTAATTATTTTTTAAAAAATAAAACCTCGAGGAAAATAGGAATAGAAGAAAAATCCTTCAACGTAGTTAAGAGTACATATGGGGAGCTCTGGTAGCATAGTGGCTAAGACACTTGCCTGCTAACCAGACGGCTGGCGGTTCAAACCCACCAGCCACTCCTCGGAAGAAAGGTTGGGCAATCCTACTTCCGTAGTGATACTGCCTCGGAAACCCAAGGAGGGGTCGCTATGAGTCGGGGCCGACTTGACGGCACATAACAACAACAACAACAACATGGAAAACCAAGACCCAACATTATATTCAATGGAGAAAAGCTGAGAGCCTTTCACTGGACAATGGAATGAGACAAAGACGCCCGTTGTCATCACTCTTATTCAACATTGTACCGCAAGTCCTAGCCAGAGTAATAAGACAAGAAACAAATATAAGGTATCCAAATTGTAAAGGAAATAATAAAACTATCTCTATTTACAGATAACCTGATCCTATACATAGAAGACCTTACAGATTCCACAAGAAAACTGCTGGCACTAATAGAAAGTACAGCAATATTGCAGGTATAAGATCCACACACAAAAATCATTTGAGTTTCTGTACACTAAAAAAAGAAAAGAAAACAGTATCATTTACAATAGACCCAAAATTGATAAAATACCTAAGAATTAGGCTAACCTGGGACATGAAAGACTTATACAATTAAAATTATAAACAGTACCACAAAAGATTAAACAGGACCTACAAAATGGAAAGAAATCCCATGCTCATGGGTTGGAAGACTTAATATAGCTACTTAACTAACAAAAAACAAAACAAAAATCACTGCCATTGAGTCAATACCGACTCATAGCAACCCCTCCTAGGGTTTCCAAAGCAGTATCTCTACAGAATTAGATTGCCCAATCTTCCTTCTGAGGAGTGGCTGGTGGGTTTGAACTGCCAGCCTTCTGGTTAGCAGTCAAATGCCTTAGGCACTATACCACCACAGCTCCCAGCTACTTAAAGCAATCTAAATATATAATGCAATCCTGTTACAAATCTCAACAACATTCTTTACTGAACTGGAAAAACTAATGACCAACTTCATATAGAAACCCCAAATAGCTAAAGCAATATTGAAGAAAAAGAACAAAGTAGGAAACTTCACACTCCCCAATATCAAAACATACTATAGAGCCATTGTAATCAAAACAGCATGGTATTGGTTGAACAACAGACACGTAAGGTAATGGAACAGGATTGAAAACTTAAAATTTAAACCCAGCCTATCTCTGGACAACTGATTTTCAACAAGAAGTCACAGTACATTCAATGAGGGCAGAAACAGTCTCGCTAATTAAAGGTGCTGTCAAAACTGGATCTCCACCTGCCAAAAATTGAGACAAGACCCATGCCTCACACTATGCGTAAAAAATTTCTCAAAGTGAATCAAAGACCTAAATGTTAAACCTAAAACCGTAAAATCCCTCAAGAAAACATAAAGAGAAAACTGTGGGATCTAATCTTTTGTAAAATAAGATAAAAAAACTCAACAAATGCACAAATAGAAGATGAAATAAATGGAACCTTATAAAAATTAAAACCATATGCTCATCAAAAGACTATTAAAAGAGTAAATAGACAACATGCAGATTGGGAAAAAAGTCCTCAGACACGACAAATCTGATAAGAGTCTAATCTCTAAAATCTATAGAAATCTGCAATAACTCAACAAAAAGACAACTCAGTAACAACATGAACAGAACTTTCACCAAAGAGGATTTAAACAGCAAACATACATATGGATAGATGCTTATAATCAATATCATTAGAAAGAGACAAATCAAAACTACAATGAGATATCAACTCACCTTGGCTAAAATGATATGGATTAATAAATAAATAAAACAAATGTTAGTGAGGATGTGGAGAAATTGGAATCCTTATCCATTGCTGAAGAGTCTTCTGCAGCAAATTTTGCCAATGTAACATGCCACTTGATTTCTTGACAACTGCTTCCATGGACATTGATTGTGGATAGAAATAAAAATAATCTTTAACAACTTCAACTTTCTCTCTGTTTGTCATGATGTTGTTTATTGGCCTAGTTGTGAGAATTTTTGTTTTCTTTATATTGAGGTATATCTATAGTGAAGGCTGTAGTCTTTCATCCTTACTTAGTACTTCCTCTTCACTTTCAGCAAGTCAAGATTGTTAATGATTGTACTTCCAATGCTAAAGCCATATTTTTCTTCATATAATTCAGCTTCTCAGATTATTTGCTCAGCATACTAATTATGGTATTTATTATTATGCATTTTTATGAAATAATATAATATACTACTTATATTATTTAAGTATATATTATATATAAGTATTGCCTGCACTGAAGAATTTGACATACATAAGATGGTAACAACTCCGAAAAAGACCAAAAGTGAGT
>NW_006921620.1:13520155-13529556 GCF_000298275.1 Orycteropus afer afer | reverse complement strand
TGTGTATATATACACATACACATATATGTTGTTGTTGTTAGGTGCCGTTGAGTCACTTCCAACTTACAGCCACCCTGTGGACGAAACACTGTCTGGTCTCGCACCAGCTCCACGGTCCTTGCTGTACCTGAGCCCATCACTGCAGCTACTGTGTCGATCCATCTTGTTGAGGGCCTTCCCCTTTTTTGCTGACCCTCCACTTTACCAAGCATGACATCCTTCTACAGGGAATGGTCCCTTCTGACAACATGATCAAAGTAAGTGAGACGAAGTCTGGCCATTCTCACTTCCAAGGATCATTCTACCTGCACTTCTTCCAGAACATATTTGTTAGTTCTTTTGGCAGTCCATGGTACTTTCAGTACTGTTTGCCAACATCACAACTCAAAAGCATCAACTCTTCTTCTGTCTTCCTTGTTCATTGTCCAGTTCTCACATGCATACGAGCAGTCAAGAATTCAAATGGCATATTGCATTGAGCAAATCTACTGCAAAAGACCACTTTAAAAGTGTTAAAAAGCAAAGATGTCACTTTAAGAACTAAGGTGAGCCTGACATAAGCCATAATATTTTCAATTGCCTCATTTTTGTGCAAAAGCTGTGCAATGAATAAGGAAAACTCAAGAAGAATTGATGCATTTGAATTTTGGTGTTGGAGAAGAATACTCAACATAGCAGACTACCAGAACAAACAAATCTGTCTTGGGATAAGTACAGTCAGAGAACAGTCAGAAGTACAGCTCCTTACAAGTGAGTATGATGAAACTTTTTCTCATGTACTATGGACATATTTTCAGAAGGGATCAGTCTTGGAAAAGGACATCATGCTTTGTAAAGTGCTCCCCCCTAAAAAATAAACTCACTGCTATGGAATTGATTCTGACTCATACTGACCTCCATTGGGTTTCTAATCTTTATGGAAGCAGACTGGCTCATCTTTCTTCTGTAGAGTGGTTGGTGGGTTTGAACCATTGACATTTTGGTTGATGGTCAAATGTCTTAACCACTTTACCACCAATGCAGTGTCAGTGAAAAAGAGGAAGACCCTCAATGAGATGGATTGACACAGTGGCTTTAATAATGAGCTCAAGCATAGCAATGATTGTGAGAATGGCACAGGACTAGACAATACATATGATCTGATGTATGTATGATCTCTATGAATCAGGACCAACCTGACAGCACCTTAACAACAATTGACCTGAAAGAACGACATTGTCAAAATATAGACTATGAAAGACTGTATGGGTTAAGTAACTGGTTACTTTAATAAGGTACAAAGGAAAAACTGATGAAGGAGAAATCTATAAGTTAATATAGAAGTATGAGACATGATCAACAATTGTAAACTTTGTACCTTATTTGAACAAACTATTACAAAAAATGAGAGAATAATGAAAATTTCAATAATGAGTGGATATCGGATGATATTAAATAATTAATATTAATTATTAAGTATGCTTACTCCTTTTATTGATTTTGTTTTAAAAACAGTACTTGAAATTTGAAGAGATTTCTTAATTGTTTATGGATGAAATGATATATTGGGAATTTGCTTCAAAATAATCTGAGAGAATGGCGAATGAGGGTAAAGATAAAAGAAAGATTAATTGTGAAGTAATAATTATTAGAGGTGAATATTAAGGATAGGAAGATTATTATATCATTGTCTTATTTTTTCTATATTTTGGAAATGTGCATAATATATACATATATATTTAAATATTGGTTAGGGACACACAAGTTTTTTGGATATTGTTTCTATACTCTCTTGAATGTTTAAAATATTTCATCATAATAATGCAGAAAACTAAGGTGCCTTGTATGTAGGAGACATAATAAGTTGCAATTTTTGCTTTTAATTATTATATCCTGAAAGTAACTAGTACCCTCTATAAACCAAATTATTCATGTTTTGATGTTAAGAATCCCATTTTCATTTGATGCTAACTCAGTGATAAGGAAAATAATTGAAATACCTTGCTCCTCTTGATCCTCCATTTTCCTATTTTTAAAAATGGGAACAAATAAAATTTAATAATTTTGAAACTTTATTTTTCTGTTCTTCAAGTTCCTCAAAAAAATCATTATTAATGATGTATTGATTTTATATGTAATCATATAAAATGTAGCCAATTACTACATTGTTGTTAGCCATTTGTTTTTAACATAAAATTCTTTTATTCTGAATTTTGAAATGTTTTCATCTTTCTCACACACACAAGAATAGGTCCTAAGACATTACTGCTTTTCACTGACAAGTGCTAGACCGTGTGAAAAGCCTTGTGGGATTAATTTTCTTTTTGCCTTTTCCCATGCTGTGCTGATTTGAGGTGTCCCGTGATTTAGTTCAGCCTCAAAACATGGCATTGGATCAGTCAGTGAGCTTGGCACAACTTTAATTGCTCCGATATAGGATCTTTAGAAAAAAAAATATATATATCATATCCATAAGACTTTTAGCTGCTAAAAGAGAAAAATAAAAGTGTTTTTATCCTTGACATTTTTTTTCCCCCAAGGGAAAGACATGGAATGGAGATAGAAAGATTCCAGAGAGTGGAGGGTACACTTCTTAGAGGCAGGGTGTGTTTCTTAAGGTCTGCCTTTCAATTTCAAGATTGAACCTTGTTCTCAACAGGAGTTTGGTTTCCAAATTGCAATGCCATGCTTCGTTTATGCTTACACATCCTTCTAATACTCTGTTTTTCAATTGGGTTAGTGTACACTTCTCACTAACTCTCCAATCTAAAAAATAAATAAATACTTTAATATCAGAGTTAAATTAAAGTGGGAACAGTGTTTGTTTCCAGATAAAGTGAGAGCCATCCTCCTTCTTGATAATATATATATATATATATATATATATATATATCACAAAAAAAAAAAAAAACCCTCACTGCCATTGAGTCATTTCTGACTCATAGCAACCCCATTGGGTTTGTGAGGCTGTAAATCTTTACAGAAGTAGATCGCCCAGTCTTTCTTTCACAGAGAAGCTGGTGGGTTTGAACCAGTGACATTCTGATTAGCTGTCAAGTCCCTTATCCACTATATGACCAAAGTCAGATCCAACTCATAGCAACCCCTCCTTGGGGTTCCAAGGCAGTATCACTATGGGAATAGATTGCCCAGCCTTCCTTCTGAGGAGTGGCTGGGGGGTTTGAACCACCAGCCTTCTGGTTAGCAGTCAAATGCCTTAAGCACTAGGCCACCAGAGCTATATAAATATATGTATAATTGATCGCTTTCTCTCTGGCTTTCTTCCCTCAACTTCCCTTTGGTAGAGGACCTCACTAACTTCTCTTCTATTTCCACAGGTGTCTACATCTATGTTTATCCTTCAGTCTCGGTGAAGGAAAGATGCCTCCCCAAAGACTGGCCCTGTTGTCTATCTCACCTTCTCATCCTTTTCTTTTTCAAAATGAACTGGTCCTTCTCCTTCTAACTTTTTTCTCACTCATATGTCTGTAGGTTCTTAATCATTAAATGTGTGCACTGGTCTTTCTTTTTATGAGGAAACAGAACAAATCACTGTCTTCATTTTTCTACCTCTTCCAGCCACTGTTCTATGCCCCTCATATTATTCTCAAACTTCTAGAACAAATAATCTGGATCCACTGCCTCTGTTATCTTACTGCCTTCTGAAGTATGGCTTCCTCTTTGAGTCCTCCACATAAAATAAATTTTTATAGGTCACTAGTTACATAATCACCATACCCAGTGGGTCTGACTCTTTTCTAATTCCCCCTGTCCACTTGGCGGATTTGATTGGTGGTCTTCTCAGTTATCCTTTGTGAGCTTCTCACCCTTCTTGTCCTCCTTGTCACTGAGAAATCCATGATATTTTCAATTATTACTGCTCTATTATCCTTTATTCTTATACTTTTCTTTCTAAAATTTTCTGGAATATTGGAGTCCTGGGGGTGAAACACCTCTAGTTTAGTCACCACTTATTTGTCAGTGGAGGCTAGCATGTTGTTTTGATGCTGCACAGGTGTCAGTGGTGCTTCAAGATTAATACAGAAAAAGAAGAAAGACCTGGGGATCAACTTCTGAAAAAACCAGCTAATGCAAACCTATGAGTCAAAATGGTCCGATCCCATTGCTCATGGGGCTGTCATAACCTGGGGTCTAACTTGACAGCAGTTAACCACGACAACGATAAGGGGGCTAATATATAATAACATTTAAATTCCATGGCATAATTATGAATGAATTGAAAATTAAACAGGAGCAAGCAAAAGGATATTAACCATAACTAAAGATTCATAATGAAAAGAGGATGTTAATATTTTCTGCCTTCCCACTTATCCCATGCTCAGAGATTGAAAGAACCTGTTCAAGGAATAAAAAGTGTATCTGTAAGACAGACATGCTTACCCAGAATTGATGCCTGCTTACAAAAGAAGGGAGGTGAATTTCTAAAACTTGCAGTCTTAAAATAGATAAGCTTTATCCAGTGAAGAAATGTAAACCGATGAATGTCACTGTCACTCAGTAAGTTAAATCACTACTACCTGGGGAGAAATGAGCAGGAGTGTTACTCTAGTGGAGGTCCCTCCACAAGGAAATATGAAGCTATATATACATATAGAGAGATCATACAGTTTGGGAGAATCTTCATTCTTATTATTTTGAATATAAAGGTGAAATATAAAGTATGAGCAAGAGTTAATTAAGCAAAGAGTGCCAGGGAGGAGACTACAAAGCAATATTTTGCATGTGCCAATACCTTATGATTGCAGGTAGCATGGTGAATAAGGACTAAAAGAAGGCCAATATGGCTAAGTGCTGAGTTGTGCAATGGGTCATTGAGTTTCTATTTTATAACTTACTCAGTCATTTTGCTATTGCTGTATATTTAGATTTTTCCATTCCATCATGACTATAAATCATGTGGTTAAACCATAATGGTTTTTTTTTTTTTTTTTTAATTTGTAATTATTTTCCTGGTATAGATTTTAAAATATGCACCTAACAGGTCATGAAGCCAATCCCTGTTACATATTCACTTAATCACTTTCTAACAAGACAGTATCAATTTACTTTCTAGAAATAGTATGTGAGAATGTTCATCTTAGCACATTCTAATTAGCATATACCTTTCATAATTTAAAAGTTAAAAAATAAGGAATTGTTTTTGTTTAAATATCTGTAACTCATGAGATTTAACATTTGTCATGTTTTCTGTGGGAGTATTGGAGAAATTACTGCAAAAAAGATAAAATTGAACTCCAATAGCTAAAAGTTTTTTTGATCTGAGGCTAGAGTCTTTTATTTATTCTACAAACTTGCAGTTTCAGCCATGTGTCAAGCACTATGCCACATGTCAGAATGGCCATAGACCAGTTGTTCCCAAATTTTACTGTAGATTGAAATCACCTGGGGATTATGAAAAAATATATGAGAGCCTGGATTCCACCCCCAGACATGCGTATTTAATTAGTGTGGTGAGGAACCTGGGAAGCAAGATTTTTAAGTCTCCTAAGTAACTCCAATGTGCAGCATCATTTGAGAACAGCTGCCAGAGAAAAGAAGGATCAAGTCATGGAATATGGTTAGGATGCAAGTGCTCCAAGGTGCATTAAAAAAAAAAAGGTTAAACGAAATTTTGAAAGTCTAGGAGACTTCCTCTGTACTATGTTACTTCAGATAGTGGTTTGAATAGTCCTGCTTGGATGACTTCAAAAGGGTAAGACTTAGCATTTGGCAGAACAAGGCACTGATGATAAAACAAGCAGTTATTTACTGTTTCAGTCTAAATCTTAGTTTTCATTTGAGAAGCCTGGGAGCTAGAGATGTATCAAACATGATATCCTTAGTATCAGTTGTGAATCAGTGAGTTCAAGAGTTTTGCCTGGGAAAGTCATTGTTAAAATAGACTCCAGCCTTTACCCAATGTGCTTGGTGAAAAGATATTAGTGGAATATTGTAATGGTATTTGATATGTTGATTTATGTATAATATGTTATTTTAAAATACTATATTCTTGCTTATTTCCCTTCTGAATTGCTCTTCATAGAGTATCTCTTCCAGAAATTATATGTAAAGTGTGTGCAAATATCTTTATGTATCTCCTTTTGATTTAGTTATCAGAATATACAACATCTGCTGAAACTGAAGCCCATAGTTTCAGAAAATTTTGTTTCATTGCGCTCTCTCAGTCTGCACATGATTAGCACAATTCAGATGGAAATCCTGTAGAGATGGAATATTGCTAACAGATTGTACTTCCCCAGAAAATGTGACCCCCTAAATTTGATTTATTTAGCATATTTGCATTTTAATGGAATTTTTTCTGAAAGGGTAATCTTTCCATCAAGATGGGCTGTGGTGGTTTTACTGAATAATTCACAATTTCCAACTCATTTATATGTGTTTATTAATGTGCAGTATGAATATTTGCACAATATGCAGGCACACGTGGATTATGTTTACCTGAAGTGTGTATTTAAAAATTTGAGAAACTGAGCATTTGGTATTTTGACTATCTTACAAATGTTAAACCTCTAGTTTAATGTGTTCTATTGTGTCAGCCTCTCAGTCTCAAAGGTTAAAAATAACAAAACCTTGCATGGTACCCTATGGTTTGTTGTACTTTTCCCACATACATTAATTCATTTAATAACAAGCTCGGCAGTCCTGAGAAGGCTCAATAACTTTTGGAAGCTGCAAGAAAACTGCTTAAAAGGCCAGTTCCTCCCTCTCCCAGCTCTGTCATTAACCTCCAGTGACATAAGCCCCTGAGTCAATCTTGACTCAGCTGTCAGTTTTAGTTAATAGCCAGTAGAGATGGTCAGTGGATGTGACTAGAGGGTGATACACTATCTGGTAGGACCGGATTGAATTCTGATCCTTTCCCTCTTCACTAGCCCCAGCCTCTACCCAAATGCTCTTTTCTAGGCTCAATTGGCAAAAAATGTGCTTTTGCCAATGTTTCTTTGCTAGTACCCTATTTCTCCACAGGTATTGATACACTTTCCCCTAATCACTGGGATAGAATGCTTATTTCTGCTACCATTGATCATGGGAAAGAGTTGAAGGATCTTATATATTTTCTCCGGCTATCAGACTTTCCTTTTTGTATAGTGTTTTTGTCTGAGATGTTCACAGTACTCCTTAGGATAAAACAAAGGAAAAAACTTCAAGACTGTTGCAGTCATATGTCAGTTATGTCTCTATTGTTCCTAAGCATCATGTTTTATCATCTTATAAACAAGAACATATACCTTTCCAAATGGGACTACAAATTCTCAAAACTTATGTCCCCTTCCAGTGTAAGAGCAACAGCATAAAAATATCAAAAATTGCATTAGTATATCATTGTCTTTTCTACAATCTTTCCATGTTTCAAATATTTCTTATCTCCATTTTGATCATGTTTTGTGTACAGTTTTATGAATTTTAACAAATGTGTAGATTCAGACAATCACCAGCACCACTAGGAAGCAGAGCAGTTAGGTGACCCTAAAGTACTCTGTCTCCCACACTTAGCCCTGGCAATTGCTAATCTGTTCTCCATCACTATTGATCCAGATTTTCAAGAATAACATATATGTTGAATCATAGAGTATGCAACCTTTTGAGACTGGCATCTTTCATTTGTATAATGCCTTTAAGATTCATCCAAGTTTTGAAGTTGTATCCCTTTTTATTGTTGAATATTATTCTATTGTATGGGCATACCACAAATGTATCTTTTAATATGTGTAATGGTATTGGTAGAATTGATATGACATATTAAAATATTGTTAGTTCAAGGCAATAAAAATGTCTTGGAAGCCAGCAAAATATAGATTTAAACACCAGTTTGTTCTGTTACTTAGCAAGGATCTCTGGTGGGCCAGAGCCTAAGGCATTTGACTGCTAATCAGAAGATTAGGTTCAAACCCACCAGCTGTTCTCAGAAGGAAAATGGGCAGTCTTTTTACTCAGAAAACCCAATAGGGGTTGCTATGAGTCAGAATCAACTCAATGGTAGTGAGTGATTTTTTTTTTTTTTTTTGTCTGTGCCTTAGTAGTTGTGGGCAAATGGAAAGTCTCTCTGAATTGCAGATTTTACCAAGTGGGAGTAATGATTCTTCATTGCATTCTGGAAAGAATTAAATAAGATTGAAGCATGTAAAGTGTCTGGCACTTAGTAAGTAGTCAAATGTATCTGTCTTCCTTCCCATCTGTCACAAAGTGAAGACAGCATAGTATATTTTCTCAAAAAATTTATTTTCCTAATTTTCAGGTGAGGAAACTCATAACTATTTTTTATAGTCAGTTTTGTTAGCAGGTGGGATGTAATCTATTGTGCCATACCTGGCATGTATATTTGCATATAATGAATTCTTAAGAAATATGTTTCTAAGCAAGTGCAAAAGGAGTTCTGCTGGCACAGTGGTTCTATGTTTGGCTGCTAACCAGAAGACTGGCAGTTCTAATTCACCAACTCTTCTGTAAGAAAAAGATGTGGCAATCTGCTTCCATAAAGATTTACAGCCTTGGAAACTACCGGGCAGTCTACTCTGTCCTATAGGATCTCTAGGAGTCAAAATTGACTGGAGGGCAATGAGTGTGGGTTTAAGCCATGATAGGCTGCATGCTTTTCCAGTAAAAGATTATCTTATGTAGAGGCTAGGAATTAGGTAAATTTGCTTTGGAAAACACCAGCAAGCTGGAGGTTCCCTGTTATCTGATGGTGATATGACAGATGCATATTTTACCTACTCCCTGTTATGCAGCCCTATCCCGCTGAAGAGAAGAAGGTTATACTTAAATATAAAGGAAGTTTGGTTGGCTGAGACAGCATTGGTAAAGTTCTCTGATGAAACTGATTTCAAAGCACCCTTATCTCACTTGATACTGGACTCCATTACTTGTCAGTAATTGATTTGTTGCAATTGCTGAAGCGTAACATATGGCTTCCTTATCAGTATGAGCAAGAAGAAGCAATTAAATTTCTGACCCAAAGATAAAAATATGTGTGCTTCACCACACTCCCTATATTTTATTCATTTTATACTTCTAGCTGAACAAGTGTGCAAAACTGTCCTTCAGATATCAACATTTATAGTATGAAAATCATGTTAAGGACGGTTTTAGTGCAATTGTACTGCCAAGTAAATCGTTAAGGTTATGTGCCATCAATTCAGTTTTAACTAATGCTTTCTGACTTTTACAATTAAGTAGTAAAAATTCATTTGGTCTCAAACTGAACTGTAAAATGTTCAACTGGTAATCTATCAGGTTGGGAGGCATAGATATCATTAAAAATAAAAAGAGTAAATATAATTTACTATTTCCCAGTGTTATGGAAACCACATGCAATGACCTTGAATAGGTTGATCCACTTGAAATTGGCAATAATCAACTGTCTCTCACGTATAAAAATAGTAATTTCATATAGTTGAACC
>NW_006921620.1:13518245-13518995 GCF_000298275.1 Orycteropus afer afer | reverse complement strand
CAACTAATGACACACAGTAATAACAGGAAACTTATACAAACTATAGAGTCCCGGAGGGGTACAAATGGTTATCATACTCAGCTGCTAACTGAAAGGTTGGAGGCTTAAAACTGCTGAGAAGAAAGACCTGGCAATCATTTCCAAAAAATCATCCACTGAAAGCCTAGGTGCATGTCTACTCTGACACACATGGGTGGCCATGTGTTGGAATCAACTCAATGACAACTAGTTGTTTTTTTTTTTTCCATGCAAACCTATCTTTCTCATGGAAACGCTTAGTCTTTGACATTTATCTTTTTATTCCCTATATAGACATGTAATATCACAATGTTTTGCACTGGAAGAACTTCTGAACTAAGCATCAGCACACCTGCATTTAGGACATGCCTGAAATCCTTTCTCATGCAAAGTCATTTAAATATAGTTTAAAGTATGTTGTTGTTGTTGTTGTTATGTGCTGTCATGGTGTCTGCAACTCATAGGGAACTTATGTACAACAGAACAAAACACCGCCCAGTCCTGTGCCTGCCTCATGATCCCTACTATATCTGAGCCCATCACGGCAGCCACTATGTTAATCCATCTTGTTGAGGACCTTCCCCTTTTACGTTGACCCTCTGCCTTACCAAGCATGGCATCCTTCTCCAGAGAATGGTCCTTTCTGACAGCATGACCAAAGTAAGTGAGACAAAGTCTGGCCATTCTCACTTCCAAAGAGCATTCCGGCTGCACTTCCTCCAAAACAGATTT
>NW_006921620.1:13515347-13516680 GCF_000298275.1 Orycteropus afer afer | reverse complement strand
CCAATTTGATCTTTTCTTCCTTTCCTGTCTTTTTAATGATCTTTTGCTTTCTTCATGGATGATGTTCTTGATGTCATCCTACAATACCTCTGGTTCTGTCATTGCTTCACATGGTTTCTAAATTCAGGAGTGATCTAATTAAGGTCATATTTTGGCTCTTGTGAACTTTTTTTGATTGTCTTCACCTTCGCCTTGAACTTGCATATGAGATCTGTTCCACAGTCAGCTTCTGGCCTTGTTTAAGCTGAAGATGTTGAGTGTCTCCATTGCCTGTTGCCACAGATGTAGTCATTCTGATTCCTGTGTACTATCTCTGGCAAAGTCCATGTGTATAGCCACCCTTTGTGTTGTTGAAAAAAGGTATTTGCAATGAATAAGTCATTGGTCTTGCAAAACTCTATCATGCAATTTCCATCATCATTTCTATCACCAAGGCCATATTTTCCAACTACCAGTGATGCTTTTTTATTTCCAACTTTCGCATTCCAATCACCAGTGATAATTAATACATGTTGATTGTGTGTTCGGTCAATTTCAGACTGCAGAAGTTGGTAAAAATCTTCAATTTCCTCACCTTTGCCTTTTATGGTTGGTGTGTAAATTTGAATAATAGTACTAACCTGTTTTCCTTGTTGTTGTTGTTGTTATGTGCCGTTAAGTCAGACCCGACTCATAACGACCCCTCCTTGGGTTTCTGAGGCAGTATCACTATGGAAGTAGATTGCCCCATCTTCCTTCCAAGCAGTGGCTGGTGGGTTTCAACCGCCAGCCTTCTGGTTAGCAGTCAAGTGCCTTAGGCACTACGCTACCATGGATATTATCAGCATTGTAATTCAGCATAGATCTTGATATATTTTTTGTGATGATGAATGCCATGCCATTCTTCAATTTGTCATTCCTGGCATAATAGATCATATGATCGTCTGATTCAAAATGACCAAAACCAGTCCATTTCAGCTCACTGATGCCTAGGATATTGATTTTTATGTGTTTCATTTCATTTTTGACAACTTTCAATTTTCCTAGATTCATGCTTCATACATCCCATGTTCTGATTATTAATGGATGTTTACAGATGTTTCTTCTCATCTTGAGACGTGCCACATCAGCAAATGGAGGCCCAAAAACTTTACCCTATCCACATCCTTAAGGTTAAGATATAGCTACAGCAAATCCCAGTAAAAAGAAGTAAGCTACTCCATTAATACAGAAGCATAAATATGTTCCAGTGGAAAGCAGGAAAAAATTGGATTGTAAATTAGGAAACAGGATCTCTTCATTGCTCTGTGGCTTTGTGACCTCAGTTAGTCACTTCAGGATTTGGTTGACTTCT
>NW_006921620.1:13488414-13503197 GCF_000298275.1 Orycteropus afer afer | reverse complement strand
CATGTATGAACAAAAGGTTCCACTTTGAGTGTCTAATTTCTGCTATTATTTTATCTCAAGCATTTACCTAGTATATTGAAGGACAACGAAAACAAATGCTAATTAGCAGTCACAGTCTGTACCTTTGTCAAAAGACCTACAGCAGTAGTCAGCTTAGTTTGCTCAACATGTTCCATTTCACTACTAAGGAATCTTTTTTCTCAAAGTGCAAACATGATCTGTGATTTCCCCTAGGATGATTCCCATTGTTCATAATACAAATACTAAATTTTATGTGTCTTCAAGTTGGTTTAGCAACATGAAATTACAAAGAATATTCTGTAGGATTTTATGCATGCATTTCTAAATGCATCAATGAAAGTGTTGCTGATCCAGCAGTAGTAGGATTAATTATATCCAGTGTGGTGAATAGTAAGAGTCTTGTTGTTAAGTGCTATCCAGTTGGTTTTGATTCATAGTGACTTCATGTACAACAGAACGAAACACTGCCTGATCCTGCGTCATCCTCACAATCATTGCTATGTTGAAGGCCATCATTGTAGCCACTGTGTCAGTCCATCTCTGAGGGTCTTCTTTTTTTGCTGACCATCTACTTAACCAAGCACTATGTCCTTCTTCAGGGACCGTTCTTTCCTGATACCAATGTCAAAGTTTGAAAAGTGAAGTCTTACCATCCTCACTTCAACAATCATAGTAATGGTCTTTTATTGTCATGAATGGCTCAGACTCTGTGGTGAGGTGAGCAACATGATCCTCATCTGAGGACACTGTAGAAACCAAAAATGAAAATGACTTGGCCAAGGTCCACAATTATAAGTCTACAGAGTTAAGATACAAACTCAGGTCTGTTAAGCTCACAGTTCTTGGGCTTAACCATCAGACTTCACTGACACACTCAAAGGTTCTCTTCTTTAATAATTGCTTAAAGTTATCCTCAGAAAACTTGAATATTTGGAAATGTTCCCTGATCGAAGGAATCTGTGCATTTATATTTAACAAAATGCTATGTTTTTTCATGATTGAAAAATGTGGTAAATAATCCATATTCAGAGATGTGGAAATAGTCCAGACAGCAATTGATCTGAGTTCAGTCTGGGTTATAGCTCTATGCTGGGGGGTAAATTCAGGACCCATGTAGTTTATGTATTCCTTCTTCCTAATTTTAATATGTTTTCTGGTCTAGATTTGCAAAATAGTTTAATATTATTAAGCATTTTATAAACATAACATCTCGGTGTAGTTAAGACTCATAACCCAATTTTATTTACTTAATTTTTTATTTTCTTTTTTACATAATCCAATTTTAAAGAAGGGCAAACCTGGGACTCAGGGAAGCTAAGTAATGATATTATGATCATGTTCCAATGAACTTTTGCTAACTTAAAAAATTAAGTTGAATACATAGGATGTTTTATTAGTTAAATATTTCTATTTTTTTCCAGCTGTGTAATTTCTTCAGACTCTTGTACTTGTTCTATCAGTGTTATATTTTTACTGTCAGTAGAATCAGTAGAGTAACAGTAGATTCTCTGATAAATGGACACTTTGTTTGTGGTATCTGTTTTTAAAGTGAAAACTTCAAATATTGGAAATGTAAACGAACGTAATAAACATAATATAATCACAGAATAAGGTACTTTAAATATCTCTCAGTCCCAGCTGAAGATAAGTACCAGTTGTCCAGGTCAGATGCATCTGGGCTTTGAGTTGAACATCCTATTACAGCTGGAACCTCAAAGACTGACACTCAAATTACTATACTAGCAGTTTTACTTCCTGTTTTCTTGAGAAAGCAGCCGGCTCCTAATTCAAGCACTGAAGATCATTCTGTGAGGATGCAGTACTCTGTGATGTCAGTTATAAAGATCAAGAATGTAACCCCAAATGTTCCCAGCTCTGTTTAATTTGCCTTTGAGTTTATCTAAACATCTTTAACTATAACATTTCTTGGGTTGATCAGTTCTACAACTTATTTCTTATTCAAGCTTCAGGGTTATTCCCTATATCAAATATTCTAGAAGTTAGGTATGTAGTGCATTTGTTCCTTCCTTAGATCTGGTTCAATATAAAGCTGTTAAGATATAGCTTTTTTAAAGGCACATGCTATAATTATTAGAATGAATTATAGGATGCCCTTAATTGTTCTGGAAAGCAGTTACTTGGCTTATTCAGATAACTTCCTTCTAAATATATTCCCATGAGATCTTGTACCAATCTGTATGTTAATATTTAAATTTCCTCATTAGTTCATAGTCTAACTTTTCACACTCCTGAATCTCCTTAAACATCTCTACTTCAGGTTTAACATTATGAAGGCAAGTGTGTGTGTGTGTGTGTGTGTGTGTGTGTGAAGAAGCCACTTTTTTTTAGTGGCTTTTGGATTTTCTGTTTTATGTAGACCCTTCTAAATCCTTCATGTTAACTATATATTGAAAGTATGCTTTTTTATCTGTTTTTACATATAAAATGAGAAAATTACAGGAAAATGGCTGAGATTTCATCTTAGTTACCAGAAACACAGAGAAACCAACATTACATTTTGTGTACTTGTTTTATCCTTGGAATATTCAGGCATCTCTGCCAAAAACATCCTGTCAAGCCAATGAGGGCTATATCCTTGACCTAAAGTAAAAATCATAGTCTGGCTTTGCCATAGTTGCAGATTTGTTCTATGGGACCCACTTGATAATAATTCCTAAGCCCTGTCCATATCCCTTTAAGCGGGCACCTTAGGTTATTCCGAGTTAAATAGGAAGAATACATTCAATTATCTAGTTATTCACAAATGTGAAATGCTTGGCTACCCAAGGATTATTTAGTTGGTTTTTGCACTTGTTACCAACATAAAGGAGCCCTGATGGTGTCATGGTTAAGTACTTGGTAGATAATTAAAAAGTCTTAGGTTCAAACCCACAAATTGCTTCTCAGGAAAAAGATGTGGCAGTCTGCTTCTGTAATGATTTACAGCCTTGGAAACCCTATGGGACAGTTATATTCTGCCCTGTGGTGTTGCTATGACTTGGAATTGACTCCACAGCAATCTGTTTGTTTTACCAATGATTATATATTTGTCTTTTGTCTATGAAAGAAAATGTCAAATCATGTAGAGGAAGACTGTATCTTCCCTTGCTTGTAGAGCACATTACTAGTTCTTACTGGAAAATGAATATTTGATGTGTGTGTATGTGGGGCAGGGGAATAAGACTTGATGGATGGTTCCCTCCAGATTAATCTCAGTAACTATTTATCACTATGCATGTTCCATCTGTGGTGAAGTATGGTGGGAGTGGGAATAGTTGTATGCTATGCACATATAATATGGACCATTTAAAGTTTGCAAATAGAAGAAAAGAGTTGTAAATTCCACATATTTGACCCTGGATTATCCACTATGGTAGGAGCTAGGATGGTGAAACCCTGAAGAACAGACAGTGTTTTGTAAAGGAAAACTGACTGCTATATTTTCAAATATACGATGTCATGATGCTTCTGTCATAAACTTAAATTAAGAGTTTAGGCAGGATTTCAAACCATTCTTTTAACTTGTAATGACTTTTTTGAGAAAAAAATAGCTTAAATGATTTATAAGGAAATGAAGTGAAAAAAATACACAATAAGCATGTTTTAGGGGTCAGGTACTTTATAGATTCTCATATAATCTTCAAAATAATCCCAGAGGTAAGAAAAATCAGCTCATTTTGGCCCTGAAGAAGATCATGCTCAGGAAGGTAAAATAACCAGCCCAAGGGTACATAGCTCATGTTCTTTCATATACCCTGCAACGCACCTATGAATAACCAATGTGCTCAAGTATTCACGGAAGGCAATTTAATATTGGTGTCCTTATAATGTACGTTAACATTCAGTATTTACTTTGAATTTCAGCATTGGATGGTTAGTCAATGAAAAATCAGTCAGCAATGCTATTTGACCATCTAATAGGGACAAATGATGTGTATGTTGAGAATTCTGAGGGAAAATAATATCTTATTACTGAGATTGGATAACATCTGAAGGAGAAGATAGGACATGCACAAATCTATAGGAAAAAAAAAATGTATGCCCCTACAGAAATACGGGTATACCCAGAAGCATTTTGTGAGCAATATAATGAGAAGGAAGTAATTGCTGATGGATATTGGAATGACCTGGGTTACTTAAGGTAGATTAGATAACTTATGTCTCTAAACTTAGATTTTGTAGAAAGATAATGCTGTATAGGTGTTTATTATGTGTCATACATAATAAATTATTATTTAATCTTCATATTAACCCTGTAAAGTAGGTACTAGTATTATCTCTATTTTACTGGTGATGAAACTAAGGCAAAAAGAGTTCAAGCAGCTTGCCCAGATTTTCAGAGCTGGTAAATAGTAGAGGTGAGATCTGAAATATCAGTACTAGTTGCTGATGAATGGACGCCAACTCATGGCAAGCCTATGTGTGTCAGAGTAAAACTATGTTTTACAGGATTTTTCAATTGTTCTTTTTTGAGAAGTAGATCACCAGGCCTTTCTTCCAAGGTGCCTTTGGGAGGACTCAAACCTCCAGCCTTTTGGCTACCATTTTTGGCGTTTTAACCATTTGCACCACTCAGGGACTCTTGGAATTTGAGTTGTTATTAAGTGGCATTCAGTCAGCTACAACTCATGGCGACCCTATGTACAACAGGACAAAACACTGTGCAGTGCTGCGCCAGCCTCACAATTCTTGCTATACCTGAGCCCATCATTGCAGCCACTGTGGTGATCCATCTCATTGAGGGCCTTCCCCTTTTTGGTTGCCTCTCCACTTTACCAAGCATGATATCCTTCTCCAGGGAATGGTCTCTTCTGACAACCTGACCAAAGTAGGTGAGATGAAGTCTGGCCATTGTTGCTTCTAAGGAGCATTCCGGCTGCACTTCTTCCAGGACAGATTTATTTGTTCGTCTGGTAGTCCATTGTATTTTCGGTATTCTTCACCAACACCACAATTCAAAGACATCAACTCTTCATTCATGTTCCCTATTCATTTTCCAGGTTTCACATGTATATGAGGTGTTTGAAAATACCATGGCTTGGGTTAGACACATATTAGTCCTCAAAGTGATATCTTTGTTTCTTAATATTTTGAAGAGGTCTTTTGCAGGAGATTTTCCCAGTGAAATATGATGTCTGGTTTCCTGACTGCTACTTCCATCAGTGTTGATTGTGGATTCATGTAAAATGAAGTCTTCGACAAATTCAATTTTTCTCCATTTATTTTGATGTTGCTTATTGGTCCAGTTGTAAAGATTTTCACTTTCTTTATTTCAAGGTATAATCCATACTGAAGACTGTAGTCCCTGATCTTCACCAGTAAGTGCTTCAAGTCCTCTTCACTTTCAGCAAGCAAGTTGTGTTATCTGCGTATTGCAAGTTGTTAATGAGTCTTCCTTCAATCCTGATGCTGCCTTCTTCCTCAAATAGTCCAGCTTTTGAGAAAATAATTCGAGAAGTTAGTATTTGAACTAAGGCAGTCTAAACTCCCATTAGTTTGAATAAATCACATACATTAGACTCTCTTTAATTCAAAGTTACCCTTAAAACTTAACACTATTCTTCCAAAACTTTTATTAAGTAGGATGTTATGTTTGTGTGTGGAGGAGAGGTTCCTATTTAGAACCAGAAAACCAAACCCACTGCCATCAAGTAGATTCTAATTCATAGTGACCATATAGGACAGAGAACTGTCCCATAGAATTACCAAGGCTGTCAATCTTTAGGGAAGCAGACTGCCTCCTCTTTCTCCCATAGAGCAGCTGGTTGGTTCGAACTGCTGACTTTTTGCTTAGCAGCCAAACTCTTTAACCACTGAGCCACCAGAGCTCACTTTAGAACCAGAAGAGCAGTCTAAATACTCTTACAATCTTAGATTTACTGAATGAAGCCTTGACATGTAACTCATCAGTAGTCACATTTTCATAAAATGGCAAGCAACTCTTGTCAATTTAGGAACAGTTTACTCCTGCTGCAAAATTGTTTGTAATGTACATTGTTCAGTGCTGCCTTTCCAGTAACCTATAAGTAATTAGCTGTTGAGTGATGTTTGTAATAATAATGTGTGTTCTACATTAAAGAAATCCATACAGCTATTACTATTTCATTCCCAAAGTACCAATCATCTGCCAACTTTAAATGGTCCTTGTAGCCTAACAATGTTGTTTTTCTTGATGATAAACTCTCATCACTAAAAATCATCAAGCTCCAATTCTTTAAAATAAGTTATCATTCTAGACACCTGCTAAAGTAATTCTGTGGTTTCATGAGAAGGGCAGGGCTCTATTATATTTTCTCCCATTGCCTCATATATACATGCTTCTTCACCGGTTCACTGGAGTAGAGGCTGTGAGCAGTGTCAGGCTTCCTGGAAGACCCCTGAGAGTCAGCTGCTTAAGATGGTGCTTAAGCAGGGACCCAGAAGGATCAAAGAAGGGCACTTTACATATATGCAGATCTATAGCTACATACATACTCATGCACACATGTGTATACCCATGTATGGGTGCATTCTTTATGCATATGGTGCGAGCCCGCGTTGGTCTCTCACTCATTTCACCCGACCCTATGGAATCTCAGCAGTTCTTTGCAAATGAGGTAATAGCGAGATGAGGCAAATAGCTCTCTTCCCTTCCCCGGTTGGCTGGCACCTCAAAGTCCCGGGATCTGCAATGTTTCCTCTCACAAGCAGCTAATAAAGGGGACTGAGAAGATGAGCAAGAGGAGAATAAATACACGATGCATAAAAAATGATGCTTCAGGAGCTAATGAGCAATGACTTCTGTGTTTGTACATACAAAGCACTAGGAAGCAGGAGGAGAGGCATAGAAACCTCTAGTCTAAAACCCTTTGAGATTATGTTTCTAATCGAGCCTAGAAACCACCTCTTGGCTGTATTCTGTGGGTTTGTGGAGTCCCGGAGACCGCCGACCGCCGACTGAATGCACCCGCTGTAACTCGCCGCGCAGCATGGAGCACTCTGCGTTTGGAGGGGTTTGCGCTCCGAAGACGCGTCCACGCAACCATTTTCCCAGGCGTTGTGCGGGTTTCTGAAACAGCCTAGCTGCTGCCTCGGAAGCGAGTTTCTAGAAGCTCCATCTCTACTGCTTTCCCTCCCCCTTTTCTTTCCTCCCTCTTTTTATTTATTTCTTTAATTATACCCCCACGAAGAGCATCTCTAGCTTCATAGAGTCGGTCTTCCAAGGGGTACAAGTGCCACCGTCCAGGCTGTTGCCGCCCGCCCGCCGACGCCCCCTCCTCCCGGCAGACCTGGGGGCTTGACCTCACGCTGCTGCATCGCGAACGGTCTCGTGCCGGGGCGCCACAGCTGCTGCTGGTCGCCCGGGACTCCCCGCCCTTCCGCGCGACCCCGCGCCGGGGCAGGCGGCGCTTGCAGCGGACAGGGGGAGGGGAGGGGCGCTGGGACTCCTCCGGGGGTAGCCGCCTCCTCCGCAGCCTTCCGCACCTCGAAACCGGGACCTGCCTCCGTTTCTTCCTCCAGCGGCTCCATCCCGCCTCCCGCCACCCCCGCTGCCTCTCCCCCGGTGGCTGCCTTGGCGGAGCCGGGAGGGGGCCCGCCGCGTCCGCTGCCCGCTTCGGCCCGGCCCGGGAGGCGTGCATGCCCCGGCTGCCCGCGGCGCTCACCAGCAGCATGCTCTATTTCCAGATGGTGATTATGGCAGGGACGGTGATGCTGGCGTACTACTTCGAGTACACGGACACGTTCACCGTGAACGTGCAAGGCTTCTTCTGCCACGACAGCGCCTACCGCAAGCCCTACCCCGGCCCGGAGGACAGCAGCGCCGTGCCCCCTGTGCTCCTGTACTCGCTGGCAGCCGGGGTCCCCGTGCTCGTGGTAAGCCCCAGGGCGCGAGCTTTCTCCTCCCTCCCTTCTTCCCGTCCCTTGCTTTTGGGGTTGGGGCAGCGTTTAGGATCAGGTGCGGCAGCCTTTGCCTTCTAAGTTCCTGCAAGTTGTTGGCAGTCCTTTCCCCAGAGGACATTCATCTAGGACGCATGAAGTGTGGGTGGGAAGGAAGCCCCCCATCTCTCCCATACGCCTCCCCCGCACCCCCTCCGGTGGCTGCAGTGTTGGGTGATAGGGAGGGGGATGGGAGGGGAGGGGGTTATAAGGAGGTGATGGGTAGTGGTCGGGGCTAGAAGGAAGTAAGACGTTGGGATGAGTCTTCATCCACTGTGGCCTTCCTTCGCTGGCCGCTCCCCTTAGGACTGGAAGATGAGACACCAGGAGAGCTCTGCCAGAAGGAGACGGGATTCGTTTCTGGGGTGTGGAAGGGACTCCTGTTTCCAGAGTCGGGGTGCATATTCCTATTTTACCACCGATTTCCCTTTCAAGATGAGGGTGCAAATGGGACCAAATTGACCTGGGAACAAATACCCAAAGGAGAATATGAGAATTTCTAAGTGAAGAAGACCACAGCAGTGCTTTGCTGAAAAGCAAGGCCAGTATTTAAATTACAAGAGCACTTCACTTAAAGACAGCTGTACTCCCTGGACAGCTTAAATCCTTTTCTCTTAAAGCCTGGTTGAGAATGCCTTTTGAATTTATGGACTCGTTCTCTCTCTCTCTCTCTCTCTCTCTCTTTGTGTGTGTGTGTGTGTGGTGACTACACTGACACGTAATAATTTACCTATGTGAATATGGTGCAAAGTAATTGAAGGAGAATTGGAGGTGTTTCTTTACATTATGATTTCTTTGACAAAGTATTGGAACTTCTCTGCCTGTGGTCCTCTGTCTCTCTGTTTAACAGGTGAAAAATATAAAATTAGGTAATGAGAGGAAAGAGAAAATAAAGTTTTATTTCCAGTGGCTGAATGTGCAAAGTCTAATAATGAATGTTAAGAACATCTGTTGTATCCATTAGGTTTGGACACTTGTCTTTTCTTAGATTTTAGGGGAAATGATTTAATAAAATACAGCGTAATGAAGTGTCTAACACACACACACACACTGGGATTCCATAAACAAACCAAGGAACTTCTTGGTAACTTCAAAGTAACTTTATCACATGTACTGTGGTAACCAAACCAAACCCAATGCCATTGAGTGGATTCCAACTCATAGTGTGAGCCTATAGGAGGAGAGTAGAACTGCCCATGGGGTTTCCAAGACTGTAAATCTTTAGGAACGCACACTGCCTCATCTTCTCCCATGGAGCTGCTGGTGGGCTCAAACCACCGATTTTTGGTTATCAGCTGAGTGCTTTACTTTAACTACTGTGCCACCAGAACTCCTTCATACTGATACCAAAAAAAAAAAAAAAAAAAACCTGAATGCCATCAAGTCAATTCCAACTTGTAGCGACCCCTCCTTGTGTTTCTGAGGTGATATGTCTACTGAAGTACATTGCCCAACTTTCCATGGAGTAGCTGGTGGGTTTGAACTGCCAGCCTTCTGGTTAGCAGTCAAATGTCTTAGGCACTATGCCAACAGAGCTTCTTCATACTGATAGTTGACTTCAAATTCAGCTTCAGCATAATTTGAAATGTGTTATACTTTGTAATAGAATACATTTTTTTTCCTGTATATTGTAATTCACTAAAATGTGTCAGAAACCTCAAATCCAGCTCCTTGTGTGTGTTCTCTCACCTCCACTTGAAAAGCTAGCAAAGGAAAAACAAAACAAAACAAAACATTGGTCCCTTTCTTAGGGTCCTTCTTTCAGAATTGCTCAAGATTTTTCGAGGGTATTAAAAAAAAAGAAACAAACCTGTCACTTTCAGGTCATTGGTTCGGTTATAGCCACAATCAATAGTGTCTGTAACTCAACACTTGGTAATTAATATTCTTTGTTTTATTTAAATGAGATAGCAATTTTTTTTTTGTTGTTTTTAATCCTAACTACCCATCCATGGTGCTAGGTGCCAGGAAGAGAAAAGAACACATTGGCCCAAAGATGTTAATTATTCTCTATTTAGGGCTGAGAGGTACCTAGAAGGGGAAAAAGGAAATAGCCATTGTTGAGTGTGTACTCTGTTAGGCACTGATGGATAATTGCTGACAGTGGCCATTGAGCTGAGTTAGACTCAATGGTAACCCATATCTATAGAATAGAACTGCTCCATAGGTTTTTTTTTAATTATTATTATTTGGTTGTTTGTTTCTTCCTTCTTTTTCTTTTCCCAAATTTTATTTATTTTGTTATGGTTGAGAATATGCACAGCAAAACATATACCAATTCAACAGTTGCTACCTTTAGTGTATAATGTTAAATTCATTGGCATTGTTTAGTTATTCCCATTGTGCAGCATTCTCACCCTTCTTTTCTGAGTTATTCTCCTAGGGTTTTTAAGGTTGTCAACTTCCAAAATCAGATTGCCAGGCCTGTCTTCCGAGGTACCTCTGGGTGGGTTTGAACCACCAACCTTTGGTTTGTAGTCATGTGTTTAACTGTTTGCATCACCCGGGGACTACTTAAGTCATAGTCTCGTACATTTCTCGCAGCCAACTTTCCCAGAGATATTATCTCCAATTAAGGTTTGAGAAAACTGAGGTTGGGATAATAAATTTAAAATATCTGAAAGCTGTAATGGTGGGTGTGATATTTGTATGCCCATGGAACTGATACCAAATGCGCTGCTATTTCCAAAGGTCCAAAGATCATGTTTTCTGAAGGAAGACCAGAGATGGCTGATGGGCAGGCTTGGAGGATTTTAAAAAAGAAAATTCAACCTTGCTTTGACTTTCATTTCTTTTACGTACAAAAGAAAGCAATTGAGAGTGAGTCTGAGGAAAAGGAAATACTGAGTTTTGGAAAATAGCTGTGCTGCTGACTTTTGTTTCCCCTTCTGCTCATAGAGTAGTACACTCTGTTACCATACAAGGAATTAGAAGCAATAATGGCAGCTCTGCCCCTCCATTCCTCTCAAGAAAACCTAGGATAGTCCCTTTGACATAAATATGATATTAATGATATTAATGTTAATAGCATCCATCATTTATGGCACTATTACTTTTTGGTGTGGATACTGTAATAGGCTTTCTACAAACACATCTCTCACCACATTCTATGCTTGCACCCCTGTGGTGGCTGCAGTGTTGGATGACTGTAGGAGGATGGGACGGAAGTGGGGCTGTCGGAGGTGATGGGTGGTAGTCAGGGCCAAGAAGGTTTGCTGTGAGAAATATATGAGACCAGGAGTCCCTGAGTGGTGCAAATGGTTAAGTACTAGACAAAAGGTTATTGGTTCAAATTAAAACCAATATGTCTTTTGAATATTATCATGGTTATATAGTATTGGCTTGGGGCCTAGGTTTTGGGTTTCATAGATTTGGATTCAAATCCAAAGTACATGCTGATGCAAAATTCAGAACTCTTTACTTGCTTTGTAACCTTTAACAATTTAACGAAACTCATTAAGCCTCAGTTTCCAAATCACAGGATTTTGACTATTGCATTAGATATAATATGCAAATGCCATCCTTAGCCCATAGTTGGTACTTTATAAGAGTTTGCTATATACTGTAACATCATTGGAGTTCCTGGGTGGTGAAAATGGTTAAAATGCTTGGCTGCTAACCAGAACATTGGAAGTTTGGAAGTATACCCAGAGGTGCCTTGAAAGAAAGACCTGGCAATCTACTTGTGAAAAAAAAAATTAGGCCTTGAGTCAGATTATAAAGGCATATTCAGAAATAAACCATGGTCCCTAATCCTAAGGAGTTTACAAGTTAATTTTGGAAATTAGAAACACCAAAGATTATAATAGACACCAAAATCTGAAAGCTCATGTGTGTGTGCGTGTGTGTGTGCATGTGTGTTCTTTTTGCTGCCATCAAGTTGGCTCTGATTCATGGTGACCTCATGCATAACAGAGCAACACATTGTCTGATCCTGGGCCATCTTCATGACTGTTGATATGCTTGGGTTCATTGTTGCAGCCACTGTGTATTTTGAGTGCTTTCCAATCTTTGGGGCTTATCTTTCAGCACTATATAGGACAGTACTCTGTTGTGACCCATGAAGTATTCAGAAGTAGATCACTAGGCCTTTCTTTCTAGTCTTTCTTAGTCGGAAAGCTATATTGAAACCTATCCACCATGAATGACCATGCTGATAAATGAAATAATAATGGCATAGCTTTCAACATCATAGCAACACTCAAGCCACTACAGTAGGACAAACTGATGGATGGAGAGTGGATATGTGTGTGTATATATCTAAAGAACTCTAGTGGTTGGGAAGAGGAGAAGATCATTTCTCTTTGGATGTGTGAGGAAAGAAGTCATGAAGGAGATAGTGGCATTTGAGAGATGCTTTGAAGGAGAGGCTGAAGTGGAATTCATGTCAGAACATCCCAGAAGCAGCTGCATGAACCACTCTGAGGAGGGAGAAAATGCAAACTCTGCTCTTGAAATAATGACTAGCTTGAATTGTTTCTAAGAATGGTGTGGGGGGAACATGGATATGACTGAAGACAAGTCTGGAATGCCAGCGATTATTATTCATTTGTTAGAGATTGAGTGGAGACATAGTATGATTGGTGGTGTTCTAAATCATTATTCTAGCAGTAATGTGTAAGGTTCTTATGTACACAACATATATAAAAATTACATATATATATATAAATTTTATATATAAATTTTAAATTTTTATACCCAATTCTGCTTTATGTTTTTAATATTATCTTAGTTGTGCTTTTAGAAAAAACATGTAATTTAGGCTATTTACATAAATTATCATTTATAATCTCTGAACACAGGCACTGTTCAATTTGATCTGTATTGCATTTGTCAAAGTGCCACCTACAGCATGTAGTTTAATTAGTCATAATTGATTTTGATTGTTTAAAAGAACTGGTGAATACAATAGTTTCTGGTCCCTAAATTGGGTACAATGGTCACTAGCAGCATCGTTCCTTCGATCTCTGAGCAACACAGATGATTTGAAGAAAATCCAGCTAGATCATCCATCTCCATAGAGCCAGAACCAAGGGAAAAAAAAAAAAAAATCCAGCACCAATACAGCAAGGCAGGTCCCTACATCTCTGTTTCTTTATGTCTAAATCCCCAAGAAACTCTCTGGACTCTGAGACTCAGATTCAAAAGACACTGCTACTGCTGTTATGGTGGGTAATGGCAGAGAGGAATCTTGTATCTAGAGTCCTGTCATAGAGGACCAAAGGGCTTACAGCTTTCCCATAGGCCTCTTTTGCACAAAACCTTGCTTTGGATAATTCTCCTCTCTATAGCCCCCAGACATAGTCCTGTGGTATGGTGCAGGAGAAAAAGCACAGACATTGACGTCAGACAAATCTGGGTTCTTATTCTGGTTTCTCTCACATACTGGTTGTGTGACTTTGGGCAAAATGTTCTTTAGAAACTGGAAATAAAAAACTGACCACTTGAGACACAGCCTATGTAAAGGTTAAGGTTACAGACTTTGGAATTAGACTGTTTAGATTAGAATTAGAAGCCCAGTTCTGCTACTCTCCAGTTGTGTGCACTTGATCCAGTTAGTCTCTCTGTGCCTTAGTTTATTAGATTGTAAAATGAAGATAATATGTGTCCTTGTCTCATAGGGTAAGAAGCTCTGGTGGTGTAGTGCCTAAGGCATTTGACTGCTAACTAGAAGGTTGGCAGTTCAAACCCACCAGCCACTCTGCAGAAGGAAGACTAGGCAATCTACGTCCATGAAGATTTACCACCTTGGAAACCCAAATGGGGTCACTATGAGTCAGAATCAACTCGATGGCAGTGAGGTTTTTTTTTTTTTTTTTGTGGTCTCAGGGTTGTTATGATTGTGAAATAGGCTAACATATGTAAGTATTAGACTATTGTCCAGATACACATATGTTTAAAAAAAAAAAAAACTCACTGCCATTGAGTTATTTCTGACTCATAGCCCTCCTTGGGTTTCTGAGGCTGTATCTATGGAAGTAGATTGTCCAGTCTTCCTTCCAAGGAGTGGCTGGTGGGTTTGAACTGCCAGCCTTCTGATTAGCAGTCAAATGCCTTAGACGCTATGCCACCAGAGCTCCTGTGTTACCTAATATTATCCCTCCCAAGGTGGTGGTATTAATTAAGATAATCTGTTTGAAATATTTATCCAAATCCCTTTGTTAATGAATCCCAAGACTAATACATTATTGGAGGTGAACAGAACCATAGAGGCAACCTAGTTCAATCTCCTCACCCACAGAATTGGAGAGTCTGAACAGTAAGAAAAATAAAATTCAGTCAGAACTCTGTCCTTAGAGTCAAGTCAATGATTACTTCCTTAGGTTCTCTTCCATTTCTTCAACTGCACCACCATTGGCTAATATTTGTTGGTTCACTTAGTACATTGCTTCATTTCATCCTTGCCATGGTACTACTTTCTTTAATCATAGGCACCATGATTAAAACCATTTTGTAAAATGAGAAATAGGAAGTTTACTCAAATTATTGTATGTCAGACTTATATTAAATTATTCAAATCCCTTAATATAATTAATGTTCACAATAAACTTATGATGGAGCTTTGGGCATTAAGAACTTGATGACACATCTGGAGTCCCACAGTGATAGGGGCAAAGTTGCCAAAGTCTCTGTGTTAAATCTTTTGGTTGTACAGCTCCATCCTAACACTCTAAACTACTCTTTAAAGATTTTCAGTCATAATGATTCAGTACTAGTAGAGTCAAAATTCTCTCAAACCTTTTACCTTTGATTTCAATATGTCTAGTTTTGTTCATAAGGTTTTCCCTGGCCAATTCTTTCAGAAGTGGACGGCCTCTTCCTTCTTCCTAGTCTGTCTCAGTCTA
>NW_006921620.1:13467057-13487659 GCF_000298275.1 Orycteropus afer afer | reverse complement strand
GTCCAACTCGAAGGCACATAACAACAACAACAACAACAACAGTTTGTTGAGAAGCTTTGTATTCCATTGTCAATAATGGTTTCAATGTGTAGTGTAAGAACATGTTTTGTTTCCTGTTAAGCTTGGAAATGGAAGTGGAGAGGTGGGTGGTGGCAGAAGGGATTCAAAGATTTTTCTGTTGTTCGAATTTGAAGGCATTTCTCCCTATCTCAGTAGCACATGCTGATTCAATGCTGCACACACCCTCAGTTTTAGATCTGCAGACTACAGTACCTGGAAAGCTGAGGGTCTTTTATTCCTAAATATAGGTCCTTAAAATAGGACCTATAACTGGATTTTGGGGTACAATGAACCCACTGAAATTCTGTGCAAAATATTGTATGTGCACATTTTTCTTGTAATAGCCTCCATGAGCTTATAAAATTGTTGTAGATGTTCGAGATACCCTAAAAGTTAAGAACCATTCTTTTGCGGTTTATGGGTCTGTGTAAGCTCCTTCTTATATCTCTTAGAACCTTGCTTTATTCACACATTTTCTTTTATGTTCATTCATATTCTCTCTCCCTCCCTCCATTCCTCTTTGTCGTTTTTCCAGTTGTCTCCTCTCCTTTGCATAGTGATAAAGAGATTGTGATGCAGAGGGAAAAAAGTAAAGGTCCGAGAATCAGAAAAGCAGCTAACTTTCTCTTTCCTCTCCTCTATCTTTCCCTCCCCTGCTTCCCCTTGTCCCATAACTCATTATCCATCCTAATTCTCTTGCCTGAAAAGTGGTGACTTGTGCCTTCCTACATTTCAGAACTCTTATAAGAATCCAGTGGATGAGAATGCACTTTGGAGACAATGAATCATTTTATACATATGTGGAAAGCATAATGTAAACAGGTTACACGGTTATATAGCCACCTGGTTATTGATGATAGCTTGGACTGCTCTCAACACTGAAATTCATATCTTTGCCAGCTTAACATACTTCTCTGTAGTGTGAGAAAATGAAATGACTTTTATGCTTTTTTCTGATTTTCCTATTCCTTATAGAAATAAATGCATAATTAAGTAAATAAATAAGCAACCAGCACTATGAAATTGTCTTCTAACTAATTATCAGACTATTACTGTAATACCCAAAGCTGTTTTTCGGAATATTTCAAAAAGCTCTGAGTATTGTCAAGATTATTATCAAGAATCACCCCATTCATTTCTGTAACTTGAAATAAGTAATGTTTTCATATAGCACTGTTGATGCTCTCTGTTAAGTATTCACTGTTTCATATTAACTTTTAAATTTGCCCTATGCCAAAAAGACATTTTTGAGTTAAAGTGTTGATGAATAACGCAACTACTATATTCTAGGCACAGTGATAGTGGTTGGGCTTCTAAAATGAGTAAGGCTTGTTCTCTGCCCTTCAAGAGTTCACCACAGTACATTTGAAATTTTATAGCTTCAAGGTTCAGTTTTTTATTTCTCAAACTGAGATAATGATATTTAATACTTTTATAGGAATTAAGAATTAAATATAGCCATGCAATAAACACTCAATAAGTTATGGCTAATGTTCATAGGGGAGCTCTGGTAGCATAGTGCCTAAAAGCACTTGACTGCTAACCAGAAGGCTGGCAGTTCATACCCACCAGCCACTCCTTGGAAGGAAGATGGGGCAATCTACTTCCGTAGTGATACTGCCTTGGAAACCCAAGGAGGGGTCGCTATGAGTCGGTTCCGACTCGACAGCACATAACAACAACAACAACAACAACAACAATGTTCATAAAATAAATGTAAATAATTTTGTAAATTACTCATTCTTGTAAATGTAAATTACTCATTCTTGTTGAATGAGTAACTCTTTATTCCTTACATTAACCCTTTCATATAGTATATGTGGAAACACATCTAGGGAGTTTAAGCAATTTGCTACAGCTGGTAAATGACATATGTTAGATCTGAATCTATTAACTTAATATCCATTGCTCTATTGGCTGGATGCCACTAATTTGACATTTAGCACATATGGCATTCCTAAAAACACATTGATTATATACAAGTGTGTTCCTTACAGTATACATATACTTGTTAGTGTTCAGCCTCCAATGGACAAAATGTGGAAAGGGGAATTTAATATCTATATTCAAAGATAAAACTTCATTGGTTCCTAAGTCCAGTGGAGTAGCCAGTTGAACTCCATTTTCTTAGCTAAAGCGTTGCCATCTATACAGATTTAAAAGGCAAGTTCCTGATGTCAGAATTATAATCTTAATATGTAGTTAGGAAGGTCCTTTTAACAGAATTTGGAAAATCATAAGGACTATCATTTTGATGGAAGGTATTTTAAAGTGTGAAATGCAGTCCTATATTCAGTGCTATTTATACTATTTTTGAGAATGTCATTTTTCACTCAGCAAGCTGGTTACTTTTTTAGTCTTAGTATGACAGATGCAGTTTGAGAATCATTGTCACTAAAATCTGCCTAATTTTTTGGTAAAAACAGGATTTTAGATTTATTTCCCAAGCCAGGTGTATTTAAAGCTCCAAAAGAAGGTCTTTTGGTGGGCATTTCCAATTGAGAGAACATGGTATTTTAATATTTAACACATGTGTGAATAAAAGCACATACACACACACACACACACACATGAAGGTATATTAAAAAAAAAAAAAACTTCACTGCTGTGGAGTTGGATTCAACTCATAGTGACCCCTCTTTGGGTTTCTGAGGTGGTATCATTTTGGAAATAGATCACCTAATCTTCCTTCTGAGGAGTGGCTGGGGGTTTGAACCACCAACCTTCTGGTTAGCAGTCAAATGCCTTAGGCACTACGCTACCAGAGCTCCCATAAGTGTGTGTGTGTATGTGTATATATATATATATATATATATATGCTTATATTCATATACATACATAATATAGATAGATATATATGGTGGCATAGTGAGTAAGACATTTGACTGTTAAGCAGAAGGCTGGCAGTTCAAACCTGCCATTTGCTCCATGGGAGCAAGATGAGGCAATCTACTTCCGTACAGATTTACAGCCTTGAAAATCCAATGTGAGTTGCTATGAGGTGGAATTGACTCGATGACAGTAAAGTTTAGTTTTGATATGTGTGTGTGTGTGTGTGTGTGTGTGTGTATGGATGTATGTAATCTCCCTGGGTGGTGCAAATAGTTTACGCTTGACTACTAAACTAAAAGTTGGTGGTTTACATCCACTCAGCAGTGCTTCAGAACATGTGCCTGACAATCTATGTCCATAATGATTACAGCCAAGAAAACCCTATGGAGCATTCTGCTATGTAACACATGGGATCGCCATGAGTTGGAATCTACTCAACAGCAGTGAGGATGTGTGTATGCATGCATGTGTGTGTTTGTATAACAGTTTTGTAATTTCTTGTATTAATTCATTTTTATCATCTTTGCTTTTCATCCCTATAAACACCACCACCACTTAAAAAAAAAAAACTTCCTGGCACATTCTCATATTTATTTCCTTCCTGATCCAACGCCAATTCCTCTGTGCACATCTCTTGGGTTCCCCCAGGTAAAAAAGCTAAATTCTTCTCTATGATCCCTTAGACTCTTACACAAATTATGGCTTTAAAGCAACTTTATATTGTACTTATTATCATAATTCTTTTAATTCATATTTACATCACTAAACTTGATGGCAGTTGTTTCAAGGTGTTTCACTCTAAATCAAGTCAATTTTGCCATGCCTAACTGAGGTTATTTTTGGTAGATAACATAGCCAGGCACCAGCTGAAGTTTATGGTGATGAGATTGTAATGAATTCAGGTGCCAGACCAAATTCTGCAGAACATATACTTGTTGTTAAGTGCCACTGAATCTTCTCTGACTCATAGCAACCTTGTGGATAACAGAACAAAATGTTGCCTGGTCCTGTGCCATCTTCATAATTTTCCTGTGTTTGAGTCCATTGCTTTGATGACTGTGCCAGCCCATCTCATTGAGCATTCCTTGCATTTTTGCTGACACACTATTTTGCTAACCACGATGTCCTTTTCTAGAGATTGGTCTTTCCTGAAGATATGTCTAAAGTAGGGAGCTCTGGTGGCATAGTGCCTAAGGCATTTGACTGCTAACCAGAAGGCTGGCAATTCAAACCCACCAGCCACTCCTCGAAAGGAAGGTTGGGCAATCTACTTCTGGTTAACTATGAGTCAGATCAGACTCCACGGCAGTGCATTGCATTGTTTTTGCATCATGTCCAAAGTAATTGAACCAAACTCACACCATCCTTCCTTCTGAGGATCATTCTGGTTGTATTTATTCTAAAACTGTTACTTAATAAATATTCATTTTAAAAAAAAAGGCAAAATACTCCATACAACCAGTTGTGAACTCCCGGCTCTCTGTTTGAGATGTATGAAATCCTGTGTGGAAGGACACAGACAAGGCAGATTTTGTGTCCTACATTGACATGATCCAAGCAGAAATCCTCCTAAACTGATGGTTAGACCTGGGACCCATTGACAAGAAGCCATGGGGTACAGGTTACAGATCTCATTAGGGTCTTACACCCCTGTTCATTCAAGGGTGGGAAGTACTGCCCAACATCATAGTCAAACTGTAAAGCCTGAAAATCTTTCATTTCACCAGAGTCCATTTTTAACACATTATGCTAATTAAAAGTCATTTGTTTCATCAATTAAAAAAATCATTTTTGTATCCACAATGCTAATTAAGTAGGCTGTTAATTAAGATAAAGATAGCAGAAAAACGTGTAGCAGTCTCTTTGGAATGGGGCTTTTCTGGTAACTACCCTAGTGTATGCATTCTTTATAACATTTTAGCTGACCACTCCCAGAATTGTAGCATAACAAACTGGTACAAAAATTATATCACACAGATTATACTGAAGTATAATTGTAGACTCCATAATTCAGCAACTGAATCTTCTGCATCTTCATTATGTCTAGATAAAACCTGTTTACCACTGCATCAATTCTGACTTATTGCAACCCTACATGTCAGAGTAGAACTACCCCATAGGCTTTACAAGGCTATAATCGTTACAAAAGCAGATAGGGAAGCAGCTGGAGGGCTTGAACAACTGATATTTCAATTAGCAGCTGAGCACTTAAGCTCTGCTCTACTAGGGCTCCTTATGTCTTAAATAGACACTCAAAATATACGTTAGATAATAGGTGAATGAATAATAATAGATAGTCATGGAACTGGTGAAATTTTATTTGCCTTATTGCCATCATCATAGTTTGCTAGTCTACTAAAATTTTCATTCATTTATGGATGAGCATGCCTGTCATGGTATGGAGATATCTGAAACCCTTTGAACTGAAACCATATGGAAAAAATGGAGGCTCGCAGAGTTCCCTCTGTTCTCTCTTTCCCATCTCTCCTTCTTTCTTCTTTCTCTCACTTCTTCCCTTCATTCCTCCCTTCTTTGTACCCTCCATCCCTTCTTCTCTCTTTCTCTCACTCCACCATTCTTTCTTTCCTTAAGCAAATATTTGTTGAGTACCTTCCATGTGCAGCATACCTTGAAGTTACAATTAAAGAGGTTAAGTGACTTGTTTCAAGTCCCAAAACCAGGCTTAACCTTCTCCGAGCCTTTCAAAGCAATATTAGGACATAAAACACTTGTTAAATCATAGGATCATACAAATATATTCCTGATGTATCTATTTATCACCAAAACAACTAATGGCATTTCCTTGCTAAGGGGAGCAGGCTTTGTGTTGATGTAACCAGGACCTCTGTGCTGAGTAAATTGTGTTTCTAGTATCATGATCCTTTTTTTTTTTTTTTTTTTTTTTAGGGTGCTTCCAGTAGGGTTAGCAGAGATTGTACTTTTGTATCTCCATTTCAGATTTAGCTTTTTCTCACACTGGGTGCACAGAAGCACTTTTCATACTGAGAAGCATCTTGTATTTCTAAAGATCTCATCAAAGCAAAATGCCATATTCTCACAGACACCAAAATCGAGCAGTGTTGGATTGAGTTAGTGCACCTGGGGCCTCATCTTGTAATTTAAAATGAACTCCTGACATTTCCAAAAAACAAACAAACAAACAAAAATAACAGTATCTTTGAGTTGGTGACATGACTGCTTCCTTCATATGTGCTGTTGAAGTGTTGGGTTCTCTCAGTTACTGAAAAGAATGAAGAGATTTAGTCAAAAAAGTATGTGACAACCATTTTGGCCTTTCACAGAGAAACCATTGTTTCCTCTTCTCTCTGGCTCCTCATCACATGACTATTTGGGTTCCCTTTTGTATTTATCCTGGGACAAAGTCTAGAATACAGATATGGGAGTCCAGTAGACACTCTATTCAAACCACACTATTAGGCTCTTTCTGCCATACCACTTTGAAAAAGATTTGTGAATTCAGTGTGAAAGAGAACATGCTGCTTCATAGCTGGAACTTTTAAATCATGAAAGGACATTTAATACTCTTAAAGTTTCATCTCTTGTTTTTCTAATAAATGTTCAGAGAGATTAAGTGGCTGGTCCAAGGCCATGCAATTAATGAGATATTGCACAAGGAGCTGACAAATATTGACAAATACATATCAAGTATTGTTGTAAGTACATGGCATGTATTAACTAATTCTCACAACTGCATTATGAGATAGGTGCTATTTTTGTCTCCATTTTCAGACGAGGACATTGACGTACAGAAAGATTAAGCAAGTAGCCCATGACCTCACAGCCAGGAAGTGGTGCATTGGGCAGAAGGGCTTCGTAAGTGCGCTTCACACAGGATGATCCTCATCCCTAGTTGTTGTTGTTAGCTACCATCGAGTAGGCTCCTAGTTAGCGACCCCCTGTACAACAGACAAAACACTGCTTGCTCCTGAGCCATCCTCACAATTGTTGCTATGCTTGAGCCTATTGTCACAGCCACTGTGTCAATCCACCTTGTTTAGAGTGTTCTCCTTTTTCGCCGATCCTCTACTTTACCAAGCATGATATCCTTCTCTAGGTACTGATCCCTCCTGACAAAATGACCAAAGTACAAGAGACAAAGTCTGGCCATTCTCACTTCTAGGGACCTTTTTGACTGTACTTCCTCCAAAACATACTTGTTCATTCTTCTGGCAGTGCATGGTACGTTCAATATTCTTCTCCAGGACAACAATTCAGATGCATCAATTCTTCTTTGGTCTTCTTTATTCATTGTCCAGCTCTCACATGTATACGAGGCTATTGAAAATACTATGGCTTGGGTTAGACATGCATTTGGCTTCAAAATAACATCTCTGCTCTTTAACACTTTAAAGAGGTCTTTTGCAGCAGATTTGCTCAACACAATATTTAATTTCTTGACTGCTCCTTCCGTGGGTGTTGATTATGGATCCAAGTAGAATGAAATCTTTGACAACTTCAATCTTTTCTCCATTTATCATGATGTTGCTTATTGGTCCAGTCATGAGGATTTTTATTTTCTTTTTGTTGAAGAGTAATTCGTACTGAAGGCTGTAATCTTTGATCTTCTTCAGTAAGTGCTTCAAGTCTTCTTCACTTTCAGCAAGAAAGGTTGTATCATCTGCATATCACAGGGTTTTAATGAGTCTTCCTCCAATTCTGACTCCGAATTCTTCATATAGTCCAGCTTCTCAAATTATTTGCTCAGCATACAGATTGAATAAATCTGGTGAGAGAAGATAGATTTTACTCACACCTTTCCTGATTTTAAACCATGCAGTAACCTCTTGTCCATTCTAATGATTGCCTCTTGGTCTGTATACAGGTTCCTCATGAGCACAAATAAGTATTCTGGAATTGCCATCCTTTGCAATGTTATCCATACTCTGTTATGATCCACACAGTTGAATCCCTAGTATCTTGTTCTTTTTTGCCACTTCCTGGCAGGGTTAAGGTCACCTGCAATGAATCTCTCTGTGTAACAGTATTAGTAGAGAGAGAGAGATGATGAATATGTGATAATTATGAAAGTTTTTGTCTTGTGACTTTATACTATTGGCTCAAAGAATTTTACTAACTCTGTACCTATGGTTAACACTTAATATTTGATAAGGAAGAGGAAACAACAAGGAAAGAAAAAGTACATTTGATTCTCAAATCATTTAGCTCTATGATGTTTTCTTTCATGTTTCTAACATCACAACTTTTCAGAGAATAAATAAAACTGTATTTGAGCTTATTAAAAGTAGACCCAGCAAAAATCTACCCATCTTTGATGTATAGACTTCAAATTATTATAGTATGATTTTAACATAATACAATATTATACTATATACAGTAAAAATATAGCATATCTGTCATATTCAAGACACGATCATTACTTTAAGGTCTGTTGACTGGATTGAGGCATGAAAGAACCAGTCAGTGATATAAATATATTTAAGTATAAAAATATAGAAACTTAAGTATTTATTTTATAACTCAGTTATTTTATTTTATTTTTAGTCTGGAAGGACACAGTCTGTTCTTAGGAATGCTGTCAAAATGATAGCAAAAAATGTGATCAGGTGCTGTGGTGCCAATGCCTGGGGAGCAGAAGTGACTTGAGAAAGCCATTTTCTGCTATGCTGTGCGTTATGGGATTCTCCCTGCTCTTCACTTCCATCTATTTATATACTTCCCATTCTTTAATTTAGGCAACACCAATCCTACTTCTTCAATCAACTCTTTCCTTGATGTTTCTAGTCGAGAGTGATCTATCTTTCCTGTGAACTCCCTTTTGAATCATAATCTTTGCCCCTTGTCTTATATACTCTCCATAAAAGAGAATGGTGGTTACAGCTGTAAGATGGAGAGCCAGAGAGGAAGCATGACAAAATAAAATGAATCTACTGGCCTGAAAGGAAGGTGGCCTGAGCTTTTCTCCTTGCTCTCCTACTAACTAGCTTTGAGACCTTTCTGACTTCTAAATCAGTCTCTGGTTTGGAAGAGTTTGAACTTCAACTGGGGCAGGAGAGTGATTCATTGCTTCCCCAAGCAGCCTTTTCTGTTTACAAAATAAGTCTATTAGGACACTCTACCTTATATGTAGGAGCTCTGTATCCATGGGTGGCATAAATTGTTAAGGTGCTCAGCTGCCAACCAAAATATGGTGGTTTGAGACCCCAGAGAAGTGTCTTAGAGGAAAGGCCTCACAATCTAGTTCAGAAAAATCAGACACTGAGAACCCTATGTAGCACAGTTCTGCTCTGACACACAGGGGGTCACTGTGAGTCACAGTCAACTCGATAGCAACTGGTTAAAACTAGAAAAACACTTACAATGAATGCTTCTGTCTGGATCTTCTGCTCACTGGCCTCTCTTAACCTTTTGTCATATATAACAATCTAGCCTGTTTCCTGGGAGCTCTGGTAACATAGTGGCTAAGACACTTGCCTGCTAACCAGACGGCTGGCGGTTCAAACCCACCAGCCACTCCTCGGAAGGAAGGTTGGGCAATCCTACTTCTGTTGTGATAACTGTCTTGGAAACCCAAGGAGGGGTCGCTATGAGTCGGGGCCGACTCGACGGCACATAACAACAACAACAACAACAGCCTGTTTCCTAATATTTGTAGTTATTTGCAGTCTTCTGACTCTTCCTGAGATTTTAAATCCCCATCCACTGATGCCTTGGATTGTACCATTCTAGTTGCTCACATCTGATTGCACTCTACATTTCTATGTTCTGGGAGGTAGCACCAAAACTGAATGCTGTGTTAGGTGTCTCTCACCACTGCAGTTGGAGCAGGAAATGTACCTGTTTGCATATAATATTTTCTCTTAATATATTGCCTTGTTGTTGTTGTTGTTATGTGCATCGAGTCGGACTCGACTCATAGCAACCCCTACTTGGGTTGCCGAGGCGGTATCACTATGGAAGTAGATTGCCCAACCTTCCTTCTGAGGAGTGGCTGGTGGGTTTGAACTGCCAGCTTTCTGGTTAGCAGTCAAGTGCCTTAGGCACTACGCTACCAGGGGTGGGTATTAAGCCACCTGGTGGTCAATTGACTCATCTGTAAAGGGAGAAAATCAAGTTTCTTTTTTTCCCCCAAGTAGGCAGGAACACAGCATGATGACTGTACTTTCCCACTCTGATGACCAGGCAAACATTGTTAAGAGATCATGGCATTTGTTTGCCCAGCTTAGACTGATTTGGACTTCTCAAACCTTAAATCAGAACTCCAGACAGCCTCTTCTAATGGGATTCACTATCTTGCAATCTGATGATTATTAAAATGCTTCTAATTCTAGGTAGCATATATCATGTAGTATATCGAGCTCTGGTGGTGTAGTGCTTAAGGCATTTGACTGCAAACCAGAAGTCTGGCAGTTCAAACCTACCAGGCACTCCTTGGAATGAAGATGGAGAAATCTACTACTTCAGAAACCCAAGGAGGGGGCACTATGAGTCAAAATTGACTTGACGGCAGTGAGTTGTTTTTGTTTTGTTTTGTTTTATGGCTATGGATTATAGCTTATTTCATATAAACATGCTGGCTTCCAAATGATTATAAATTCCTATAGACTAGCAAATATATCTCATATCTTTCCCACTTGCCCACCAAATACTAAAACATTTCAAATGATAGATATAAGTAATTATTTGTGAATTAAAAAACAGTAGAAATTGAAAAGTAAAAATTAATAAAATTATCTTAGGTACTCATATTTCTGTAAGACTTCTGAATTTCCCAAGTATTTGGGTAAATATTAATTTATATGATACCATTTATTTATTTAGGTGTGCTAGCTCTGGTAGCATAGTGCCTAAGGCACTTGACTGCTAACCAGAAGGCTGGTAGTTCAAACCCACCAGCCACTCCTCGGAAGAAAGGTTGGGCAATCTACTTCTGTAGTGATACTGCCTTGACAACCCAAGGAAGGGTCACTATGAGTCAGGGCCGACTTGATGGCACATAACAACAACAATACTCTTGTATAGACATTTCAATTATAAAGTCCAGATTATTTTACCAAAACTCAAATCTTTAATGTTTACTTTATTTCCTAGTCATCATAGATTTCAAATATTTCCCATGTATACTCATATAATTTTTCACTTATTCAAAGCTATTCAGAATGCACTCCAAAATAGAACCATTTATGCAAAGGATAATATTTCAAACACATTTTTTCTTTAAAAATCTTTAGCATTGTATTTTGGCTGTGTAACTGTTATTTTATATTCTTATATCTTTAATTGCACATGTTGTTGTGTTGTTATGTGCTGTTGAGTCAGACCTGACTCATTGCGACCCCTCCTTGGGTTGCCGAGGCAGTATCACTACGGAAGTAGATTGCCCAACCCTCCTTCCTATTAATTGTACATAGCATATACTTTTATAGTTTTAAATTATCACTATGAGTCTGGTGGTGTGTTTGACTATTAACCAGAAGGCTGGTGGTTCAAACCCATCAGCCACTCCTCAGAAGGAAGGTTGGGCAATCTACTTCTGTAACAATACTGCCTCGGAAACCCCAGGAGGGGTCTCTATGTCTCAGATCCAACTCTGTAGCAGCGAGTTTGGTTTTTTGGTTTTGATGTTCTTTCTTTGTCAAATGTGACATTTTCTGTATTTCAATACACTTTATTTTTTTCTCAAACAAATCAGGTGCTTTAAAGAACAGATCATGTTTCTTTCAATTTCATAAGTTAGACCAATACATTTTACATCTGAAATTTGTATAAATGATAAAATTAGAAAACTTTTTTTTTTTTTTTTCCTGCTGTGCTCATGTTGCTTCTAGGTAGCTGGCGGTGTTTCTAAATGAGATGAGTCATAATTTTATTGTCACTCAGGGTCTCTGATTCATACTCTTGTACATTTTCACTAGTAATCATAGACTAAGAGTTGAAACATTTGACTCTATACCCAGAACTATTTTTGAGAAGAGTTTCCTCAGAGAGTGATAAAAATTAGTGGTACTTTAGAGAATGACGTTAGTGAGTAAAGGAAAGATTTGCTTGGGCAGGCAAATCACTTACAACTTCAATTAACTTCAAGAGGAACAGGGAAAATGAAATTTGGATTTTATCGTTTATAGACACTTTTCAGTGAAATTCAGGATTTCCCAATTAAAGTGAAATATCAACCAAGTGCAAATTAGCTCCTCACCTTAACAAATGGGTACAAAGGAAATCACTGCCTACCAATCATGTTAAAGCACAATGTGATATTGAGCAATTTGTTCCTTCATTTATTCATTAAGAAACATTTTCCTGAGACTTTCCCAAACAAGGTTATTTTGTGTGTCATGGGTTTAAGGTATACAAAGATGACAGAAAGGATTCTTTTTCCTGAAAAACTTAAATTTTAATGTCAGTAAAGAGTTAATATATACTAAATCTTGATAGAGCTGTGTGTAACTGGGAGAGTCAGGTCAAGTTAATGAGAAGAGGGGTTGAAAGAGAACATTTCTGAGAGGAGGTAATGGTAGCTAGTCAGGGGAGTAAGGGAAAGGTGCTTCAAGCAAAGGGCATTTAAAAAAAAAAAAAAAAACTGAGAGTGAAGAAAGCTTGGTAGATTGAAGTAACTACAAAACTACCTAGATTAGGAAGGTATAGAGCACAGAGGTAATTAAGATCAGAACATAAGGCTTTCTAGTGGAAAATACATTGCAATGATATTCAGACTTTCCATTTCCAGCTTAAAGAGGTAAGCTTGTCATACACACTCTAACCACTTGTCCTCACTTTGCTGTATCCAAAATAGAACATCTATATCTACCTATCTCACAAAAATGATTGTATGTATGACTGATTTTAATTTAGTGAACTAAGGGGGAAAATTCGAATATTGTTTTAGAGTTTTAAGGAATCTAGGACAATATATACTACATGGGTCTCAGCAGCTAAGTGTGTTCCTGAACATATAGGTGTTTCTCACTTTAAAATAAAAGTACCACTGGGAAATAAATGTTTAATTAGACACTAAGAAGTTGACTTCAGTGGCACACATATCACAAGATTCTAAATCATTATTTGTAACTGATAATGCTAAATACTTTTAAAATTGTGAAAGTTTATATGAGTATACAAAAGTAAAATTTAAATTGGTAAGAATGTTTTTTATTATTACTTCTATGTTTTACCTTCATAATTAGATAATCTTGACTTGCCTTTTTTAACTTGCATAACAGGTGTGCTCACCTGAGTAAAAGTGTCTTCAATCTTCTCATAAATTGGAAATTAAGGTGAAATATATACATCTCTATATTGCTCCTGAAATTTGAGGATATGATATTACAGTTCTTTCAGAAAGCACTGATTATAATTTATGTGAAATTTAACAGCACTATTTATGGTAAGTGAAATTCAGATTTTCCAGTTTATAGTGTTAAGGATTAAACATTCTTGGTTTACTTGAAAGATGCACCATCCTTCTAAATTTAGTCATCTAATTAAAATTTCCATTCATGGGAAATGACTTCAAAGAGCACAGAAGATAGGCTTTTACACAAACAAGATTTGATTAGATTAATTAGATTTGCATAAATTTTATGATGTGAATGTGCTAGTGTCTTGGCTTCATTCACTTAGAAGGAAGAACTTAAAGGAATTTGAAAGAGGAGACACATGAAAGATTGCAAGGGAAACATGCAAAAGCAGTCAGGTTAATGGTATGACAAGAACTAACCATAAGGAGCTAAAGCAGTAATAGCTTTGGCAACATAGAAGCTGGCCAGGCCTGGAAAAACCAGATGTGGAAGACAAGAAATGGGAAGATTCAGAAAGGCAAGAGGTTCCTGTTTCTTTCCAAAGAAAAGGGAGCTAGATCAGCGCTGAGGCCTGAGGTGGTTTGAGTACAGGGATAGGGGAGCCGACAGTAAGGATAGGACAGGGAAGATCCAGGTAAAGATCCACTGTGAGCAGCCAGGCTTCTTACATTGTAGACAGCAAGGAACTGTAATAGTGGAACACTTGGTCACTGGCCACTAGTGTTGATCTAGGGTTGCAGAAGAGACAGCAACCTGGAACCTAATGCTCAGAGGTAGGGCAGAGCAAGGCCATATGGAGGAAGCAAAGTGGCTATGAGGTGTAGAAGGCGCACTTGAGTAAGACAAGGCAAGATGATCAGAATTGGGAAGTCCAGAGCGGCCAAAGGATTGTACAGGGTGGTGAGATGAGGCTCCAGGCATATAGTCCGGGGAGTAGGAGGTTGCCATCCCACATTGGCAATACAGCCTCCTGAGACCAAAAACCCATCCCAAGTAGCAGCAATCAGGGGCTCAGAAATTGAATCTGGGCAGAGTCTACACAACAGATATGAAGTAACAGAATTAAGGAAACCTTGATAGGGAGCCTAACTTCTGACCTTACAGCTGGTAGTGCAGAAACTATCTGCAGAACATGCATTGTGGCATTTATGTGTTAAATAAGTAATGTGTTAACAATGCCAACAACATGACACCTTACATTTGTGTAGTGCTCCATCACTCACAATATTTCTTTCAGTAATCAGGAAACATGGATGTTATAATCATTGAGAGATGATAAAACTGAGGCTTAGAAAAATTAGATTTGCTCGTGTAAATCTAATGCAACTGAAACTGTGGCAGAGCTTGAATGAGAGCCTGTCTTTGGCAGTGAAACCTCTGTGTGTAAAGTACTTGGAAGCAAATAAAGAAAAGGGCGACTGGTGCAAAGATGAATCAGAGGGGGTTTTCTGACCTCAAGGAGTTTGGCATCTATGCAAGGATCCAGACACATGCAGAATTAACTTTAATTTGAAGCTAAAATTTCAAAATGTCATCCCAGTACTTGGAAGAAACAAGGCACTATTAGACAAATAAATGGATATTGAGTGAAATGTTGTGGCAGCTAGTGGCAAAATAATCAATTTTAAGACAAGCTATCCTTGGTGGTGCAAGCAGTTTGCACTCATCTACTAATCTAAATGTTGGTGGTTGGAACCCACACATTTACACCATGGAAGAAAGGTCTGGCAATCTATTTCTGTAAAGATTACAGCCAAGAGAACCCCTTAGAGCAGTCATTTCCTTTCTGTATACTCAGAGTTGCCATGAGTAGGAATTGACTCAGCAATGGTTTTTTGTTTTGTTTTATTTTGTTTTGTTTTTAATAAGAACAACTTCTCTGATAACATGTCTTTTTAGCTATTTGGTGACACAATGCTTCCATGAGGAACAGATGTGTTTGAATTGGGAAGGAAAGGAAAAGAGTATTTATTGAGTCAGTTTTGGAGTGTGACCTAGGTTTGGACCCTGGATCTATCACATGGTATTTTAATATGGAGACAGTTGTTTGACCTCATTTCCCTTATAATAAGTGCTTATTGTATAGAGGCTAGTGCTTTTAAGCATGGTAGCAGGATCTCCTACACAAATCCCCCTCTGAGTAGTTGACAGTGGTAGCTGGGCACCATCTAGTTCTTCTGGTCTCATGGACAGATAGGCTGAGGATCACATGATCTACCAGTCTCTTGGACTAATTTTTTCCATGCTTCTTTGGTTTTCTTCATTCTTCTTTGCTTTGGATGAGGCGAGACTCATCATTGCATCTAGACGGCTGCTTGGAAGCTTTTAAGATCCCAGTCACTACATGCCAAAGTAAGATGTGGAACAATATTTTTGTGTAGTATGTTATGCCAACTGAGCTTGATGTCCCTCTGAGTAGCTGGCAGTGGCCAAGAAGCCATCACAGCCTTGCCCCTTGTCAACTCTACTATATACCTGGACATTTTACAGAACATACGAATGTTGTTGTTATTTGCTATTGAGTCACTGCCACCTCATAGCAACCCTATGCACAGCAGAACAAAACACTGCCCGGTCCTGCACCAGCTCTGCAATCCCCACTATACTTGACCCCATAGCCTCAGCCATTGTGTCAATCCATCTTATTGAGAGCCTTCCCCTCCCTCATCGACCCTCCACCTTACCAAGCATGACATCCTTCTCCAGGGAATGGTCCCTTCGGACAACATAACCAAAGTAAGTGAGATGAAGTCTGCCCATTCTTGCTTCCAAGGAGCATTCCAGCTGCACTTCCTCCAGGACAGATTTGTTAGCTCTTTTAGCAGTTCATGGTACTTTCAGCATTCTTCACCAGAACCACATTCCAAAAGCATCAATTCTTCTTTGGTCTTCTTTTTTCATTGTCCAGCTCTCACATGCATATGAGGTGATTGAAAATACCATGGTTTGTGTCTGGCACACCTTAGTCTTCAATGAGACATCTCTGCTCCTTAGCACTTGAAAGAAATCCTTTGTGACCAACTTGCCCAGTACTATACATTGTCTGATATCCTGATTGCTGCTTCTATTGGCATCAATTGTAGAACCAAGCAACATGAACTCTTTGACAACTTCAATCTTTTCTCCATTTATCATAATGCTGCTTATAGGTCCATTTGTGAGAATTTTTGTTTTCTTTATATTGAGGTGTAATCCATACTGCAGACTATTCATCAATCTTCATCAGTAAGTACTTCAAGCCATCCTCACTTTCAGCAAGCAAAGTTGGGTCATCAGCACATCACTGGTTGTTAATGAGGCTTCCTCCAATCCTGATGCCGTGTTCTTCTTCATATAGTCCAGCTTCTCAGATTATTTGCTGAGCATATAGATGGAATAAGAATGGAGAAAGGATACAACATGATGCACTCCCTTCCTGATTTTAAACCATGCAGTGCCCCCTTGTTCTGTTCAAATGACAGCCTCCTTGTCTATGTACAGGTTCCTCATGAGTACAATTAAGTGTTCTGGAATTCCCGTTCTTCTCAATGTTATCCACAATTTGTTATGATCCACACAATCAAATGTTTTTGCATAGTCAATAAAACACAAGTAAACATCTTTCTGGAATTCTTTGCTTTGAGCCAAGATCCATCTGGCATCAGCAATAATATCCCTTGCTCCACGTCCACTTCTGAATCCAGCCTGCACCTCTGGAAGTTCTCTGACAATATACTGCTGCAAACATTTTTTAATTACGTGCAGTAAGATTTTACTTGCATGCAGTATTAATAATATTTTTCAATAATTTCCACATTCATTCTGTGGGATCACCTCTCTTTGGAGTGTGTACAAATATGGATCTCTTCCAGTCAGTTGTCCACATAGCTGTCTTCCAAATATTTTGGCATAACTGAGTGAGTGCCTCCAGTGGGGCTTCCTTTTGTTGAAACATCTCAATGGGTATTCTGTCAATTCCTGGAGCCTTATTTTTGCCAGTTCCTCCAGTGCAGCTTTGACTTCTTCCTTCAATACCATTGTTTCTTGATCGTATGCCACCTCCTGAAATGGATGAACATTGACCAGTTCTTTTTGGTACAGGGACTCTGCATATTCTTTCCATCTTCTTTTGAAGCTTCCTGCATCAGTCAATATTTTGCCCATAGAGTCTTTCAATATTGCAACTCGAGACTTAAATTTTTTCGTCAGCTCTTTCAGCTTGAGAAATGCCAAGAGTGTTCTTCCCTTTTGGTTTTCTAACCCCAGGTCTTTGCACATTTCATTATAGTAATTGGCTTTGTCTGCTCAAGCTGCTCTTTGAAATCTTCTGTTTAGCTCTTTTATCTTGTCATTTCTTCCATTTGCTTTAACTACTCTCTGCTCAAGGGCAAGTTGCAGAGTCTCTTCTGACATCCATTTGATCTTTTCTTCTTTTCTCATCTTTTTAATGACCTCCTGCTTCCTTCACGAATGATGTTCTTGATGTCATCCCACAATTCTTCTGGTTTTCAGTCATTGGTGTTCATCTCTATTCTTTAGATGGTCTCTAAATTCAGGAAGGATATATTCAAGATCATACTTTGGCTCTCTTGGACTTTTTTCATTGTCTTTAACTTCAAGTTGAACTTGCATATGAGCAGTTGATGATCTGTTCCACAATCAGCTCCTGGCCTTGTTTTTGCTGAAGATATTGAGCTTTTCCATCACCTTTTGCCACAGATGTAGTCAATCTGATTCCTGTGTACTCCATCTGGCAAAGCCCATGAGTATAGCCGTCATTTGTGTTGTTGAGAGAAGGTATTTGCAATGAATAAGTTTGTTGGTCTTGCAAAATTCTATCATGTGATCTCCAGTGTTATTTCTGTCACCAAGGCCAAACTTTCCAACTACCAGTTTCTTTGTTTCAAACTTTTGCATTCCAGTCAGCAGTGATAATTAACACATCTTGATTGCAGGTTTGGTCAATTTCAGACTGCAGAAGTTGATAAAAATCTTCAATTTCCTCATCTTTGGTTTTGGTGGTTGGTGCATAAATTTTAATGAGAGTCATATTAACTGGTCTTCCTTGTAGGTGTATGGATATTATCCTGTTACTGTTAGCATTGTACTTCAGGACAGATCTTGAGATATCCTTTGTGATGATGAATGCCACACCATTCCTCTTTAAATTGTCATTCTCAGCATAGTAGATCATATGGTTGTTTGATTCAAAATGCCCAAAATACCCAATGTCCATTTCAGCTCACTAATGCCTAGGATATCAGTCTTTATGTGTTCCATCTCATTTTTGGCAACCTCCAATTTTCCTAGATTCATACTTTGTACATTCCATGGTCTGATTACTAATGGATGTTTGCAGCTGTTTCTCCTTGATTTGAGTCATGCCATGTCAGCAAATGGAGGTCTTGAAAGCTTTACTGTATCCGTATCAGTAAGGTTGGTCCTACTCTGATGATGCAGCTCTTTCCTAGTCACATTTTGAAAGCTTTCTGGCCTAAGGGGTTCCTCACCCTGCACTGTATCGGATAATGTTTCAGGGCTATTCACAAAGTTGCACAGTAATATATCAGACAATTTTTCTCTGCTTTCCATGAGGTTTTCCTTGGCCAATTTTTTGAGAAGTGGATGGCCTCTTCCTTCTTCCTAGTCTGTCTCAGTCTGTAAGCTGCATTAAAACCTGTGCAGCATGTGCAACCTGCCATTACTTGAAACAGTGGCACAGCCTCAAGCTTCACAGCAACATGCAAGCCACAATAGTATAACAAACTGACAGACAAGTTTGTCTCGCTTAGCTGTTCAAAACCTCTTAACCCTCCCCTTGCCTGTATCCCTGCCACTGCTCTGCTGTGTCGTTGCCTCTGGCATCTCTTTCCCCTACTTTCCTGGCTGGTGGGGGTGGGGCCTGGGTCCCTTCTTCCTCTTATCTGGATGCCTGGCTGCTGTTCTGTTCTGTTGTCACCTTTGGCTTCTCTTTCCCCTGCTTTCCTGGCTTACATACAAATACAAACAGGCTCATAGGAACATTGTCTGCCAACCCTATACATGGTCATGGGCACACTCCCCACTGCCTTGACATACCTGGTCATTCAGCCTGTCCACCCATCTATGCACCCTAGATCAATGTTTGCCATCACTGACAACACAGTTCTATATGTGCAAAAGGGTTCATCTTTATTGTCTGTATCTCTCATGTACCTCTCTATATCTTCCTCTTCCTCAGTGCCACTGTGTTGATCACTCATATATGATACATTGTCCTTCCCTTCACCCAAATCAATACTTATCTCTACCTATCTAGCAGTGTTCCCTCCCCTCTTCTCACATACCTGATAACCAACCAAGAAAGTTTGTTCCATTTATAAACCTTTCCTTGACTTTTTACAATAGTGGACTAATAAAATATGTGTCCTTCTGTGATTGACTTATTTCACTCAGGGTAATGTCCTCTAAGTTCATCCACGTTATGTGGTGTTTTGCAGACTCTACATTATTCTTTAGGGTTGCATAGTATACTATTGTGTATAAGCACCATAGTTTGGTTATCCATTCTTCAGGTTATGGGCACCTAGGTTGTTTCTGTCTTTTTGCTATTGTAAATAGTGCTGTGATGAACATGGTTGTGCATATATCTCTTTTTGTCCTGGTTCTCACTTCTTTAGGATATGTACCTAGTAATGGAATGGCTGGGTCAAATGGTATTACATATTCCATCTTTTTAAGGAATCACTATACTACATTCCAAAGTGGTTGTATTATTGTACAATCCCACCAGCAGTGTATGAGAGTCCCAAATTCTCTACATCCTTGCCAGCATTTGTTATTTTCTGTCTTGTTGAACTTTTCTATTACTGCTGGAGCAAGATGGTATCTCATTGTTGTTCTGATGTGAATCTCCTCAGAAGGAAGGTTGGGCAGTCTATGCTGTAGTGATACTGCCTTGGAAATGTAAGGAGGGGTTTCTATGAGTTGAATCCAACTCTACAGCAGTGAGAATGGCTAATGATCGTGAACATTTCTTCATGTGTTTGTTGGCCACCTGAATATCCTCTTTGGTGAAGTGTCTATTCATGTCTTCTGCCCATTTTTTCATTGGATTGTTTGTCTTTTTGTTGTTGAGGTGTTGGAGTTTTCTATAAATTTTAGAGATAAGTCCTTGCAGTGTGGTAAATTACTTAGTATGGCTTTTCTACCCACAAGTCATTGTAAACTCAGTCGTGGAATGAGCAACTGAGGAACTCCTCATTGTAAATGTTATCCACCTGAGTTATTTCTGTTGGGTGTGGCACAAAACAATGTTATGGGAGGCTCTCTCTCAGGTGCTTAGAGTTCTGATGCTATGATTGGCTAGTTTGACCACCCTGCCAGGCTCAAAAGGAGGCCTCCTAGAGGCAGAACTCTCTCTGACTGCTGGTTGAAGAAGATGTGCTGCTGAAAGAGACATGTGCTGCTGGGAA
>NW_006921620.1:13464060-13466556 GCF_000298275.1 Orycteropus afer afer | reverse complement strand
TTTTTTTTCCGATATATAGGTTCTCTTTTTACTCTTTTGGAGAAGTCTTTGGAAGCACATAAAAATCTAATTTTTAGAAGGTCCTATTCATCTAGTTTATCTTCTGCTGTTTTTGCAATTTGGGTTTTGCTTGATAGTCTGTTTTTGCCATATATAAATAACAACAACAACAACAACAACAAATTTGCTCTTAGTTTTTCCTTGAGGAACTTTACAGTTTTAGGTTTCACATTTAAGTCTTTGATCCATCTGGAGTTAGTTTTTGTGTATGGTGTGAGGTACCAATCTTGTTTCATTTTTCTGAAAATGGATATCCAGTTTTGCCAGCACCATTTGTTAAACAAACAATCTCTTCCTCATTTAATGGATTTCAGCCCTTTGTCAAAGATCAGCTGACCATAGGTTGATGGATCTATTTCTGGCTTCTCAATTCTATTCCACTGGTCTTTGTGTCTGTCTTTGTACTAACACCAGGCTATTTTGACTACTGTGGCTGTATAGTAGGTTTTGAAATTTGAGAGTGTGAGACCTCCCACTTGTGTTCTTCTTCTTCAATAGTGTTTTGCTTATCTAAGGTCTCTGTCCTTTCCAAATAAAATTAGTGATTGGTTTTCCATATCCTTAGAGAATGCTGATGGGATCTGGACTCAATTGCATTGAATGTATAAATTGCTTTGGGTACTATTGACATTTTCACAATATTCAATGTTCCTATCCACGAACATGGTATGTTCTTCCATTTATGTAGATCTCTTATGGTTTCCTGAAGTAGTGTTTTGTGGTTTTCTTTGTGTAGGTCTTTTGTGTCCCCAGTTAGATTTATTACTATGTATTTATTTATTTATTTGGTAGCTATTGTAAATGGTATTGATTTCCTTATTTCTCTTTCAGCGATCTCTTTGCTGGTGTAGCGGAATCCAACTGAATTTTATATGTTAATCTTGTGTCCTGTCTTGTCTGTAATCTTAAAGGAAGCAGATATCCAGGCCTGTCTTCCACAGTACCATTGGTTATGTTCGAATCACCAAACTTTAGGTTAGGAGTCGAGTGCCAGTTAGTTCCCTACCAGAAAATAAGCCATTTTCCTAAGCAAATGTCAGAGAATGTAGTTTTTCACTTACAGGGAAACTAGGGCCTTGAACTGGTTTGAAATGTTTCACTCATGCCCGATGTACACAATGGCAGCCTACGTGTTGCATAGCAACCACAACTTCAGCATGATGGATTTTGACCCAAGCAAGAAACAGGCAGTGGTGTCCCGCTCAAAGCTGGTGGCTGACCATATTCAAAATGGCATGGTCAGTTACTATCTTTGAGAAGGGCACTTCTTCCTGTTTCTTACTCAGATCAAAATCGTATACACAAGAGATTTGGTTGCTATGCAACATGTCTGCTGCCCTTGTTTCTGTTAGCCATGAAATGGCCATGACTGAACAATTTTGAAGCACTTTGAAGCCCTGAGAGAAACTAACCTGTTTAAAAACTGAGAATGTCAAGATGAGGAACTAGATGAAGACAGAAGATGATTTACAATAACCAGTTTATTAAACTTGCTGCATTCATATAGCTTCTGTCTATAAAATGACTACTTAAGAATCCTCGTTGATCAGCAAAAATCATAGTCAAGAAATAAACCAAGACAGAAATTCTAGATACATTAGCACACCTTCAAATAAGCAAGAGAAACATTCCTTTCAAACAGGAAGGTAGGATCAAAGGACACATTTTGTGAGTTAAATCATTTGTGATCTATTTGTTTTAGTTAGGATATGTAGGTTAGACCTCAGATATGATTGACATGTGAGAGCTGGATCTGATTAAAGACCATGGCAAATGTAAAGACAGTTGATTAAAACCTTCTCCAAACCACTAGAGCTTTATCTATATTTATTTAATCCATCCACAAATGTATGCCAAGTTTCTTAGTGAAGTCTCCATCCTCAAGCATTTCAACCTTCAAAAACCAAGATATTGTAATAGAGAAGTGTGTTGAAAAGTTTTCTGTAAGTTCTCCTCATATATAATTTTATGTTTCTACCTTAGGAAATCGATCAGATGTTTTTACACTAAGTAAAAAGTCAAAAATCTGTATCTGTGGTATCCATGCAACTCTCTTCTCTGGTCTGGTTCTTTTAAAAAGCCAGGACCTATTGAGTCATCTGCAGATGGCCAAAGACATAGTAATAGGTCCAGACCAATGTTGTCCAATGGAAACATAATGGAGCACAAATGTGAGACATATTTTAAATTTTCTGGTGGCTACATTAAAAAACATTAAAAATAAACAGATGAAATTAAGTTTAATAATATATTTTGTTCAACTTAATATATTCAAAATGTTATTTTACCAGGTGATCAATATGAACATTATTAATGTTATCAACATTCACAGTAATGATATTTTATATTTTTTATACTAAGTTTTCAAAATCTCATGTATATAGCACATCTCAATTTGGATTAGCTACCTTTTCTTTCTTTCCTTTTTTTTTTTTT
>NW_006921620.1:13443977-13461979 GCF_000298275.1 Orycteropus afer afer | reverse complement strand
AGATCTTGTTTCATTTTTCTGCAAATGGATCTCCAGTTTTGCCAGCACCATTTATTAAACAAACATTCTCTTCCCCATTTAATGGATTTGGGGGGATTAGCTACCTTTTGAGTGCTCAATAGCCACAAAAGGCTAGTGACAACTTTATTGAAGAGAGCAGGGTTAGACTTTTTTTCCTGACTGCTTTAAACTTATAGGTTTCCTAGTCTACTTTTTCTATGATTATAGGATGTACTGATGGATTGATTTGCACTATTTTGATAGGTACTTCAAAAGACACACTGGGATAGATTTTAAAATGTTTTCTTAAATTAATAAACAATTGGCTTTTTGTCACTGTTTCAAATATGATTTTTAGAATACTCTTTTTATAATATACACTTTTTCACCAAGGAAGTAAAGAACATTTTAGAAGATTAAACTTGGGTCAGGGCATATTATAGATTTTTCTTCTATGTGACTGGACTGGGGGGAAAAATTACTTACTGTGTGTAGATTTTCACCCTTTCTCTTTTCCAGCTCTTTGTTTATATTAAAGCAACAGTAAGTTGCACTCCTTAATGATGTGGAGAAAGGTTGTTTATGGTATCACTAAGGCATTCTTGCTTTTAATTTTCTTACGTTGGGTTACTCTAAATCTGCTGCACACATTGTGTCAGCAAGTGCCCTGCAGATTGCAGGACCTGTATATTTTTAAAGCCATAACTACTCTATCTCTGTCACAATCTATTAACATGTTTCTTCTTTCACTCACTCATTCATTCACACAGCTCTTATTATATCTATTACATGCCAGGTAATTTTCATGGGGTTTACACTTGGAATAGACATTGAACAGGGGGTTCCTTAAGGATCTCACAATCTAGTGTGAAAATTAAAAATAATAAGAATCAATTTTCAGCCTTTTGGCAAAGATCAAGTGTAAAAATAATAAGATTAAAATATCAGCTTGATGTCTATCACTACCTTCAACAAGAAATATCAGTTATTCTTTTTTTGTGTAGTAGAGCTTAAGCCCAGATTTCCTGATTTGCTGAAAATGGGACCTTGTTCCCTCTTCCTTCACTTTTATCAAAGATGCTAATTAGATTAATGTCTTGAGTTTCAGCCTCACCTTTTCCCAAGCAGATACCGCTATCAGAGAACCTAATGTCCATTGTTACTGTTGAGCCCATTCCAACTTCTAGCAACTCCCTGTGACAGAGTAAAACTGCTGGGTAGGGTTTATTACGCTGCAATCTTTATGGAAGCAGATTGCCACTGGGTGGGTTCAAACTGTCAGCTTTTCTGTTAACAGTTAGTTATATCTGAATATATGCTTAATTATCAGAGTCATCAGATAAGTTTGGAGAGATACTGAGAGAAGTTAGTACTTTACTATTTTAAATTATACATAGGCTGTACTCATAGTTTCAGTTCAAGAATAACCACAAAATATCATGGTTGAAACTTTATTCAAATTGCAAGTATTCAAAATAAATATGTTGCTGCTACCTTACAAAATGTAATTTTGTCTGTATGCGTGGACTAGTGCTTCTCACCACTTCCTGTACGTCTTCAAGTATGTGAGTCACATGTTGCAATTTTTTTAATAGAGGAGGGCAATTCAGAATCTGTTTTCCTGAGCTGGTTCCAATTTTCAGGAGATCTCACTTATCTGGATACTCTTTACAAAAGATAGGAGTGGACACAAAAACTTGTTATCATGTATCTGGACAGAGTGAGGTAGAGGTCCATTCTATAACCTAGTGGACTGAATGCACCCAGAGAGTGCTAGGGCCTGGAAACAATTGAGGGCTGGAGGCAGAAAAGGCACAGAAGAGTAGACTTAGCCAAAGATGCTATGGGAATTTGGTCCTCCAGTAGAACATGGGCTCTGGGAGGAGTATTTACAGATGATGGAGGTATTCTAGGAAAGAGTATGTATCAAGGAGGCCTTGTGTGGAGGAGTGACATGTCCAGGTACATGGACAGAACATAACTTGCTGGAATCTAGGATTAAGTGGGCATTAGAGAAATATAAGTAAGAGAATAGAGCCTTAGTTATCATAAGACCTAAGCATCAGAGCTCCAGCACCTTGGAGTCAGACACACAGGAAAAGGCAGCACAAGCATTAGAGGGAATGTTGTGCAAAGTAGTTGGCCATAGCAGAGATTCAGGAATAGAGATTAGCTAGAAGAAATCAGGAACAAAGTTGAAATTGCATTTCAGGAACAATGCATAAATCTTATGAAATATAAGCTAGAATGTTCAACCTGAATTCACAGTAATGGGGACTTGATGGTGAATCACAGAGCTCTGTATATCTCTCCTGCTTAAGATCAGGATTTTCAGAGAATCAGGGAGGGCTGAGCTTAAAGTTTGAGGACAAAGGAAAAGGTGTATATTTAAGTGATCCTGGCTTTAAGACAAGGGTGAGAGGTAGGAGGTACAGAAGCTAAGAAGGAAATAGGATGAAGCACCTGTAATCCATTTCAGAATTCCACCTTCTTCTTCCTCACCTAATTGATTCCATCATTTAAGTCAGACCTGTTGGCAAGCTTTTTAAGGTCAGACTGGTTAGTTCGAGGAATTACTCCATTGATTCCACTTACAAGGTTTGCTGAAAGGCAAAGGCAGTGTAAAAAGTTTTCTACTTGACACAGTTAAAACTTCTGCTGCCCACAACTTTACTGCTTTGATATTAACTTCCTCCATCACTTTGCAACACTGAACTTGGCTGATCAAGGACCTGGTCCTGAAATTCTCTCCTGTCTTGGTCTCTGTTGTTTGTTGTTATGTGCCATCGAGTCGGACCTGACTCATAGCGACCCCTTCCTTGCGTTTCCAAGGCAGTATCTCTACGGAAGTAGATTGCCCAACCTTCCTTCCGAGGAGTGGCTAGTGGGTTTGAACTGCCAGCCTTCTGGTTAGCAGTCAAATGCCTTAGGCACTACGCTACCAGAGCTCTGTAATATGATAATTCTCCTCAATCTTGCTGACACTCCTGTTCTATGTGTTTTGTTGGTTCCCTTTTATTTCCCACTCCCCAAATGTAGATAATTTCTAAATATACTAAATGTACTCTTGAAGCCTTTCTTTCCTTCTGTGCTTTTCCTCAATACCTGTGTGTGCTCCTTCCATTGTTTTACCTCCTTCATGGCCATGATCTTCAGGGGAGTTATAATCCTGCTATAAGCTTGACTCATTACCTGGAAAGGATTATTGTCACAGCTTCTTACAGGGCTTAGCACCTCCTCGCACTAGTCTCCCTTGCTTCCAGGTTGATTTTTCTTAATGCACAAGTCTAATCACACCACTCCTCTGCCCTGAAATTTCATAACCTCTCACTGTGAGCAAAATTAAGTACAAACTTATCATCCAGACCTCAAAGCACTTATATCATGGCCCGATGTAATCTACCATTAGGCACCCATAGCTATTCCACATCCCAGACTAATTGGGGCACTTGCTGTTTCCAAGGACATCCTATACTTTTCCTCTGCGAATTTATTTATGCTCTCCTTTTGCCCTACAACTATGGTACTATATGTCCTAGTTTGGCTTGGTCACTCCAAGTTTATTCGTATTGTCTTGTCATCAGTATTACTAACCTTCCCATTTCATGCTCAAAATGTCATTGTTTAGATAATAAATTATATGGTCACCTTGTTATAATGCTCTTTCTCCTTTTCCTTCTCTCAGTCTTATTCCCCCCAATCTCCACCCTGTTCAATTCTGCTGTGGCAAACATAGCTCTATCCTTTTAAACCCTATTTTTGTTAGTTGTCATCCAGTCCATTCTGACTTATGATGACCCCATGTGCTCAGAGTAGGACTGCTTCATAGTATTTTGAAGGCATGACTTTTCAGAAACAGATCACCAGGCCAGGCTCTGAGTGGGTTCAGGAAGTGAGGAAAGAAGCCTCAAGAAAGTTGATGTGTTTTAAATGGTCCATGGAAAACCACCTGGTATCTTTAGTGTTGTTGTCATGTGCTGTCAGGATGGACCCAACTCATAGCGACCCCTGCTTGGGTTTCCGAGGTGGTATCACTACGGAAGTAGATTGCCCAACCTTCCTTCCGAGGAGTGGCTGGTGGGTTTGAACTGCCAGCCTTCTGGTTAGCAGTCAAGCACCTTAGGGACTATGCCACCAGAGCTCCCAAAGAGATGCCCGGCTACCTGGTGGGGAGCGGCTGGTAGGTTTGAACCATCAGCCTTGGGTGTGGCAGCTGACTGCCAGAGGCCCTGAGGCCATCCCTGGGGGCCTCTTTAGTGTAGTGGTTATCATGTTTTCCTCACATGTGAAAGGACCCCAATTTTGCAAAGCCAGGTGTCTTTCCATTTAAAACACATCAACTTTATTGAGGCTTCCTTCCCCACTCCCTGCTTCCCATCATCAGTTTTATGCATGTAGCACTTCACATGTGGAAGGCTTAATTATTTGAATCAGCTGGATATATGGCTGTGAGCTGCAAAAAGCAAAAAAAAAAAAAAAAAAAACTCTGATTCAACCATATAAATAATAAGGAAATTTCATAATGGTATTTAACAAGAAGTACAACATAGAATGAATCAAAACTGACTAATCAAATCTGAACAACAGATCAAAGATGCAGATTTCTCTTTCAATGCCGCCATAATATGCCTCAACTCTGCTCTTGGCTGGCTCCTCTCATGGTTATTCAATGGCCACTTTTATTCTAGACATCAAATGTATACATAATGATGTCCAACAGCAGCAGTGGAATATTTTCTGCTTTATGAGAGTAAGAAAACCCCTTTCAAGAGTTCCTACCCTTAGAGTCCTTCTGGGGGCAGAATTGCATCCTATGTCCAGGCCTACTGTAGGCACAGGTCAGGTAGACAGGACCATCAGGACTTGACTGATCATCTGTCCCTTGAGGCTGAGGATGAGTCCTCACTCCCCTTAAGATTGTGGCATGGAGGAAGTAAATATCAAAATCAGAGCTCTGTGCAAAAGAGGAATAGTTAACATTGATTAGGCAAACAACAGTGTTGGCTGCATATGTTGCAGTTCAATCAATGCTTATTAAATGTTGTTGCTGTTCTTGTTGTTATGTGCTGTTGAGTCAGACCCGACTCATAGCAACACCTCCTTGGGTTTCAGAGGCAGTATTACTATGGAAGTAGATTGCCCAACCTTCCTTCCGAGGAGTGGCTAGTGGGTTTGAACCACCAGCCTTCTGGTTAGCAGTCAGGTGCCTTAGGCACTATGCTGCCAGAAATGAAGGAGCCCTGGTTGCACAGTGGTTAATCACTGGGCTGTTAATTGAAAAATTGGCAGTTTGAACCCGCTCAGCTGCTTTACAGGAGAAAAGAACTGGTGATCTATTCCTGTAAAGATTACAGCCTAGAAAACTTTATAGGGCACTTTTAGTCAGTATGAGTCAGAATCTACCCAAGGGCACAAGACAGCAATAGCAAGCATTTCACATCAGAATATCAGTTCATGCAAATATTCTAATGATGTCAAGGATTACACAAACTGATGTAAAGTATACTTTTAAAATTCTCAGTTCTGTATAATTCATTTCAATTCTATTTTATTTAAGTCCATATAGAGAGATTGTAATTAAGATTTTGAAAGAAAACTTGATTGAGATTTAATAGCCATCTAAAATTGCTGGCCAGCAAACTGCTCCAAATTCCTCATCAAGTAGAATTGTTTCCTGTTGCTTTTTAAGGAATGTTTTTCTGAGTATTTGAGTCTGGTACAGGACTCAAATATTCAGAGGACTTCAAATATCTGTTATGAATTTATATTTTAATATCACATTGCACAATTCTTAGTTTCTGCCAACTGTGAAATATGATAAACAATAGGTCAAAAAAACTGTGATTTTAAAATATCCTTTGGCACCAAGGGGAGCTTGGAAAGAGAGCCTGCTCCATGTGGACCCTTGTCCATCATGCTCAGTAAGGGATCTCATTCTTTCTGTCCAGTGTCTTATTCAGCCCCAACACCACCCGAAATCTTCAGTGAATGAGTCAGAGGTGAAAGGCAGAGCATTTGGAGTACGGCCTGTGTTCCTTGCACAGAGATTATTTCTGTAGTCTGCCACTGGGGGCTTTTACACCCTTCTGAAGTGCTATCACAGTCAACAACACAGACAGTGCCAGTGTGGAGACCATGGGAGGCCCAGCATGCTCTCGGTTAACATGACAAACCACCTGCACTATTAACATAAAAATACCCCATACAATGAAAAGATCAGAAGGACTCATTTTATTTCTGCATGAAAGAAATGATGAAACAGAGGGCAACAGCTTCTACAACCTTCATTGCACACTGCTGTTCAGAGTTATGGACCTTGGTTCCAGGAGGCTTGGAGCTGGCATTTTATGTTTTCAGCAACAATCTTTCTAACTGCTGAGATGTGATAATTACAAATATTTTGACAGCTTGTAACAGGACTCAGAGAAATGGCAATGTTGTTGTTGTTGTTAAGCGCCATCCCATTGGTTCCAGATCCTAGCAATCCTATGGAAAATCGAACGAAACACTGCCCAGTCCTGCACCATTCTAACAATCTTTGATATACTTGAGCCCATCATTGCAACCACTGTGTCAATCCATCTTGTTGAAGGTCTTTCCCTTTTTACTGACCTTCAACTTTACCAAGCATGATATCCTTCTCCAGGGACTGATCTTTTCTAACAACATGACCAAAGTACATGACATTAATTTTGTCCATTCTCACCTCTAAGGAACATTCTGGCTGTACTTCTTCCAAGACAGATTTGTTCATTCTTATGGAACACCATGGTATTTTCAATATTCTCCACCAACACCACAATTCAGATGCATCGATTCTTTGTTCTTTATTCATTATCCAGCTCTCATATGTATATGAGGCTGCTGGAAATACCATGGCTTGGGTCAGGCTTACTCTAGCCTTCAAAATGAAGTCTTTGCCCTTGAACACTTTAAAGAGACCTTTTTCAGAAGATTTGTCCAGTGCAGTACGTCATCTGATTTCTTAACTGCTGCTTCCATGGGTATTGATTATAGATTCAAGTACAATGAAATCTTTGACAATTTCAGTTGTTCTCCATTTATCATGATGTTGCTTATTAGTCAAGTTGTGAAGATTTTTGTTTTCTTTATGCTGAAGTATAATCTGTACTGAAGGCTGTAGTCTTTAATCTTCATCAGTAAGGCCTTCAAGTCGTCTTTACTTTCAGCAAACAAGGTTGTGTCATCTTTATATCACAGGTTATTAATGAGTCTTCCTCAAATCCAGATGACATGTTCTTCTTCATATAGTCTAGCTTCTTGAATTATTTGCTTAGCATGCAGATTGAATAAGTATGGCAAAAGGATACTACCTTGATGTACACGTTTCCTGATTTTAAACCATACAGCATCCCCTTGTTCATTTTGAACAACTGCCTTTACATTTATGTGTAGGTTCTTCATGAGCACAATTAAGTGTTCTGGAATGGTATCCTTAATTTGTTATGATCCACATGGTCAAATGCCTTAGTATGATCAATAAAACACAAGTAAACATTTTTCAAGTATTTGCTTTCATCCAAGATCCATCTGACATCAGCAATAATATTCCTCATTTCATGCCCTCTTCTGAATCCAACATGAATTTCTAGTTCCCGGTCAATATACTAAGGAGCTTTGGTAGCACAATGCCTAAGGTATCTGACTGCAAACTGGAAGGTTGGTGGTTCAAACCCACCAGCCACTCCACAGAAGACTGGGAAATCTACTTCCATAAAGGTTTACTACCTCGGAAAACCAATAGGGGTCACTATGAGTTGGAATGGACTCAATGGAAGTGTTTTTTCTTGTTGTTCAATATACTAATGCAACTGTTTTTGAATTGTCCTCAGCAAAAGTTTACTTGCATGTGATATTAATGATATTGTCCAATAATTTTCACATTCCGTTATATCACATTTCTTTGAAATGGGCACAAAGATGGATCTCTTCCAGTTGGTTGACTAGGTAGCTGTCTTTCAAATTTCTTGGCACAAACAAGTGAGCTCCTCCGGAACTGTATCCATTTGTTGAAACAGCTCAACAGGCATTCTTTCAATTCCTGGAGCCTTGTTTTTCACCAGTTCCTTCAGTGCAGCTTTGATCTCTTCCTTCAATACCATCAGTACTTGATCATATGCTACTCCTGAAATGGTTGAATGTTGACCAGTTTTTTTTTTTTTTTTTGGTACAGTGACTCTATGTATTCCTTCTATCTTTTGATGCTTCCTGCATTGTTCAATATTTTACCCATAGAATCTCACATTATTGCAACTTGAGCTTGAATTTCTTCTTCAGTTCTTTCAGCTTGAGAAATACTGAGTGTGTTCTTCCCTTTTGGTTTTGTAGTTCCAGGCTTTTATCCTCATCTCATCATAGTACTTTACTTGAGCCACCCTTGGAAATTTTCTGCTCAGCTCTTTTATCTTGTCATTTCTTCCATTTGCTTTAGCTACTCTCTATTCAAGAACAAATTTCAGAGTCTCTTCTGATGTCCATTTTAGTCTTTTATTACTTTTCTGTCTTTTTAATGACCTTTTGCTTTTTTCAAGAATGATGTCCTTGATGTAGTCCCACAACTCATCTTCTCTTTGGTCATTGCTATTCAGTGTGTCAAATCTGTTCTTCAGATTGTCTCTAAATTCAGGTGCAGTATAATCAAGGTCATATTTTGGCTCTCATGGACTTGTTTTAATTTTCTTAAGCTTCAACTTGAACTTGCAACTGATGGTCCATTCCACAGTCAGTCCTTGACCTTGTTCTCATTGATGATATTCAGCTTTTCTATCATCTCTTTCCACAGATGTAGTTGATTGCATTCCTGTATATTCTATCTGATGAGGTCAATGTATATGTTGTTGTTGTTGTTGTTATGTGCCGTCAAGTCAGCCCTGACTCATAGTGACCTCTCCTTGGGTTTCCGAGGCAGTATCACTACGGAAGTAGGATTGCCCAACCTTCCTTCCAAGGAGTGGCTGATGGGTTTGAACCACCAGCCATCTGGTCAGCAGTCAAGTGCCTTAGCCACTATGCTACCAGAGCTCCCAATGTATATAGTTGCCGTTAATGTTGCTGAAAAAAGGTATTGGCAGTAAATAAGTCATTGGTCTTGCAAAATTCTATCATGTGGTCTCCAGAGTCATTTCTTTCACCAAGGCCGTATTTTCCAGCTACTGATGCTTCTTTTTTATTTCCAACTTTTGCATTCCAATCACCAGTAATTATCAATATTTCTTGATTGCATGTTTGGTCGATTTCAGACCACAGAAGATGGTAAACATCTTTAGTTTCTTTGTCTTTAGCTTTAATGGTTGGTAGGTAAATTTGAACAAAGTTGTTATTAACTGGTCTTCTTTGTAGGCATATGGATATTATCCTATCACTGGCAGCATTGTCCTTCAGGACAGATCTAGAAATGTTCTTTTTGTTTAATGTAATGCCATCCCTTTATGTCATTCCCGGCATAGTAGATCTCATCATTGTCTGATTCCAAATGACCCATACCAGTCCATATTAGCTCACTAATGCAATCTTTATGTATTCTAATTTTGACAACTTCCAATTTTCTTATATTCATATTTTGTACATTCTACATTGTGATTATTAATGAATACTTGCAGCTATTTCCTCTCATTTTGAGTTGTGTCACATCGACAAATGACAGTCCCAAAAGCTGTAATCCATCCACATTATGAAGTTTGATTTTACTCTGAGGAGGCAACTCTTCTCCAGTAGTATTTTGAGTGCCTTCCAACCTGAAGGGCTCATCTTCTGGTACTATATGAGACAGTGTTTCATTGCTATTCACAAGGTTCCCAGTGGCTAATATTTTCAGAAGTGGACTACCACATCCTTTTCATAGTCAGGTTCAGTCTAGAAGCTCCACTGAAATCTGTCCACCATGGGTAACCTTGATGAGATTGAAATACCAGAGGCATAGCTTCCAGCATCACAGCAACACGCAAGCCACCACTGTACAACAAACTGACAGACTAGTGGTGGTGAAATGATAGTAGAGAAGCAGAATCTAAGATTGTGCATGATTTGGCTATTTGAAAAAGTATTCAGAAGAATGAAGGGACTGATAGGATTCATTTTCTTCCAGGTGTCAATGTCAATGAGTCTTTTTTTGCCCAAAAGTTCAAATACACTAAACACCATTCTGAATCTTGAAGGGAGTGGTGGTGGGAAAATAGTGTGAAGATTGAGTAAGTTGTATGTGGAAGAGATGAAGAACTTCAAAGCCATGCTTGTTTTCCCTTAACACATATAAACAACAGAAAGGCTTTCATATCCATTCTGTAGGTTCTCTCTGCAGATAAAAATGTAATCATCATTCTGAAAAACAATCCAAACTTTTCTCCAGTTTTAGTCTTTATTAGAATATTTTTTTTTCCTTTAATGAACTTTCTATTACTGTTATCTGAAATCATGTTACTTTCTTCACCTCCCACAAAACTGCCCTATCACCAATGCTTCAAAAAGACATTTTGGGGCAACAGGTGCTGATTTGAAAAATAATATGCAGTAGGTTGAGAAGACACTATGAAAATTAATATTTCCAGCTCTGCTGCACCCTGCCTCTACTATTCCTTTGAATAAATGTAACAATTTTTTAGAGCTTCTTGTCAGCCTTATTGATCTAGAGTTTTTAAAAAAGAACAGATTCTCATCCTTATACTTCATGCAGAAAAGTTAATTGGGGAAAATTATACTGATAAGTGCAGAAGTTCAGATAAGAAAGCTTTAATTGTCAGTCTTTCCTTCCTAAAATAATACACAGAAAACAAAATATTATTATATCAGCTTTGACATTGAATAATAAAATAGGTTAATATGTATTTTATAAAGTACTCTGACTTACTTTTTGCAAAAAATCCTTAACGGGGAACGTAAAATTTAAATTGAAGTCTCATGACCTGGGTTTGAATCCAAGGTCTGACATTTATTAGCTGTGAAACCTTGGGAAAGTTATGTAATCTCTATGTGCCTTGGTTTTCTCATCTCTCATCTTATTGTTATTATTATTATACTTACCTCATGGGGTAGTTGTATAGATCCAATCAAATTACTACATATGAAGGATTTAAAACAGTGTCTGGCACATGGTTAAGGGCTCCATGTCACTCTGTAAGATGATAATAAAGATTGCTAAGAAACTGTTTAAAAGACATATGTATTGTATGTAAAATTAAAGACAGTTTGAATAATTAGATTTTTAAATTTATAGGTTTCTCGTTATATATTGGAAACCCTTAAATTGGTTTGCTTTATAAATTCAACCTATTAAGTGGTACTGTTGTTGTTGTTATCATAGGTGCCATATAGTCAATTCCTATCATGGTGACCCTATGAAACACTGCCCAGTCCTGCACCATCCTCTCAACCGTTGCTTGAGCCCATTGTTGTAGCCAGTGTGCCGTTCCATGTTGTGGAGGAGCTTCCTATTTTTTGCTCCCTCTATTTTACCAAGGATGATATCCTTCTACAGGGACTGATCCCTCATGATAAAATGTCCAAAGTATGTGAGACATAGTTTTGCCATCCTCACTTCTAAGGAGTATTCTGGCAATAGTTTTTCCTGGACAAATGTTTTGTTCTTCTGGAAGTCCATGGTATATTCAGTATTCATCATCAACACCATAATTCAAAGGCATCAGTTCTTCTTGGGTCTTCCTTAAGCATTGTCCAACTTTCATATGAATATGAGGCAATTGAAAATAGCATGGTCCATGTGTACTTCAATCCTCAAACTGACATCTTTGCTCTTTAACATTGTAAAGAGGCCCTTTGTAGTGAATTTGCCCAGTGCCATATGGTATTTGATCTCTGGACAGCTGTTTCCATGGGCGTTAATTATGGATCCAAGTAAAATGAAATCCATAACAATTTCGATGTTTTCTGTGTTTATTATGATGTTGCTTATTGGTCCACTTGTGAGAATTTTTGTTTTCTTGATGTTAAAGTGTAATCCATACTAAAGGCTGAAGTCTTTGATCTTAATCAGTAAGTGCTTTGAGTCATCTTCATTTTCAGCAAGAAAAGTTGTATTATCTACATATCAGAGGTTCCTAATGAGTCTTCCTCCAATCCTGATATGGCATTCTTCATGTAGTCCAGCTTCTCAGATTATTTGCTCAGCATACAATTTGAATAAGTATGGTGAAAGGATATATCCCTGATGCACACCATTCTTGGTTTTAAACCATACATCCCCTTGTTCTGTTTGAACAATTCTTTGTCTATGTACAATTTGCTCATGAGAACAATTAAGTGTTCTGGAATTCCTATTCTTTGAAATGTTATCCACAATTTATCATAATCCACAGAGTCCAATACATTTGAATAGTCAATAAAACAGGTAAACATCTTTCTGTATTCTCTGCTTTCAGTCAAGATTCATCTGACATCAGCAACAGTATCCCTCATTCCACATCCTCTTCTGAATCCAGCTTCAACCTCTGGCAGTTCCCTTTCTATGTACTGCTGCAACAATTTTGGAATTATTTTCAGCAAAATTTTACCTGCATGTGGTATTAATGATATTGTTTGATAATTTCTGCAGTCTGTTGGATCAACTTTCTTTGGGATAGGCACAAATATGAATCTCTTCTACTCGGTTGGCCAGGTAGCTTTCTTCCAAATTTCGTGGCATAGATGAGTGAGGGCTTCCAGCAGTGCATCTTTTTTTTTTTTTTTTTTTTTGAGACATCTCAATTGATATTCTATCAATTCCTGGAGCCTTCTTTTCTTTTGAGTGCCTTCAATGCAACTTGGACTTCTTCCTTCAGTACTAGAAGTCCTTGGTCATGTACTACCTCTTGAAATAGTTGGTCATTGATCAATTCATTTTGGTATAGTGACTCTGTGTATTCTTTCCCTCTTCTTTTGATGCTCCCTATGTTGTTCAATATTTCGACCATGGAATCCTTCAGTATTACAACTCAAAGATTGAATTTTTTCTTCAGTTCTTTTAGCTTGAGAAATGCTGAGCAGGTTCTTCCCTTTAGATTTTCTAACCCTAGGTCTTTTTACTTTACTTTGTCTTCTCAAGCCACCCTTTGAAATATTCTGTTCAGCTCTTTTACTTTATCATATTTTCCATTCACTTCAGGTACTTTTTGTTTAAGAGTGAGATTCAGAGTCTCTTCTGATATCCATTTGGGCCTTTTTTGTCTTTTAAATGACATTTTGCTTTTTTCATGTATGATTCCTTTGTATCATTCCACAACTCATCTCATCTTCAGTCATTGGTGTTCAAGTGTGTCAAATCTGTTCTTCGGATTGCCTCTAAATTCAGGTGGGGTATAATCAAGGTCATATTTTGGCTCTCATGGACTTGTTTTAATTTTCTTCAGCTTTGGCTTGAACTTGCATATGAGCAATTGATGGTCTGTTCCACAGTCAGCCCCTGGCCTTGTTCTGACTGATGATACTGAGTTTCTCCATCATTTCTTCCCAGAGATGTAATCAATTTGATTCTTGTGTATTTTATGCAGTGAGGTCCATGGGTACAGTCATCATTTATGTTATTGAAAAAAGGTTTTTCCAATAAATAGGTTTTTGACCTAGTAAAATTCTGTTACATGATTTTAGCATTTTTCTATACCAACAGCACCACAGTTCAACAAACTGACAGAGAAGTGCTAAAGGAGGTGGTAGACTTTCTGATTTAAATTATAATTATACCTTTTCCTAATACACTGTGTGCAATAAGTTGAAAAGTTGCACTTTTACCAAATACAAATGTGACCAGGCTACAAAATGAGTTTATATTCCAACATTCATCTCATTCATTTGTTCTTTTTCCAACAACCTTTTCTTCCTTTTTGTTTTCAACTTTTGCATTCCAATCACCAGTAATTATCAATGCATCTTGATTGCATGTTTGATCAATTTCAAAATGTGGAAGTTGGTAAAACTTTCAATTTCTTCATCTCTAGCATTAGTGCATAAATTTAAATAATAGTCATATTAACTGGGCTCCCTTAAAGGCATATGGATATTATCCTATCCCTGAAAGCATAGTACTTCAGAATAGATCTTGCATATATCTGTTTGATGATGAATTTGACACCATACCTCTTCAATTTGCCATTCCTGACATAGTAGACCACATGGTTGTCCAGTTCAAAATGGCCAATACCAAACCATTTCAGCTCACTAATGCCTAGGATACTTATGTGTTCCATTTTTTCTTTGACAATTTCCAAGTTTCCTGCATTCGTACTTCATACATTCCATGTTCCAATTATTGATGGATCTTTGCAGCTGTTTTTTCTCATTTTGAGCCATGCTACATCAGCAGATAAAAGTCCTGAAAGCTTTATTCCATCCATGCCATTAAGATTGACTCTGCTTTGAGAAGGCAGCTCTTTCTTAGTCATATTGTAAATGCCTTATATCCTGAAAGGCTCATCTTCCAGCATCGTAGCAGATAACGTTCCACTGTTAGTCATAGTTTTTCATGGGCCACTTTGTTTTCAAAAGTAGATTTCAAGCCCCTCCTTTCTAGTCTGTCTTAGTCTGAAAGCTTCATTGAAACCTTTTCTCTGTGAGTTAGCTTGTTGCTATTTGAAATACTGGTGACATAACTTTCTGCATCACAAAAATATGCAAGCCACCACAGTTCAACAAACTGACAGAGAAGTGCTAAAGGCGGTGCTGGACTTTCTTATTTAAATTATAATTATACCTTTTCCTAATACACTGTGTGCATTAAGCTGAAAAGTTGCACTTCTACCAAATACAAATGTGACCAGGCTACAAAATGAGTTTATAGTCCAACATTCATCTCATTCATTTGTTCTTGAAATTCAGTCATACTTTTCTTTGCATATGCTCATAAAATATTTTAATGGCTTGGTAAAGTATAAGGATTTCCTATGTAATTAACATCTACTCCTCCTATAAGTAGGTGTTAAAAATAAAGACCTTCAAATGTCGTTTTTCAGTAAAAATGGATGGCCTTAAAAAGCATTTGTTCTGGCAGTCTGTTTAAAGATGAGAGAAATGAAAGCCAAGAAAATCAGAAGAAGAGAGCCTCAAGGGAAAGATCTGTATGATGAATTCTAAATTTGAGGAATACTATTTCAACTTTCTCAGGCAGAGCTGTCACCTCAAAGCATATTTTCATGAAAAGGCTAGTGTTACCCAGACTATCACAGTTTAGTCTTTTGTACACATATTCCCTTAATGTGAGTAGGGTACTTGAAGGTGACCACCAATAATTCTGTTCCATTATACAACAGAAACCTGTATTTTGCTACAGAAGAAATCTTAACCATACAGCAACATAGATTTTCTGAACTTTTTTTTTTTCAAAAAAAAAAAAAAAAGATAAGAAAAACAAACCAAAAAAAAAGCATAATTACTGCTTGCCATGAGAAGAACCAGCACACTGTCTATAACTCCTTGTTAATTCTTCCCAGATTCAGTTGCCAGCAGACACCACATGGAAGTCCAGTGGGAAAAAAAAGCATGGTTCTTCTGAATTATAGAAAAAGAATGTTATTCTTCCTGATCCATCATGCTGAAAGGTCAAGTAGATCCCAACATCCCTTGCTGGCCACTTTCTGCTGTGAATAAATCTCAAAACACTACTTAAATATCTTTTTATTTTCCACAAGTGTCACTTTTTAAAGTAATATTTTTCTATCTTATTGTGTGAATACTCATTCTCGTTCACTCTAAGCTTTCCTCTCCGCTTCCAAATAACCAGAGAAGTCAGTCTTCTCAGCTTTACTTTTTCCTTTCTGAAGAGCCCTAATTTATTAGCCAATTATCATATTATAACTATGCCAGTTAATCCCTCCTAAATTCTAATGCCTCTCCTCTGAGAAGGAAAAAGACTTTTACTTTTTCCTACTTTCCCTAGTCATTAGCTCTATCAGATATTTATTTAGGTTTGTGTCTAGAACTAAGGAAACACTAGACTGTAAAGTTAATAGTTTTGTTTAACGGATCACCAGGCTTATGGCTCATGTAGAAAAGCTAATTGGAGGAAGTTGTACTTCAAAGTACAGAAGTTCAAGTAAGAAAACTTTGCCCTCCTAAGTTTTCTTCCTAAAATAATGCAAAGTATTGTAATATCAAGTTGAACTCTAGCTCAAGACCTCATGGGGTTGAGTCCCGGCTTGGCTACATATTAGCTAGCTGAATGACTTTTGCAATATGAAAGGATTTTATGGGAAAAATATTGAACAGTTCAGGAAGCATCAGAAGAAGATGGAATGAATACATACAGTCATTGTACCAAAAGGAATTCATCAGTGTTCAACTATTTCAGGAGATGGTGTATGATCAAGAACCAATGGTATTGAAGAAGTCAAAGCAGCACTGAAGGAATTAGCAAATAACAAGGCTCCAGAAACTGATGGAATAGTCATTAAGATGTTTCAAATTCAACAAATGAATGCAGCACTGAAAGCTCATTTATGCCAGGAAATTTGGAAGACAGCTACCTGACCAACTGACTGGATGAGATGCATATTTGTGCCCATTCCAAAGAAAGGTGATTCAACAGAATGTGGAAATTATCAAAGAATATCATTAATATCACATGCAAGTAAAATTTTGCTGAAGATAATTCAAAAATAGTTGAAGCTGTATATTGACAGGGAACTTCCAGAAATGAAAGCTGGATTCAGAAGAAGACGTGGAGCAAGAGATATCATTGCTGATGTCAGACAGATCTTGGCTGAAAGCAAAGAGTACCAGAAAGATGTTTACCTGTGTTTTATTGACTATGCAAAGGCATTTGACTGTGTAGATCATAAAAAGTTATGGATAACATTGCAAAGGATGGGAATTTCAGAACACTTAATTGTGCTCATGAGGAATCTGTACATAGATGTAGAGGCAGTCATTCAAAGTGAACAATGGGGTACTGCATGGTTTAAATTAGGAAAGGTGTGCATCAGAATTGTATACTTTCCCCATACTTATTCAATCTGTATGCTAAGCAAATAATCCTAGAAGCTGGACTGTATGAAGAAGAATGTGACATCAGGATTGCAGGAAGAACAATTAACCTGAGAAATACAGATGACACAACCTTGCTTGCTGAAAGCAAAGAGGACTTGAAGCACTTGCTGATAAAAATCAGTCTTCAGTGTGGATTACACCTCAACACAGAGAAAATAAAGATCCTCACAAATGGACCAATAAGCAATATCATGATAAACAGAGAAAAGTTTGAAGTTATCAAAGATTTCATATTGCATGGCTCCACAGTCAACACTCATGAAAGCAACAATCAAGAAATCAGATTTCATATTGCACTGGGAAAATTGGCTGCAAAAGACAATTTTATAGTGTTGAAAAGCAAAGATGTCACTTTGAAGACTAAGGTGTTCCTAACCCAAGCCATGGTATTTTCAGTAACCTCATATGTATGTAAAACCTGGTCAATGCATAAGGAAGACCAAGGAAGAGTTGATGCCTTTGAGTCTTCATGTTTCCAAAGGATATTGAAAATACCATAGCATGCCAGAGAATGAACAAATCTGTCCTTGAAGAAGTACAGCCAGAATGCTGCTTAGAAGCAAGAATGACCACACTTCGTCTCACTTATTTTGGTTATGTCATAAGAAGGGACCAGTCCCTGGAGAAGGATATCATGTTTGGTAAAGTGGAGGGTCAGACAAAAAGGAGAAGTATGTTAAGGAGATGGATTGACACAGTGGCTATAACAATGGGCTCTGTCATAGCAAGGATTGTGAGGATGACACAGGACCAGGCAATGTTTTATTCTGTTGTACATAGGTTTACTATGAGTCAGAATTGACTCTACTGCACCTAATAACAACAACAAGGCATATGATCTCCCTGTACTCAGAGTCCTCATCTATAAAATGGAGACATATATACAAAAAAAGTTTAAACCCACCAGCCACTCCTCTGAAGGAAGATGGGGCAATCTACTTCCGTAGTGATACTGCCTTGGAAACCCAAGAAGGGTCGCTATGAGTCAGGTCTGACTCGACAGCACATAACAACAA
>NW_006921620.1:13438199-13443877 GCF_000298275.1 Orycteropus afer afer | reverse complement strand
CAAAAAAAAAAAAAAAAAAAAAGCCAATATGCATTGTGAATCAACAGGAGGGGTTAAAGTTTGTAGCTGTTAGCTGATTTCTTGACCTACCCCCACCCAAAACCAAACTCACTACTGTCAAGTTGATTTGACTCATAGCAACTCCTCCTTGGGTTCCGTATCTCTACAGAAGTAGATTGCCCGATCTTCTTTCTGAGGAGTGGCTGGTGGGTTTGAACGACAAACCTTCTGGTTGCAGTCAGATTCCTTAGGCACTATGCCACCAGAGACCTGCCCCCAACCAAATAATAATAATAATAATAATAATAATTAATGTCCTGGAGAATGGAGTTTTAGAAATTGTGGTAGTTAAGGTTGTGTGTCAACTTGGCTGGGCCTGGTTGAGTGTCTGGGCAGCTGGTGGTAGTTATTCCCTATGATGAGACTGGCAGTCAACTCCATGGTGGGATCTATCACAAGCAGCTGAGTAGCTGCTTTAGGGATGTGGTCTGCTTCTCGTATATAAGAAGCAGTTTTGGGAATGGTCTCTGCCTACGGCACATTTGAACCCTGCATGTAGTCAAGTCATTGTTCAGCAGCCTGCCACGCTCTGCTGATCTTGGGACTTTTCATGGACTTGAATTAATGGCCTGCCATGTGGTTTGGTAATATTGGGACTGTGCCTTGTTACATGTCGACCTTGGGTTTGTCAACTTCAGCAGCCAGCAGCTGAGTGAAGAAAAGACTCCAGCTTCAGTAGACTGTGAGCAGGAAGTAGAGCTGAAGTGCAAAGTTGAGGGGCTTTCACCCAGCCCCTAGAGCCTGGCACTTTGAACTTGGACTTAAAACCTCCATATTGTAAGAATAAACTCCTGTTTGTTAAAGCCATCCCATTTGTGATATATTCCTGTCAGAGAAACACAGAGGTAACTGGAACAGAAATGTTGGGATAGGAACATTTTATTACTGTTTTGCTTCAAAGACTCATTTCTAAAAACTCCATTTCAAAGGGTATTAAATTTTATCGTATTGTTTTTTTTATTGTTGACAAGAACAGGGGAAATTATGAAGTGTTCTCTTAGTTGTCTAGTGCTGTTGTAACAGAAATAGCCAACCATTTGCCTTTAAAAGATATAAATTTAGACTCTCAGTTTGCTGTTGTTATTGTTAGGTGCCATCCAGTCAGCTCCAACTCATGCAACCCTATGTAAAACAGAACCAAACACTGCCCAGTCCTGTTCCTTCCTCACAACCCTTGCTATACTGGAGCCCATTGTTGGAGCCACTGTGTCAATCACTCCTATTGAGGCTCCTCCCCTTTTTCACTGACCCTCCACTTTACCACACATGATATCCTTCTTCAGGGACTGGTTCCTTCTGACAACATGACCAAAGTTGGTGAGATGAAGTCTGGCTATTGTCACTTCTAAGGAGCATTCTGGTGTACTTCTTCCAGGACAGAACTTCTTCTAACAGTTTAAGAGACCAAAAATCCAAATTTACAGCACCAGCTCTAGAGGAAGGCTTCTTTCTCTGTGGGTTCTAGGGAAGGTCCTTGTCTCTTTTCAACATATGTGAGCCTAATATCCCTTGGAATCTCCATGTTTTTTGATATCAATCTTCCCCTGGATATAGGGGGTTCTTAGTGAAGGGACCCCCTGGTACAAAGACACACTCCAGAGCTGGCTCTTGTTCTTGATGGTAACCAAGTTCTTCCTTCTCTGCTCATTTCTCTCTCCTTTTATCTCTTGTCAGAAGAACAGCTGATGCAGGTCACATCCCAGGGAAGCTCCCCTTGCTTTGGTTCAGGTCTGTGGCCTGAGTAAGAGTGTTGCATCCTACCGTAATCCTGCCTTGTTAACATCAGAAACATAAACTAATGCTCTTCAATATAACCTAATCCTACGTCATTAACCACAGGCAGAGATTAGGATTTAAAACACTTAGACAATTATATCAGATCACAAAATGGTGGATAGCCACACAATACTGGGAATTATGGCCTAAGTTGACACATATTTTGGGGGGACACAATTCAATCCATGAAATGTATATTTTAGAAGAGCTGAAAAGCACATTAATAATCTGTATATCAATTTTATTTATTATGTATTAGCTTTTTTGAGTAATGGCAGGTATATTATAACAGTGCTGCCCTACTACAGATTTGTGAACATGGAATTCACCTTATTAATTAAAAAAAAAAAAAATCCCTGCAGGCATAAAAAATGAGTTGTATTATGGTATTTTATTGTTTATATTGATTGCATTTAATATGAGTGGTGGAGCAAAGAATAAAGAGCATGTTAAGCTTAATCAGCAGTATTTATTTTACCAAGAAAAGCATTTTTTCATTTCTTCAAGCTTCTTGTAGTTTAAAAAAGAATGTACATATGTTGTAAATCTATTCCTTGTCATTATGCAGACCACACCTCCTTTTCCAATACATTCTGTCTCTCCAACCCACACATGCATTCAAAGATTAGTGTCAGGAGACGGGAAGATGACATCTTACCTGTAGCCCACATGTTAGTTTCCTCCAGCGTCTTAGTGCCTGAAAAACTAGGTGCAACGATTTGAAGCAGGGCTTCTGGTGCTCTGAAGAGCTCATTAAGTCAGAGAATGCCAAACTCAGGGGAGTAGGATTAGAAAGGAGGGATAGACAGTTTAAACAGCCGGAAAGAATACAAATAGGTTTACCTACCCTGTGGAGCATTGATTGGCAAGCAAGACAGGATGTTGGAGGGCACCCTAGAGCAGTAGAGCGAACACACTGGAGGACTTTCAGCCAGTCCACAGATCTACCTTCAGCACCCACTTTTATCAGTAAACTTGGGACCATTGGGAGGGAGCAGAGACCCCTTGAGATCCGGGTGCCACTGAGTTGGGAGCAGAGAGGCAACCACGCCACAAGTGGGCAGGCCCTGGGAGGAACTTGCAGTGTGGGTCAGGCTATTCCAGGACAGGTTTTTGGCACAGAGGGGCCTGGAGTACAATGTTTTTGTGGCTGTCTGAACCTGGCCAAAAGTGGCTGCCCCCTAACCATTGGGATCTTTGCCGAACTTGAGCTGCAGGCCTGTAACAGTATAATGTCATTGTTAGCAGCCTACTCAAAGCCCTAGAAACAGCTACAAGTACCTTGAAGCTTTTTTGTTCTCTTTTCTTCCTCTTTTCACCACCTGTCCCCTGCCTCATCCAATAGAAAAACCACATTAAGCCCCCATAACACCTGCTGGCTCAAATCTTATATCCCCTTCACAATGAATAGAGACCTGCACCCACAATCTACACAGTGATTCCATCATGACAAAGAAAACTGCAGAGCAACCCAGCACACCTAAATTAATAACCAAAAAAATAAAATAGACCATCTCCACCTTTGCAAAAATATTAAATCATAAAATCCAGACAAAACAAATCAATACATAACTAACAGTTAAAGACAACTTCAAAATGTCTAGGAAACAACAGGCAACTTCAAATCAAACAAAAAAAATAGGATAAGACAATAGAAATAAACCCCCCCAAAAAAAGTCTTTTTAAACATGGAGGAAGAGGAGGCAATAGAATTATCCAAGAAGGAATTTAGGAAGTATGTTTATAGAACTCTACAAGAGCTTGAGGGAACCCACACAGAACCATGGAAAACACAGACAAGACCCTACAAGAACTCAGGAAAACCATTCAAGAACAAAATAACAAGATTAGTACACAATCAGAACTCATACAAAAACAGCAGTTAGAAATCCAGAAGATGAATACCAAAAATTACAGAATTACACAACAGTGGAAGCGCAAAAGAGTAGCCTAGAACTGGCTGAAGAACATATTTCCCAACTAGAAAACAAATCACTGGACACCAGCCTGTATGAAGAAAAATCAGAACAAAGATTTAAGAAAAATGAAGAGAACCTAAGAGTTACATGGGACAACATGAAAAGAAACAACTTATGCCACATTAGAATTCCAGAACAAGAAGTAGTGAAAAAAAACACTGAGCAAATTTTGGAAGATTTACTAACAGAAACATTCCCCCATATCATGAAGAAAGAAAATATATTTGTCCAAGAAGCTCACAGAACCCTATACAAGATAGATCCCAAGAGAAAAACACTGAAGTGTATCATAATAAAACTCTCCAAAACCAAAGACAAAGAAAGGATCTTGCAAGATTCCTGGGACAAAATAAATATTACTTATAATAATCAAACAGTTAGGCTGAGTTCTGATTACTCAGCAGAAACCATGTAGGCAAGAAGGTAATGGAACAGCATATATAAAACACTGAGGGGAAAGAACTGCCAACCAAGAATCCTCTATCCAGCCAAACTGTGCATCAAATATGAAGGTGAAAACAAGACATTGTCAGACAAAGAGAAATTAAGGAATTTTGTGAAAACCAGACCAACCCTACAAGAAATGTTAAGGAAGTCCTTCCAATAGAGGACCCACAACAGAGAACAACAAAACCAGGACCCAAGACATCAACACTAAAACAAAATCAGAAATAAATGCTCAAAATAAGCCCATAAAGCATTGTACACTATAAAAAAAAAGAAAAGAAAAAAAAAAAGGGAGTCAATCTGCACACAGCACCAGCAACTAACCAAATAGAGGGAATGAAAGTTCCACATACAAAACTTCCAAATGAGAGGAAAAAGGACAATGTCCTCACAGAACAGACTATTAAATATAGAGACAAAAATTCACTCCAGGGTAACAACAGAGAAAATTAACAATCCCCCTAAGCAAACCCAGAAGGAAGGAAAGTATATGGGTTTAGTAAGCACAAAACCAACAATAAAGAAAAAAAGAGAGGAAACAGTTGACAACAAAATGAACTCAACACAGAAAAGTATATGGACCAAGGAAACTCCAACAACACAATACAGTAAGAGCAATCAATTCAAACTTATCACTAATTTCACTAATGTGAATGGACTAAATGCACCAATCAAGAGAAAGAAAGTGGCAGACTAGATAAGAAAAGATGACCCATTAATATGCTGCCTACAAGAGACCCACCTTAGACACAAAGATAAAAACAAATTAAGAGTTAAGGGGTGGAAATAAATATACAAAGCCAAGGGTAACCAAAAAAGAGCAGGAGTGGAAACATTAATTTCTGATAAAATAGGCTTTAAGATGAAAAACAGATAAGAGACAAAGAAAGTCACTATATGATGCTGAAATGGTCAATTGATCAAGAAGACATTATGATAATAAATATCTATGCACCCAATGAAAGTGCTCCAAAATGTGTGAAGGAAATATTAATTGAAAAGGAAAATAGACAACCCTCCAATAGTAGTAGGAGACTTTAACACATCACTTTCAAGGAGGGACAGATCAACTAGGAAAAAGAACTCAACAAAGATAAAGAAGAATTCAAAAACACAATCAACCAACTTGACCGCACAAACATATACAGAGCACTCCACCCAACAAAAACACAATTCACATTCTTCTCCAGTGCTATGAATCCTTCTCCAGAATAGATCATATGTTTGGACATAAAACAAGCCTCAATAAATTTAAAAAAAGCATTGAAATACAACAAAACATCTTCTTGGACCACAATGCTATAAAATTATAAACTAATAATAGGAAGGTCAAGGAAAAAACATCAAACATGACAGTTGAACAATACATTGCTCAAAAACTACTGGGTAATGTTGTTGTTGTTGTTGTTATGTGCC
>NW_006921620.1:13435751-13437738 GCF_000298275.1 Orycteropus afer afer | reverse complement strand
TTGACAAACCATTGGCAAATCTAACAAAAGAAAAGAAAGAGAAGATGCAAATTACAAAAGCAGTAAACAAAAAGGGTGTCATCACAACAGAACTAACTAAAGTAGAAAAGATACTGACAGATTATTAAAAACTGTACACTAATAGATTTGAGAACCTAGAAGAGATGGACGAGTTTCTGGAATCACAAGACCTACCTAAACTATTCCACTCAGAGATAGAATACTTGAACAGATCCATAACAAAGGAAGAAATTGAACAGATCATTAAAAACAAAAACAAACAAAAAAAAAACTTCCCACAAGAAAAAGTCCTGGCCCTGATGGCTTCACTGGAGAATTTTACCAAATCTTGAGGGAAGAGTTGACACCTATACATTCAAGATATTCCAGAACATAGAAAAAGATAGAATACTCCCAAACTCACTTAATGAAGCAAGTGTAACATAAGTACCAGAACCAGGGAAGACACCACTAAAAAGGAAAACTAAAGACCAATATCCTTCATGAACATAGATGCAAAAATCTTGAACAAAATCCTAGCCAACAGAATCCAACAACATATCAAAAAAATAATAATACATCCTGACCAAGTGGGATTCATACAATTCGTACGCAAGGGTGGTTGAACATCAGAAAAACAATCAATGTATTCCACCACATAAACAAAAGACCCAGATGATTATATCATTCAATGCAGAAAAGGCATTTGATAAAATCTAACACCCATTCCTATTCAGAATTCTCAGCCAAATAGGGATAGAAGAGAAATTCCTCAACATAATAAAGGGCATATATGCAAAGCCAACAGCCATCATTATTAATGGAGAGAGACTCAAACATTCCCCTTATGAATGGGAACCAGAGATGCCCTCTATCACAACTTCTATTTAACATTTTATTGGAAGTCCTGGCCAGGGCAATAAGGCAAGAAAGAGGGATAAAATGCATCCAAATTGGCAAAGAGGCAGGATACAAGGTCAACATAAAAGAATCAGTTGGATTTCTCTACACCAAAAAAGAGACCTCTGAAAGAGAAATAAGGAAAACAATACCATTTACAATAGCTATTAAACAGATAAAATATCTAGTAATAAATCTTACCAGAGACACAAAAGACCTGTACAAAGAAAACTATAAAACACTACTATAGGAGAAAACAAGGGCACTACATAAATGGAAGAACCTGCCTTGTTCATGGATAGGTAGACTGAATATTGTGAAAATGTCAATACTACCTAAAATGATCTACACGTTTAATGCAATCCTGATCCAGATACCAAAAAAATTTTTAAGGACACAGAAAAACCAATTACTAACTTCATACGAAAAGGACAGAGACCTAGGATAAGCGGAGCACTACTGAAGAAGAAGAGCAAAGTGGGAGGTCTCACACTCCTGGATCTTAAAACCTGCTATACATTCACTATATGCAGTGAATTGCTTGATGTGGCCCTTCTAGCCATTGTCCTCCATTCTGTGATGTTTTGTAAATCTCATTATCCATGCCTATGTGGGATGGTGTGGTAGTTGAGGTCAGGTATCAACTTGGCTGGGCAGCTGGTAGTAGTCATTCCCTAAAATGACTGGCAATCGACTCTGTGCTGGGATTTAGGTTAATTCTGTTGGGGCAACGCAGGTGGAATGTATCTTGAGTCCTGCCTTGCTGGAAGGCATAATTCAAATCACGACCCTTAGCTTCCCTGAGGGTATACCTACGAATATCCTGGGAAGATTCGCCCCCCTCTTGCTCCGGCTTTGTGTCTTGGATCATCCTTATCTCACCCCTGGATTTGGGACAGCAACCATCATCTGATCTGCTGATCAAGGTTCATCAAACCCCAAGAGTTGGGAGGATCCTCCAGACCTACTCACGGACCTGGGACTTGCCAGGCTGCCAGCCTCCACCACTACTATGTGAGACGAACCCTTGGGTGTCTGTGAGTTCTGTGAGGCATTACAGCGAAATACAGAACCCTAAGACTGGGGA
>NW_006921620.1:13430105-13435291 GCF_000298275.1 Orycteropus afer afer | reverse complement strand
GCAAATCTCGGAGCCCTAATTTACGGCATTAATAGACTATCAAACATAACCCAGAATGCACAGGAGGTAGGAGGGAAGCATATGACTGGGACCTTTTAAAAATTAAATTCTTATGCGCATCAAAAGACTTCATCAAAAGGGTAGAAAGAGAACCTGCAGATTGGGAGAAAATATTTGCCTATGACATATCTGACAAAGGACTTATCTCCAAAATCTATAGAAAATTTCCACACCTCAACACCAAAAAGACAAAAAATCGAATTAAAAAATGGGCAAGAGACATGAACAGACACTTCACTGAAAATGATATGCTGGCTCCAAGAAACTCATGAGGAATTGCTCACGATCTTTAGTCATTAGAGAGATGCAAATCAAAACAGTTATGAGATATCATCTCACCTCAGCAATAACAGCATAGTTCAACAGGACAGAAAATAACAAATGCTGGCAAGGTTGTGGAAAGATTGCAACTCTTAACACTGCTGTTGGGATTGTAAAATGGTACAACCATTGTGGCAAAAGGTACGGCATTTCCTTAAAAAACTAAAAATAGAAATACCATTTGACCCAGCAATTCCATTACAAGGAATATATCCTAAAGAAGTGAGAGGCAGGACATGAACAGACATATGCACACCCATGTTCATCACAGCACAATTCACTATAGTAAAGAGATGGAAACAACCTAAATGCCCATCAACAGATGAATGGATAACCAAATTATGGTACATTAACACAATGAATACTATGCTACATTAAACAATGAAGGATACAGAAATCATCTCACAACGTGGATGAGCCTGGAGGACATTATGCTGAGTGAAATAAGTCAATCACAGAAGGACAAATATTGTATGAGCCAATTATTGTAAAAAGACAAGGAATGGTTCGCTTAAGGAAGGAAACTCACTTTAGTAGGTTACCAGGGTGGGGAGGGAAGGGGAGGGAATAATTTCAGGCTAGTTGGGGGCCACACGCTGAGGTGGGTAAGGGAAGGGATGATATTGAAAGAGTCTGTGAGCAGCATGGTAACATTGGGGAAAGGGAGGACACTGAATTGTGCACATGATATAGATGACAGAGGCTAATACCAGTATATCCACAATATTGCATTATAATTAACACCGAACACCAGGCTACAGATAAATACATAAAAATGTGAGAAGATCAGATGGGGGTCAGTGAACAGCATTATGCTCTAGACCAAGGATAGATTCAGCTGAGGCTTATCTTGCACAGATACCAGTGATACAAAATAACCACAATCCTTGCAGAAACAACAGAAGACAGACATAGAGCCAGCCATCCCTCACAGCAGCCAGACACAGTGGGAGTGAGATCCAATGGATCTACTAACACAGGAGTATAGTATTGGGGGAACCAGACTCAACTGGTACAACAAAAAAAACATAAAAATCTTGTTCCACAGCCTACATTGGTGAGTAGCAACAGGGGTCTTGAAAGCTTTCAAGGGGCCATCTAAGATGCAGCTAATGGTCTCCTATCATCAGAAGCAAAGAAGCATGCAAAAAAAAACAAGGGCATTTGGAAGCAATCAGCCCTAGGACATGATGGACCTCGAGACCAGAAGAACTAGATGGTGCCTGGCACCAATGCCAGCCACTCGGGAAATGATCAAAACTGGAGATCCTGGATAGAGTGGGAGGAAAAACGTGGAACCAAAATCCAAGAAGACAATAATGACCAGAATTACTGCTCAGATGGAGTTTGGTGGGATCCCCCAATACTATGGCCCTAGGATACACTTCAGGCCTGTAATAAAACTCATTCCCAGGGGCTGGCTCTCAGCCCAATAGTAAATAAGACATACATGCAGACTACTCAACCCAGGGCAATGCACCCACATACTCTATGGAGATACATCCCTTGGAGCAATCAACCAGGGGGCACCAGAGGGGCAACATTCACATGGAAGAAATTCAGGACACACAGGAGTGCAAAACTATCAGGGACACGGCGGGGGGAGTTACTGGGAAGGGAGGAGAGGAGAGTAGGTTAGGATTGAGGATGGTACCTGGGAAGTGAAAACAAATGTACACAAAATGTCAAATGTAAAGCAAACTTTCTAAATTTGCAGCTAAAGCACAATAATAATAATAATAATAATAATAATAATAATAATAATAATAATAAGATAGTGTCAGGACTTTTGCAATATTCCAAATTACTCAAGTCTTCTATTCCATTGCCCTGTTCCAGGCATTTCAGGTTCCCATCCCCTATATTCCCCTTACCACAAACATTATCCTGTCAGAGATCTGAACTGGGCAGAACCTTGAAGGTCATCTAATAATGGCTAATTTTGTATAGTGCTTACTCTGGGCCAGGGCTCCTGTTTTAAGAATTTCATTGAAGGTTCCTGGGCAGTGCAAGTGGTTTAAATTTAGCCACCAACAAAAACACTGGCAGTTTGAACCCAGCAAACTGCACTGCAAAAGAAAGACCTGGTGATTTGCTTGTTAAGATTACAGCCAAGAAAACCCTATAGAACTCAGTTTTGTCCTATAACACATGAGACTGCCATGAGTTGGAATTGACTGGATGGCAATGGTTTTGTTGTTGTTGTTGTTGTTAGGTGCCATCGAGTCAGCTCCAACTCATAACAACCCAATGTACAACAGATGAACACTGCCCAGTCATGTGCATCCTCACAATCCTTGCTATGCCTGAGCCCATCCTTGGAGCCACTGCGTCAGTCCAGCTCATTGAGGACCTTCCCCTTTTTTGCTGACCCTCCACTTTACCAAGCATGATATCCTCCAGGGAAATGTCCCCTCTGACAACATAACCAAAGTAGGTGAGACCAAGTCTGGCCATTCTCACTTACAAGAGCATTCTGGCTGTATTTTCTCCAGGACAGATTTATCAGTTCTTCTGACAGTCTATGGTATTTTCACTATTCTTCACCAACACCACAGCTCCAAAACATCAGCTCTTCATCAGTCTTCCTTATTCATTGTCCAGCTTTCACATGCAAATGAGACAATGGAAAGTACCATGGCTTGGATTAGGCACACCTTAGTCTTCAAAGAGACATCTTTGCTCTTCAGCACTTTAAAGAGGACTTCTGCAGCAGATTTGCCCAATGCAATACATTGTCTGATGTCTTGACTGCTGAATCCATGGGTGTTGATTATGGATCCATGTAATATGAAATCTTTGCCAACGTCAATCTTTTCTCCGTTTATCATATTACTACCTACTGGTCCAGTTGTGAAGATTTTTGTTTTCCTTACGTTGAGATGTAATCCCACAGCAGACTGTATGTCTTCTTCAGTAAGTGCTTCAAGTCATCTTCACTTTCAGCAAGCAAGATTGTGTGTGTCACAGGTTGTTAATGAGTCTTCCTCCAATCCTGATGCTATGTCCTTCTTCATATACGCCAGTCTGTTTTATTACTATTCATTTAATGTTCACAATAGCCCCATGATAACATTTATTCTATTTTCTCTATTTTATAAATGAGAACATTGAGGGAGAAGAAGTTATATATGATTTACCTAAGGTGGTTCAAACCCACCAGCCACTCCTCAGAAGGAAGGTTGGGCAATCTACTTCTGTAGTGATACGGCCTCAGAAACCCAAGGAGGGGTTGCTATGAGTCAGATATGACTCAATGGCAGTGGGTTTGGTTTTTTGGTTTAAGGTCGTTCAACCAATTATGTATAAAGCAGGAGTCAATCTCATACAGTTTAGCTTCAGAGTTCATACTCGCTGTATGCCATAGAAGAACTAGTATCCCTATCCAATGGTTGGGAGAAATATTCCAGTTGGTACTTCTCCATACAGTGCTCTAGAGAGTTAATATTGACCACAGTGCTTAGATGGAGTTGAAAAAGGGTAGACACCTTTCTGCAAGAGTGTTCTAAAAAAGGACATTGAATTTGTTCACTAGCACACAGTCTTCAATCAGCACTTATCACTTATCTCTTCCTTTTTCATTCTGTAGTGTTATTTATGTATTTGTCTGTATTTTCAGGTGAGTTGTAAACTTCTCTGATGATCTATTCAAATTTAGCCATAGTGAGAAGTTCAATGGACTCTGAGCTAGAAGACATGATCATTGATTAGTTGTGCCACCGTTGTCAAAATATTTAATCTCTCTCTCCAGGACTCACTTAGATCATCTGAAAAGCAAGGAGGTTTTATTTTATTTTATTTTTTTTTAGGAATCATTTGACCTCTCCTTCTATAATTCCATCCTTCACTACAATGCCTAGAATAGCTCTTTGCATACTAGAAGTACATAATAAATATTTGTTCTAATATCTAAAAATCCCTCTGAAACAGTCCTGATCAATTTAAAACATGTCATAATCAAAACTTTTAGACTTCTTGAAATAACCTATAGATCTTGGAGAGATTGCTAATGCACAAGCACCCCACCCCCAGGGTCCCTGACTCAGTAGGTCTGGGTGTTGTTGTAGTTGTTAGGTGCCGTTGAGTTGTTTCCGACTCATAGCAACCCTATAGGCAGCAAAATGAAACACTGCCCAGTCCCATGCCAGCTACATGACCCTTACTATAGTTGAGCCCACTGCCACAGCCACTATGTCAATCCATCTCATTGAGGGCCTTGCCTTCCCCTGACTTGAATCCTGTGGCTCTGTTGTCCCTGGCTTTCCCCCCTCTTCCTGCCTCTTGGGTGCCTGGCCTATCTGCCCACCCTTACCTGGGTTCCCACAGCTCTGCCTCAGCCCCGGCTCCTCCCACACCTCCGGCATCTGGGTGCCTGGCCTGTCTGGATAGGACATGAAAATTTCCATTTCTGGCAAGCTTCCAGATGATGATGATCTGCTGGTTCAGAGAACACATTTGAGTAACACTGCTCACAGAGCAGAAGTCCTAGTAGCATAATCCAAAAACCAAACTCACTGCCGTTAAGTCGGATCCAACTCATAGCGACCCCTCCTTGGGTTTCTGAGGCAATATCACTACAAAAGTAGATTGCCCAACCTTCCTTCTAAGGAGTGGCTGGTGGATTTGAACCGCCAGCCTTCTGGTTAGCACTCAAATGCCTTAGGCAGTACATCACCAGGGTTGTATTTGCTGCTAACTGAAAGCTTGGTGGTTAGAATGCTCTGGGGAGAAAGACCTAGCAATCTGCTTCCAAGAAGAATATAGCCTAGAAAATTCTATGGGGCAGTTCTACTCTGGCACATGGT
>NW_006921620.1:13426313-13429335 GCF_000298275.1 Orycteropus afer afer | reverse complement strand
AAAAAAAAACTGCCATCAAGTTGATTCTGACTCATAGCAACACCCACACTGGGTTTCAAAGGCTGTAAATCTTTACAAAACCATACTAGTTGGTGGATTTGAACCAATGACCTTTTGTTTAGCAGCCAAATGCCTTAGTCACTGCACCATCAGAGTTCCCTAATGAAAGTACATAATAAGGTAGCATCGTGCCTAAGGCACTTGACTGCTAACCAGAAGGCTGGCGGTTCAAACCCACCAGCCACTCCTCGGAATAAAGGTTGGGCAATTTACTTCCATAATGATACCACCTCGGAAACCCAAAGAGGGGTCACTATGAGTAGGCTCTGACTTGACAGCACAAAACAATGACAACAACAATAATGAGATGTGTAGGTTAAGATCATGAGTTCCCAAGACTGTTTGCCATGAGTTTAGATGCTTGTTTCACACTCTTTAACCCACCAACCCTGGGGAGTTAATTTAATATATGCTCTTTCTTTCTTCATCTATACCTGGACTTTAATAATAACACCTACTTCATAAGGTGGTTCTGAAGATTAAATTGGTTAATATACGCATAGCACTTATAACAGTCTGTTGTAGTGATAATTGGTAGTTGCTGTGGAATCAGCCCTACTCCTACAGACTTTATGTGTAACAGAATGAAACATTGCCTGGTCCTGCACCATATTTATGAACTTTGTTACGTTTGAGCCAATTGTTGAGGCTATCGCATGAATTCATCTGATTGAAGGTTTTCCTTGTTTTCTGTGTCCCTATGCTTTACCAAACTTGATGTTTTTTTCTATGAATTGGTCCTTCCTGATTACTTGTCCAAAGCACACAAGACAAAAGTGTCACTATCCTCACTTTTAAAGGTCATTTTACTTTTATTTCTTCTAAAACTGATTTTGTTTTGTTCTTCTGGCAGTCCATTGTATATATAATAGTCTTAAACAACATGTGATACTGCCTCGGAAACCCAAGGAGGGGTTACTATGAGTCAGGTCCGACTCAACGGCACATAACAACAACAACGAACATCATATTTTAAATCAGTTTCTGTCTTCTGTTTCCATTGTCCAGCTTTCACATACACATGAAGTAACTGAAAATACCATGGCTTCGGTCAGGTGTTCCCTTAGTCATCAAAGTGATATCTTTGCTTTTTAAAACTTCAAAGAGGTTCTTTTGCAGAAGATTTGCTAAAATGCTTAGAACCTGATACATGTCATGTAAATTAGCTTTTATTGTATGTAAAAATGTTTTCTAAATTTAAATCTTAAGGTATCTCGTTCATGATTTTTCTTGTAGCTGCACACCACCTCAATTAATTTGTCTTTAAAGCAATCCACTTTACTAACAAATTATGATAAAATAAGGCTTTATGTTATTGCTATAAGTGGAAAACCATCATCATTTGTAAAAAATAGAAAGTAACCATAAAATAAATACATTTAAAACAATTTTTTTTCAATTTTTAGCCAGTTACAGCTTTGCTCAGACTGCTGATGACAATGAGTCTGAGACTTGCTTTTTCTTAATTTGAAATATGGAAAGTACCAAGTTCTAGTTGTTTTAACCAATAACTCCACATATCAGTGGTTTTACACATTAGAGTTTATTTTTCACTCATGTAGGAGTCCAATGCAGATCCAGTGACAGCAGGACCCTGGCTACTTCTATTTTGTGAATCCACGTGTCTCTGGGGACCAGAATTCTCTGTTTTCAGCCAACAGTTAGGGAAAGAGAACATGGGAAAGGACCTCTTTATTTTTCACCTCTTTTTTTATAAAACTGACACATATCACATGTCTTAACATTCCTCTGTATGTCCACCCAGATGAAGGTGTTGACTAGGTTGCCACTTCCCATGGTAACTTTATAGTATAAAAATAGGAGCACAAGGTTTTGGTGCTCACATTGTAAAATATATGTAGCTGCAAGACAGCCATAATTTTTAAGTTCTGGCAGGGATTGAGCAACAATTGCATCACCAGCAATGTTACTACTTCTAATCCAATTAATTCTCCTCTCTCCTAAACTCTGCACCCAGAAACTATGTTCCAAGAAGTTAGCAACTAAATTGCTTAGCAAAGATGCTGAAATCCATACATAGACTGAAGTAAATTTAGTTTTTCTGTATCATTACACAAAGTTAATGAGATGGTACCTAGTACAGCCTAATATTTCTTGATATGGCTGAGAATTTTCCTTGACTAATTTGAAATCGGTGATGAGAAATAAGTTCTATATACATGCTCCTGTGTGATAATAAATAATACACAATAAGATAAGAATCTAAATATAAATGCAATATCTTTCTAGATTTTAAAATGTGTCCCATGACTACACTTTTATGGATTAAAATTACTTTTCAGATTACTTGGGCAAAATATTATGTCACATATATTTGAAGTATGTGAGGCACATGCCAAGTACCATCACATTGATCTCATGACTCCTAGTGATTCATTATGCCTGCAATGGTTTTCTTGTACCGATTGCAAACTAGTAATGCATGGGTATCTTTGAGTCACTGCCAGTTGGAGGGAAATTTCTAATTGGGTTTTTATAAATGAAAACCTAAAGATACTTGGAGTTTGAAATTTGATGAAAGTCTATAATGATTTTATCTTCCCAGAAAAACTTGCTTTGATATTTTATCATTAGGGAATATGGATAATGAAAGAGCCTCTGGGAGTTGAGGTATGAGAGAAAAGTTATGTGCTCATACCAGAGATGCTTATGCAGGTGATTCATCTGGTGATTCATGATTTATATTTACATTCAGGAAGATGGTTCTTTTTACTCAAGACCAAACAAGATAAGGGATAAGAAACAAGACCGCTAAAGGGGCAAGGAGGCCACATGTTCTGACCTCCTCTAACCCCACAAGAGGAAGGCAGAATCACTATCAGTAAGCCAAGGCCTATTACTGCAAGGCCAGACATGCTGCCTCCCTCCGGCCCTTTCACCAACTGTTCCTTCCAAAGCACCCACCACCTCTCTCCTGGGTTTGATAATTCACTGCAGTGGC
>NW_006921620.1:13419437-13425958 GCF_000298275.1 Orycteropus afer afer | reverse complement strand
CCTGAGAGAGAGTGGGAACCTCCTAGAACATTGTTTAGTGCCACTCCCAACAGAAATACCCCAAGTGGACAACTTTAGCAATCAGGAGCTCCTCAGTTGCTCATGGAAAACTCCACCTTGGAGTTTACAAAGACTTATTGGGTAGAAAAGCCACACTAAGTAATTTATTACACTGCAAGGACTTTATATCAGTTCTGTCCTCAAAGACAAAATGGAGACTTAGATGGGTCATGGAGGAAGGGGCAATATGTAGGTCCAGTTTTATAGGCAAGACAGTGTTAAAGATCATCATAATGTTCAATGAGCTTAATAACAGAGCGATCCAGCAAGGGCTGAGGTATAATTGGCGACATAGTAGACAGGTATTGAGAGGGCTATCTATCAGTGGAATGCAGGGCCTCTATCTACTAGGCTGAGCAGAACTCTTGCCTCCAGGGAGGAGGATTGTCAAGTTGTGATGGGGAGGGGACTGTGACTCATGGAACAAAACAGTTGTTCAGATACAGGCCTTTCATTATCAGCTGCTGAACCCTTGGTATCTCATAACTTTCCACATCACATTGGCAGAGACCATAAATAGATACTAATCTTCTGTGGAGGTTGCTTGAGGTCTTCCTGTAGGACTGGGGAACAGGCAGGGGCTGAACCTTTCTCAGAAGAGGAGGAGTGGGAGTGGAATGAGGTTAGTGAGCCCAGATGAGGGGAACTGAAAGGCAGATGCAGAGAAAGGAGATGAGTGTTGACAGTTTTGTGCTGTGCCAGCCTACATTCTTTTCACTAGCAATAAGTGTGTAATTTCCCTTTATCTTTTATGTCCTTATGAATGGAGAGCTTTGGTGAGGTGGGGAAGTCCACTGTGAAAGGCTCCCCATGAGACTAGGTGAGTTTCCCCACCTGGGCCACAGGTGTTCCTCCCCATACTCTGCTCCTTTCTCATTTTCTGTAGATGCTGGTGCCTGTGACAGGCAAGAGGAGGGGCCGTGCTCCTTCTCAGTTGATTTCAGTTAGCGCTGTTCATCACCTCAAGTCTCCCTGGAAACAGCTTTCATCTGTTAGTTCACAGAAGAAAGGCAACTTTATCAAGGAAAATTATGAAGTGACAAAACTTTTAACATCTAAGTCTCTGGACACTGTGCTGAGTTTTCCACTCTTAGGGAGGAAAGGATGCCTGTTATGCTCTTTACCCATTGGCTACTTTGGATAGATAATGAAAATTATAGCCAATTACTCCAGATTAAGAACCCTTTCTTTTATCTATAATGGGAAGAAATGAGCAAAGCCCCAGGTCTTCACTTCCACATCAGGAGCAAGGTGACACTGATAAGAAATGAAACTTCATGGACAAGAAAATCTCAAAACATTAAAGCTGAAGATAGGAAAGGTGGTGTGGAACACTTATGGTCTTTGTTGGAAATTTTGATATTTATGTCAAAAGGCAAAAGAGTCAGGAAAATCTTTTTCTATGCACAGTTCTCTTACATCTGGAGACTAAAGAAGTTGTAAAGGTCCTTATGAGGTGCTTTGTGGCCCAAAACTTCCACTTAAAACTTGAGAATATGGTAGGACTCCAGGGTATAAAGTGAACATTAAAACCAGCTAAACTCACTGCTGTCAAATCAGATCTAACTCATAGTGACCTCTCCTTGTGTTTCCCAGGCAGTATCACTACAGAAGTAGATTGCCCAACCTTCCTTCCGAGGAGTAGCTGGTGGGTTTGAACTGCCAGCCTTCTGGTTAGCAGTCAAGAGACATTAGGGAGTGTAAATAAGGAACAGGAGCTCTGGTAGCATAGTGGCTAAGGCACTTGACTGCTAACCAGAAGGCTGGCAGTTCAAACCCACCAACCACTCCTCGGAAGGAAGGTTGGGCAATCTACTTCTGTAGTGATACTGCCTCGGAAACTCAAGGAGGGGTCACTATGAGTCAGAGACGACTTGACAGCACATAATAACAACAACAACAAATAAGGAACAGGGGACTGACCTGGGTTAACCTGGAAAAGTTGGAGGAAAAGGTTATACATGAGGTCCTAAGCAGAGGTTGTGGTCAAAATAGCTCTGAAATTTGGCTTCAAATTACTGACACTACCTGTGTCAGTAATTGTGTGACTTGGGCATGCTTAATTTCCTTCTCTCTCTCTAGATAGGTTTCCTTATCTACAAAATGGGCAGAGTGAACTGGATTTTGTTTATTCATATAACAATTCAAATTTTCTGCCAGTCAACAATGACTTTAATACTGGATATATAACAAGAAATGATGCCAGCCTTCTGGTTAGCAGTCAAGTGACTTAGCCACTATGCTACCAGAGCTCCTGGTAGGCGCTTGGAGACTTGCATCTGGAGTTCAGAGGAGAGTTAGGGATTTAAGATTCCTTAGAGTAGTAGGGGCAGTTAAAGCCTTAAGAGGAATAAAATCCACCAGAGAGGGCTTCTGGCAGAAGAGAAAAGTGCCAAAAATAAAATACTGGTGAACTTAGAATTTAAGTCTGCGATTCACTGAAGAGAGCCTCTTTCTTCAAGGTAAACTCAATGTCCTTTAGGCTTGTTAGCAACACTTTTCCTGGTAGGGTTTACTTCTAAATCCTCTACACTTATCTAATTCCTTCCCTTACTGTAAAAATAGTGAGGATCACATCCTGACTTTCTTTGATATTTTGTTAATTTGTATTCTAAAAAAAAAAAAAAAATCACTGCCATTGAGTCTTTCCCGGCTCATAGCAATCCACCCTTGAGTTTCCCAGGCAGTATCTTTACAGAAGTAGATTGCCCAGTCTTCCTTCCAATGAGTGGCTGGTGGGTTTGAACTGTAAGCCTTCTGGTTAGCTGTCAAATGCGTTAGGCCCTACGCCACCAGAGCTCCTGATTTGGGTTCTAGTAGATGCAAATAACAAATGAAATTGGATATATCAGACATTTATCAGGGGAAACACCTGTAATAGATAAAAATGTATGTGGCATGGGACAGACATTAATACCATGCTGAAGGAGAGACCCCTGTGAAGGAGAGGGGAAAGGAAGTAGGAAGGAGGATTTCGTACAAAGCACCTCAGAGAAGAGCACAGTTGCAAGGAAGATTTGGCCAGGTTGATGGGGAGTCTTTAAGTCAGGTAAGTGAGGTATCTCACATCTCAGAGGAATAGCTAGCCTTAGCACTCACCATGCTTAATTAGTTTCTAGGAGGAGACTTCAGGAAGCATAGTATTAGTACAGATGCAGTAGTGGGTGTGAAGGAGCAGCAGCTGGAGCTATCAGTCCCTAGGCTTCTCCTCAGCAGATCTGAGTGGCATATTTCATGGCTACCACAGATACCTTCTCCAAACCTAGTGACACTTTTTCTAAGTATTCTTTTTGTTTGCTTGTTTGTTGTTATCTTTATTGTTTAAAATAATATTTTACTCTGTTTTAGGTGAAATTTCACACAACAAATTAGGTTCCACTTTAACGACTTTCATACAAATTATTCCTTACCATTGGTTACAATTTTTCCAATGTGTCAGCATTCTCATTATTTCTATTCTGCTTGTTCTGTTTCCATTGATCTAGCTTCCCATCTCCACCTTGTCATCTCCTCTTTATTTTGGGGTAAATGCTGACCATTTGGTCTCTTATGGTTGATTGTTTAAGGGAGCATATTACTCATGAGTGCTAATGTTTACTTTATAAGCCAATCTATTATTTGACTGAAAGATGACCTCCAGGAGTAGCTTCAGTTTTAAGTTCAAAGAGCATCTTAGGGCAGTAGTCTGTGGGTTACTCTAGTCTCTATCAGTCTAGTAGATCTGGCTTCTTTTAGGAGTTTGAGCTTTGTCCTACATTTTTCTCCCACTTTATCTGGGACCTTCCATTGTGTACCCTTTCAGAATGGTTGGTAATGGTATCTGGGCACCATCTAGTTCTTCTGGTCTCAGGTTAAAAGAGGCTGTGGTCTGGGACTATTATTCCCACAGACCAGTTTCTTCTTTGATCCTTTGATTTCCTTCATTCTCCTTTGTTCTGTAGAAATAGAGACCAACAGTTTTATTGGAGATGGCTGTTTGAAATCTTTTAAGACCTCAGGAAATACAGATAAGCCTTGTTTTATTGTGCTTTGGTTTATTGCACTTCACAGATATCACATTATTTACATATTGAAGGTTGTTGGCAATCCTGCACCAAGCAAGTCTATCAGTGCCACATCATGTCTCTGTGCTACATTTTAGTAATTCTCACAATATTTCAAACTTTCATAATGCTATTGTACACTTAATAGACTATCCAAACCAAAAAACACACTGCCATCAAGTCAGATCTGACTCATAGTGACCCCTCCTTGGGTTTCCAAGGCAGTACCACTACAGAAGTAGATTTCCCAACCTCCTTTTGAGGAGTGGCTGGTGGATTTGAACCATCAGCCTTCTGGTTAGCAGTCTAATGCCTTAGGCACTACACCACCAGAACTCCTTAATAGATTATAGTATAGTGTAAAATGCACTGGGGGACCAAAAAATTCATATGACTCACTTTATTAGGATATTTGCTTTATTGTAGTGGACTGGGATGAACTTGCAGTATCTCTGAGTATGGGTATGCTTGTACTCACCAAACTAGGATGTAGAGCATTATCTTTGTGAACTATGCTATGCCAGTTAACTAAGTTCTCCTCTGAGGCTATGGTCCTAAGCCTTTTGACCCAGAAAACCAATCCTGCGAGTTGTTTGGATATGTTTAGGAACCCTCCATAACTGTGTCCCCTACATAGTTTGTTATATATATGGATATATATGCAGCACATACAAACATGTATGTACACATGCCTACAAATACAGCTATGGGTCAAAATCAACTCAATGGGTTTGTTTTTTTTTTGTTTGCTTTACACATAAACATGCATTTAGTCACATATGCTTTACTCTACAGATATATGTGTCCATATCTACCCAGGTAACCACACACATATTCCTTGGTTGTTTTTACTGTTGCTGCAAAATTACATATGTTATAGCATTTACTGAAATTGTCCTTTTTTCTTATGTACCTTCATTTACTTTGGTCAAGTTGTGTTGATTTCACCTATATTTGGAATTGCCTTCTCTAATTATCAAAAAGTAACACATATCTACTATCTAGAAAATGCTTCTCCCTCTTCCCTCCCTGGTAACCATCAAATAATTTTGTTTCCTGGGTACAAATCTATTCTTGACTATTTATAATAGTGGGACCATACAAGGTTTGTCTTTTTGTGACTGACCGATTTTACTCAGCATAATGTCCTCCAGGTTCATCCATGTTATGTTTCACAGACTCCCCTTTATTCTTTCTGAATGTACCACAGTTTGTTTATCCATTCTTCTGTTGATGAACACTTATATTGTTTCCATCTTCTTGCTATTGTGAATAACATTGCAGTGAACATGTTGTTGTTGTTGTTGTTATGTGCCGCTGAGTCAGACCCAGCTCATAGTGACCCCTCCTTGGGTTTCCTAGGCAGTATCACTGTGGAAGTAGATTGCCCAACCTTCCTTCTGAGGAGTAGCTGGTGGGTTTGAACCACCAGCCTTCTGGTTAGCAGTCATATGCCTTAGGCACTATGGCACCAGGTTTGCATATATCTATTTGTGTTACTGCTCTTATATCTCTAAGATGTATCCTAGCAAGATGATTGCTAGATCATAAAATATTTCTATTTCTAGCTTTTTGAGAAGTATCACACTGTTTTCCATAGTGGTTGTACCATTTCATAATCCAACCATCAATGTGCAAGAGGTCCAGTCCCCACCACAATCTCATCAGCATTTGTTGTCTTCTATTTTTTGATCATTGCTATTTTTGCAAGGTTGATATGGTATTTCATTGCAGTTTTGGTTTGTATCTCTCTAATGGCTAATGATTGCAGGCATCTTTGCATGTATTTGTTGACCATCTAAGTATTCTTTTGATAGTTATTGTCCAAACCAGCTAAATAAAACTTAGCATGAGCAATTGTCTTAGTTTCTTAGTGCTACCATAACAAAATCACTACAAAGGAATGTCTCACACTTTTGGAAGCTAGAGTTTGAATTCAGGGCATTGGCAGGGCTATGATCTGTCTGCTCTAGGAGAAGTTCATTCCTTGTCTCTTTTAGCTTCTTTCAGCCCTCAGCATTCCTTGATATTCCCTGGATTGTAGATGGATCCTCACATGGAACCTTCCTCCTGTGTGTGTGTGTGTGTATCTCTCCACTTTTTTACTGTTTTGTCAGATACCGTTTAGAAGACATTGCATGTAGGACCCATCATACTCTAGTGTGACCTCATTAACATAAAAGAGGAAAGCTGTATTTCTAAATAGTCATGTTCAGAAGCACAGAGGATAGGAATTCAATCTGTCTTTTGTGAGGTACACAATTCAAGTCATAACAGCAGTGTTCTTAATCTTTACTAATTAACAATTATTAATTATTTTGGTTTGTATCTACCCAACTACTGGAATGTCAGTGCCTAGCACTGAGTCCTTAACTCAGAAGGCATTTAAGTATTAATCATGATAAGAATTGTTTTATA
>NW_006921620.1:13402381-13415077 GCF_000298275.1 Orycteropus afer afer | reverse complement strand
GGCTCAGGGGTCCAGGATTATCTTCTGTGTCTGTGTTAATTGGTTTCCCTTTTCTTTGTTGAAGAGGGTCTGTGCAGTCTTTCTGCCTAGTCCGCCATCTTGCTGGAACTCCAGAATTGTTTTCTTTTGATTACTGGAACTTATATGAGAGCAGTAAACATTGAGAGTTTTGACTCAGGAAGTTGGAGCAGATGGAAAGTTATGAGAGAATATGTTTTAAATGAAGAGTTCCATAGATGTCATTGTGTGTTTAAGAGAGAAAGGGAACTAAAGCATGTCAAGTAAATATACCCAGTGACACAAAGAAGACAGTAGAGCCTAGGCACATACATTTGATGAGATGAAGCTCAAATAGGTAAATACAACATGACATTCAGAGAATGTGATGGAAAGTGTTAGTGTAGGCCAGCAACTAGCATAAAGAAAGTCCAACAAGATACAATAGATGGAAGACTGGAATAGATATCTGGTCACAGCAGACCTCTTTTTCGAGAACTATCCCTTCCACTCACAGAGGTGATTTTCACAGATCCTGACACTGCCTTCTTAACCTTGTTATTTGGACCAGGGAGACATCTATCCCAAGATAAACCTCCTGGGAATTGGAATTGGGCTCCAGTAAGTCTAGTGATTTGAACTGTGTCCTTGAACTGAGTTAATATTTACTTAGGACTCAAGGTTCCTGGAGATTAGAGCAACCATGTATACTAGGAAGCATAGAGAACTAATTTGCAGAGAGATGAGAATGAGTGAGACGAGAATGAGTCAGGCATTTACACAGGAGCCAAATGAGACAGTGTGACTCTAGAGAAAGAATGAGAATGAGAATGAGAGAGTTGTTACTTGTACTACTTACAAGTAGTAGTACCACTTGTACTACTTACTACTTTCTATTTCTAGACCTAGTTCTCAACTTCCTGACCTTGGATTCTGAGATGACTCATCAATCCCAGAACAAATACTCTATTTTGCTTACTCCAATTTGAGTGGGCTTCCTTTAGTAGCACCATAAGATACTGACCAAGACACTGTATTGACAGATAAGTTCAGGATGCAAACAGGAATTTAGAAACAATAAATGTGCTGAGATACGGTAAGCAAGAGATCAGCTTTAGGTGAACTACAGTCCAAGCCCTGGGAAGAGTGGCTTGAATAAGATGGTACTTAGTCTGGTAGGGACCTGGTAACTATAACAGTTGTTAAGTCAGAGTCTAAGCATGAATCTATAATATACGGTCAGATTATAGAACTAGGCTTTCAGATAAAACCTTCATCACTATAAATAAGCACAGAGTCAGATTAGGACCTTTTGATCTATTGAAATAATAGTTCATAAATTCCCATTAAAGATGGGATTAATTTATGAATTCAACAAGAATCATTGGGTATCTACTACATTCTAGGAAGCTTAGTGTGTTAATAGAGTCAGGGCTCAATGTGCTATTTAAGGTGAGTCTAGCCTGGGAGTGAAGACCCAATTGCCATTGTTATGGAGAAGAAAGTTTGAGAGGGCAGGAATCAAGTGAGGAACTAGTTCATACTGTGTAATGGATGATAAGAGTGTTAGAATTTGGAGTATTCTGAAGCCAAATAGACTTAAAGAAGAAAAAACTGAAAACAGAATGCCTCTTGGGGTTAATTTCTCTTTAGGGACCGAATAGAGTTGGTAAGAAGTAAAAGAGTTTTTCTGGAAGAGAGTTAAGAAGGTGCTAAACACACTACTTGACAAATTTTAGTATTTTCCAGGGCACTGGTGACAGCTGACTTAACAGTGAAAAATACCTCTTGAGCCTCCTTAGGCTGGATGAATTGATTGAACACATATCTGACCTACTTTTCTAAAGGCAAAGTTGTAGTTTCAAAAGGATTTGGAAGGTTGGAAGCTGTAGCCTTCTCTGATTCCAGTCATACCAGATTGGCAAGATGTTTAATATAGTTTGGCTAAACATTTTCTGGTTTAACCTTGATGCCTGACCTGCTTGGAGGAAGACATATAGTAAGAAAGGAGGAAAGAGAGGTAGAAAGAAGGATGAATATTAAGAGATGGCTCATAATCTGTTGCTCACATTAGAGTAAAAGTAGGTCACATACCTACTTTCTGGTGAACTCCTTCTCAACCTTCTTCTTGTTATTTTGAATATCTTGTAATCATAGATACTGCTTTTCAGAGAGACTCCAAAACATTTCCCTGGAAATCAGGGAGTCCCTGTATAGCATGTTAATTAGCTTTGACAAGATGTATCAAAAATAAAATAATGACAATTAGGAGACATACTATTGGCTCTGCTTTTGAAGAGAAATCTTGTATCTATTGCTGTTGTTTATGGTATTAAATGAAGTTGAAGGATCTGAGGTTGAGTCAGAAATGTCTGCTTGAGTTCTAACTGGCTTGATGGGGAGCAAGTTATTTAACATCATATCCTTCATCTGTGAAATGGAATAATAATATTTTGCTGGGTCATTTTGATAAGAAACACCAAAATCACTTCAACTGGTATATATACCAATGGAAGATAGTTAGGTCCTTTAATAAGTCAGCAAAGTAAAGAATATGTACCACCTCCTAGGTCTTTTCCTTACTATCTCTGTGGCCTTGAAGAATGCAGCTTTGGTTTCTTCACTTGTAAAACATGTATGATAATAATCCCTGTTTCATAACTTTTTATGAAGATAAAGTGTCATATATATTAAAGTATAAAGAATGTGTTAATGATTGCAATTTTAATAATGGCTCAGAATGGAATAATGAGATATTGGTAAAAGATAATCTCAAAACCAAACTCTTGTGAATTGAATTTTTTCTTATTATAAAAGTAATAATATATATGTATATATTATTGATCTATGTATATTAATTATTAGATTATTATGTCTATGCTAGTTCCTTCTAAAAATATTCACATAGAGAATCTGTTTTGATTTCTGTGGCAGAGTCAAATTGCAACAAGACACAATTGCTTCAAAAATAAAACATGAAATTCAATTACATACTAAAAATGAAGCAAACAGCTTTTTGTAGATCTCATTTTTCCATGAAAACTTTTAGAAAAGCAAAATTGTGGTCGTTTATCTTATTCATAATTTATAAATAGTCTTTTGAATTGGCAGAAACATGGGTTACATACATGGGAACAAGGTTATAAAAAACGACCTGATCAAATTAAGTATAACTTAACTATATTGAGGTAGTTACCATTCAAAGAAGATCATTGCTTTGCACTTTTTAAAAATAAAAATATTCTACATTTGTCCAGGTTAAATTCTAATGTTTTTTAATCTTATGTTTTCTTGGAAGATAATAGTTGGAGAAACTGCTGTGTTTTGCCTACAACTAGCCACAAGAGATTTTGAAAACCAGGAAAAAACTATTTTAACTGGAGACTGTTGCTATATAAACCCACTGGTGCGTCGAACTGTCCGATTTCTTGGTATGTGTTCATTAAATTATTTTTATTATCATTGAAAAATCTTTCCATGTAAGCTAACATTTACAATGACCAATATTTTAAGTGTATGAAAATATTAGATTTCCTTCCTTTGAAATGTTTCAATTTTGTTTAAAAAATAAGCATTACATACTACCTCCTTTTTGATATTGTAAGACTCACATAGTCATGTCATTTCCACATTATTTTAAGGAAAAAAGAATACCACATTTGGGTGTAAAATTCTTTAAAAAACCTGAAAATTATCATAATTAAAAGAAGTTGCTGTGTTCATGAAATTTCAGAAGCACTGCTTTGGGGAAGATGATGTTCTAGGTAGGACATTGAACATCATGAAGGACAAGAAAAATAGAAAATAGGCAAATAGAAGAAATTCTGTGTTTGCTAAAAACCATATATAGTTTTTTAACTAAACCATATTTAGTTTCATGCACTACCTGCAAGTTGTATTTATGTAGAAAAAAATTGACTTTATTAGAGAACGAGAGTTACTGATATTTTAACTTTCAGTTTCATATTATAGCACTAATAAATATTGAACATTGCTGAAGTATTGAAAATCATCTTAATTCAATAGAAACTTGCCAGAGGCAGTTTTGTAAAATGAACACAGTAAAATTTAACATAAATTTGTGTTTCTTGAATTTATCAGATATACATAAGTGTGTTTGCACATTTTAAATAACATTTGAGATGAATCCTCATCAGTATCTAAGAAAGACATTAAGAATATTGTGATCCTTCAATATATTTCTCATATTGATATAATCAAGATGAAGACTTTGAAGATATTATGCATAGGTCACATAATCTATGTATAAACCCATTAAAGACTAACTAAATGTCATCATATCTTTAGATCTCTTTGAAGCCTAAAAGGTTTTCTTATCCAGTGATAAGACCATCAAGGTATATATCTCTAAAGCCCTCATCTATCTTGTTTGAAAGAATAACTTTATGTGATACCTTAAAAAGTTTTTTTTCTACGTACCTCAAGGCTGTGCCCTTGACTGCACTAGCCCGTTGGTCTTGAGCCTGTTCCAACTCATAGCAACCCTATAAGACAGAGTAGAACTACCCTGCAAGGTTTTCATGGCTGTAACCTTTATGCTGAAGTAGAGTGCCCCATCTTTCTCCCACAGAGTAGCTGGTGGGTCCATACTGCCAACCTTTCACTTAGCCGCTGAACACCAGGGCTCCTTCTCTTTGCATTAGAGTAATTTGATTATAAAATAACCATTAAACAGTAATAAACTTGTTGTTGTTGTTGTAATGTGCTGTCAAGTCGGATCCAAGCCATAGTGACCCCTCCTTGGGCTTCTGAGGCAGTATCACTACAGAAGTAGATTGCCCAACCTTCCTTCTGAGGAGTGGCTGGTGGGTTTGAACCGCTAGCCTTCTGGTTAGCAGTCAAGTGCCTTAGGCACTATGCTATCAGAGCTCCCAATAATAAACTAAGAACTAATAATATATATATATTTTTTTACAAAGTCATCTAAAGAGAAGCATGAAGCTACTTAAAGCATGCTTTGTTTTGTGCCATATATTCTTTAGAAAAATTATGTGTGCAAAGGCCCAAAAATAATAAAATATTATTAGTTCTTAGTTTAAAATATTATTATAATAATAAACTAAGAACTAATAATATTTTATTAAATTGAGCTTTCCTAAATTCTGTTAAATTATGTTGTGTCTCTTTAAAATATTTTTGGGCTTTTGCACACATATTTCTTCTAAAGAATATATGGCACAAAACAAAACATGCTTTAAGTAACTGCATGCTTCCCTTTAGGTGACTTTGTAAAAAACTTCACAAGTGATTGTTCTTATACCATTTTTTATCATGACTTGTGTGTTTCTACTTATAATAAAATGGGAGCTTGTAAGCAAAGCATTACTCAGAGCATCACTCTTCATAGGGACTTTATTCTTGAGGTCAGCAAAGTGGATACACTCATGGGATCTCACTTTAATTTATTATCTTTGTAGTCAACTAAAATATTGGCCTTGAGCCTGATGCACTGACATTTTAATTCTAAAATACATTTGGGAACTTTATGAGTATCAAGAGACATTTGAAAATCTATATCAGATATTTCACTCTATTTTAAACAGGAAGACCTATTACACTAGATAAAAAGAATGACTTAGTTAAAGAAAGTAAGTACATCTTAGCCTAGATTTCAAGGAAGTACAAAGGAGGAAGACTTGTCTTTAGGTTTCCGTGTTTGACCATGTTATTCTGAAAAGAGAGGTTGCGTATATTAACATTTTAATGAGCTCAGTTCTTTTATATTTTATCGACTCTCCCAAATATCTGCTTTTGATAACATTTACTTGCATGACTCATGGAATGCTGGTAAAGATGTAAAGAAAAGGTTTTTTATTGTTTCCTTTTAGAATTTTTAGATAAAGATAGAATTAATGCCTCTGTTTCATGGCTATTTTGGATAGATAGAGACTTTTGTTATGTGCAGATTTGTGTGCATGAACCCTTAAAAATCTTACATAATATTCTGAAAATTAAAAGATAGCCATACAAAACTCAATGAAAAAGACCAGTTCAATGGTCCTATAGAAACTGGTGGAACTCCCAAGACTATGGCCCTTAGACACACCCTTCAAGCCTAGAACTGAACTCACCCCTGTGTCTCAACAGTAAGGAGGTACTTAGAACAGTCAAACATATGAGATCAAAAGGTCAGCATTTGCCTAGAGATAAAGCTTAGAAGGCAGGAAGGAATAGGAAAGAAGGAGGAATGGAAACAGTAATTACAGAGAAGTGGAAAGAGTGCTGTTACGTTGTGGGACTGGAATCATATTGCTCTGTGAACTTTCACCCAAATCACAATAAAATGTTATAAATAAATACATAAATAAATAAAAGATGGCCATGTATCTAATACTGAAAAATTATTTGCTCCTTCACAACTTTCTTGGTGATTTCCTGTATGACAGTCAATAAAGTAAAAAAAAAACAAAAACCTCATTATTATATCATACTATGTAACATATTTTATATAATTTATATATAATATTTTATATAATTTTCATATATTATATATATTTATATTTCATACAATTTGTATATGCAAATTGTATATATTATATAATATTTATATATTAGTTATTGTTATGTGCTGTGGAGTCGGACCTGACTCATAGTGACCCCTCCTTGGGTTTCCAAGGCAGTATCACTATGGAAGTAGATTGCCCAACCTTCCTTCTGAGGAGTGGCTGGTGGATTTGAACTGCCAGCCTTCTGGTTAGCAGTCAAGTGCCTTAGGCACTATGCTACCAGAGCTCCTAATATTTATATAGAATTATATAATATTTTAATGAATTCAGGAAGTATCATTTTGGTTTAGTTTTAAAGTGTCCTACTGGGTTTTATTTCACAAAATTATGAGAATAGATTTCTGTATGTTGGTACCAAATCCTTGAAGTTTGTGTCTGTTACTTTAATTGAAAATGAGACCAAAAACTATATTTTGCCTACCTAAGTAGGAAAACAATTTTGACCATAATGGCCAATGACATATTAAAAATTTAGAAAATTCTCTTGATATTTGAGAACTGGCAAGTTCTTTACAAAGCAGTAAAAAAAAAAAAAAGTTCTTAATTTTATGCCTTAAGGTAACCAAACCAAATACATTTAATACTGTAAAATGATTGAAATGTTACCATTTTGATTGGCTTATTGTTTTCAAAATTGCTCTAAATTTGATAAATTATTTTGAAGATGGCCAATCCTTAAAAAAAATAAAATAAAATAAAATAAGATGTGACTAAATTACTAGCTATTGTGTAACTTTTAACAATGTATTTCTGAAGGCAGTGTAGGGATTGATCTGGAACTTTCTGCTTCCCTTCAGATTTTCCACAGTATTTAGCTGGAAACTGATGGCATTGGGTTTTACTGCTGATGAGTACCTCCAGCAGAGTTCATATCAGTCTGAATGGGTTTAACAGGCACAAATCAAAGGGAGACATCTGGTTTGCTTTATGTTAGTTACGTAAAAATATTTTCAAAAATAAAGGAAAAAAATGAAGACTGGCATTAGTAAAAAGTTATAGACCATAACTTCTCAAGGGTAACAGGTTTTCTTGCTACAAATCACATTTCCCAAACACAGTCTTAGCATATATTATATTCTCTTTTATATTATGAACCTGCCATTTATGAAAATGTAGCCAGTGGTAGACAGCTCAATATGTTAAATTATTTAACACTCCCACCACTCCAGAAAGCTAAGGAAGGAACTGGGGAAAATAGAAGCAACCCCATGTATGCATGTATGTATGTAGGGATCAGTTTATCATTTCTACTATATTTCCATGTTTGTTGTAAATTGAAATACAAAAAAGTAGACTTATTTTTTTATGTTTGCTTTCTTCCTCAGGAATTTATACATTTGGACTATTTGCTACAGATATCTTTGTAAATGCTGGACAAGTAGTTACAGGAAATCTGGCTCCACATTTTCTTGCCCTGTGTAAGCCCAACTATACAGCGCTTGGATGCCAGCAGTATACACAGTTCATCAGTGGTGAAGAAGCTTGTACTGGCAACCCAGATCTCATCATGAGAGCAAGGAAAACATTTCCATCCAAAGAAGCAGCTCTCAGCATCTATGCAGCTATGTATCTGGCAGTAAGTAAGGATTATAAATTAGACTTGGTCTATATTTTTATTTCTTCAAATGTAGAAATGATTTTTCCCCATAATGACAGCCACTTATAGTACATTAACAGCTTCCTGTAGGCCATTTAATTTATTTTTAATAATAACTGTTCCTGTTGTAAATAAAATTAAGTCCATTGACTCTCATGAGATTATGTGTGGGTAGTTGGTTGTTTTAGAAAATATAGCCATTAGCATTTCTATTTGAGACTGTGTTTGTCCTTATATTGAAGAGGATTAAATGAGAACAAATTTGTCCTGTAGCATTACCCCATGAACTTGGACTAGCACAATTAAGAGAATTATCCAGGCCTCTTAGTGACCTACTCAAGTGCTAATATTCCCTGGTGGGGGTGAGGAAGGGATGATCTTTATCTAGAAGACTCTTTTGTTGTTGGTAACTACATCATTATAAACTCTCAGCCATTCAATGGATTCTGCTCATGAGGCCCACATGCCTTGTGGAGTAGTACTGCACTGCATGGGGTTTGCAAGGCTGTGCCTTATCAGAAACGGATCACCAGGTCTTTCTTTGAAGGCACCTCTGGGTAGGTTTAACCTGCCAACCTTTTGTTTATTAGTTGAGGGCTTAACTGTTTGTACCACACACAGACTATTAAGCATATTAGGGAAAATATTATTTATAAATATAATTTAATTCCATTCTCAAAAACCAAACCAAACTCACTGCCATCAAGTGGGACCAACTCATAGCAACCCCTCCTTGTGTTTCTGAGGCAGCATCACTACGGAAGTAGATTGCCCAACCTTCCTTTCGAGGAGTGGCTGGTGGGTTTGAACCACCAGCCTTCAGGTTAACAGGCAAAAGCCTTAGGCATTATGCTACCAGAGCTCCTTCCATTCTCATGTAACTATCCAAAATTGTGTTCACAATTATATTTCTCCCATATTCTTGAGTATTTGCCATAATTTAGTGGCAAGCACCAGACCTCAAGTGCAGCTATCATCAGACTTTATGGTGTGGGTCTTAGCTGACACAATACTGGTATGAGGAATAGAAACACAGACTTGGCAGGCAGCTCTTGACCCCAACATTTGTTATCAGACTTTTCTTCCAGTCTCAGGATCCTGCTCTGCAGCTATGGAGTTGGATTCCAAAAATATGCTCTGCAGGCTTTTCTATAAACTCCAGTAACAAGCTCAGAGGCTTTAAAGGTTCTCCTTTTCAATGGTGCCAATAGTTATTTTGTTTTTATTTCAGCTCATGGCAAGAGATTTGCAAAAACTCAGGGTCAACTTGAAACCAAATTTGATCATTTCTAATACTTGGAAAAATTTCAGGATTATTTTTGCTGTCAAGGAATTACTTGATAATGGAAATGTTTCCAACGCAATATACCAGGTTGTCACTAATAAAGGCAAAGAAAAAAATGGAGCAATGTCCTGTGACATATCTACTTGAGATTGGAAATAAAAATTACTAAAAAAGGATAGTTTAAGAGAGGAAATATACCATTTTATATAATATTTACAATGGCAGAATGATTTTAGAGGGCAAAAGAGTATGCACTTTAACATTTGAAAAATTTTTAAGCTTGCTGTTGTTGTTAGGTCTTGTTGAGTTGTCTCTAACTCATAGCAACCCTATGTACAGCAGAACAAAACATTGCCTGGTCCTGTGCCAACTCCACAAATATTCCTACACCTTAGCACACTGTTGTAGCCACCATGTCAATCCATCTCATTGAGGGCTTTCTCCTCTTTCACTGACCCTCCACATTCCCAAGCATGACATCCTTCTCCAGGGAATGGTCACTTCTTACAACATGACCAAAATATGTGAGATGAAGTCTGTCCATTCTCACTTCCAAGGAGTATTCTGGCTGCACTCCTTCCAGAACAGATTTTTTAGTTCTTTTAGCAACTCATGGTACCTTCAACATTCTTTGCCAGCACCACAACTCAAAAGCATCAACTCTTCTTAGGTCTTCTTTATTCATTGTCCAGCTCTCACATGGATATGAGATGATTGAAAATAACGTGGCTTGTATCAGGCGCACCTTAGTCCTCAAGGAGATATCTTTGCTCTTCAGAACTTTAAAGAGGTATTTTGCAGCTGATTGGCTCAGTGCAATACATTGTCTGATATCTTGACTGCTGCTTCTATTAGTGTTGATTGTAGAACCAAGTAATATGAAGTCTTTGACAACTTTAAACTTTTCTCCATCTATTGTGATACTGCCGATTGGTCCAGTAGTGAGGATTTTTGTTTTCTTCATGTTGAGGTGTAATCCATACTGCAGCCTATAGTCTTCAATCTTCATCAGTAAGTGCTTCAAGTCATCCTCACTTTAAGCAAGCAAAGTTGTGTCATCAGTGTATCCCACCCAAGTTGTTAATGATTCTCCCTCCAATCCTCATGCCACATTCTTCTTCATGTAGTCCAGCTTCTCAGATTATTTGCTCAGCATACAGATTGAGTAAGTATGGTGAAAGGATACAACCCTGACACACTCCCTTGATGATTTTAAACCATGCAGTGTCCTCTTGTTCTGTTCAAACGGCCTGGTCTATGTACAGGTTCCTGATAAGTACAATGAAGAATTCTGGAATTCTCATTCTTCTCAATATTACCCATAATTTGTTATGATCCACACAACCGAATGCTTTTGCATAGTCAATTAAACATAATTAGTGTGCTACATTAAAGAACAATGAAGGATATGCAAATCATCTCACAACATGGATGAGCCTGGAGGATATTATGTTGAGTGAAATAAGTCAATTGCAGAAGGACAAATACTGTATGATCCCATGACTGTAAAAAGACAAAGAAGGGTTTTCTTGAGAAAGGGAACTCACTTTGTGGATTATCGGGGGCAGGGAGGGAAGGGGAAGGATTAATTTCATGCTAGTTGGGGGCCACACGCTGATGTGGGTAAGGGAAGGAATGTTATAGAAAGAGTCTGTGACCACCATGATAGCATTAGGAAAAAGGAGGACACCAAATTGTTCACATAATATGTGGACGACAGATGCTAATGCCAACCAGTATATCCACAATACTGCATTACCATTAACACCAAACACCAGGCTAGAGATAAGTGCATAAACATCTGAGAATATCAGATGGGGGTCAGTGAACAGGAATATACTCTAGACCAAGGATAGATTAAGCTAAAGCTAATCTTGCACAGGAGCTCTGGTAGCATAGTGCCTAAGGCACTTGACTGCTAACCAGAAGGCTGGCGGTTCAAACCCACTAGCCACTCCTTGGAAGGAAGATGGGGCAATCTACTTCCATAGTGATACTGCCTTGGAAACCCAAGGAGGGGTCGCTATGAGTCAGGTCTGACCCGATGGCACATAACAACAACAACAACAATCTTGCACAGATACTAGTGATATAAAATATCCACAATCCTTACAGAAACAACAGAAGACAGACATAGAATAATCCCTCACAGACAACCAGACACTGTGGGAGAGAGATCCAACAGATCAACTCAGGACCATAGTATTGGGGTACTCTAGACTCAATTGGCACAACAAAATACATAAAAGTCTTGTTCCTCATCCTACATTGGTGAGTAGTGACTGGCATCTTAAAAGCTTTCAAGTGGTCATCTAAGATACAGTTAACAGTGTCCTATCATCAGAAGTGATGAATACAAAAAAATCAATGGCATTTGGAAGCAATCAGCCCTAGGACACCATGGTCCTCAAGACCAGAAGAACTAGGTGGTGCCCGACTACCCATGCCAACCACTTAGGAAAGGATCAAATCTGGAGATCCTGGATAGAGTGGAAAGAAAAACATGGAACAAAATCTAAAAACTTAATAATGGCCAGAATTACTGGTTATATGGGCTCTGGTGAGACTCCCAATACTATCGTTCTGGGACACATTCTGGGCCTAGAATTAAACTCACTCCCTGGGGCTGGTTCTCAGTCCAGTAGCAAACAAGATATACACACAGACCACTCAACCCAGGGTGATGCACCCCACATACTCTATGGAAATGCATCCCTTGGAGCAATCAACCATGGGACACCAGAGGGGCAACATTCACATGGAGGAAATGCAGGACACACAGGAATGCATAACTATGAGGAGTACGGGGTGAGAGTTACTGGACAGGGAGGGGAGGAGACTGGGGGTTAGGGTTTGGGATGGTAAATGGGAAGTGAAACTAAATGTACACATAATGTTGAATGTAAAACTAACTCTTAAATAAAATTTAAAAAAATGGAAAAAAAAAAAAAAAAAAAGCAGACCACCAGTCCTTTGAGGTATCTCTGGGTGGTTTTGAACCACCAACTTTTCGACTAGTAGTTGAGCACTTAACCATATGCATCACCCAGAGATAAATATTTTAAGCAATATATGGAGAGAGAGAAAAACAAAACAAAACAAAAAATGTAAGAAAGCATCTTTCTGCTATTCTTTTCATTCAGTCAAGATTTGTCTGACATCAGCTATGATACCCCTCATTCCTCATCCTCCTCTGAATCCAGCTTGCATTTCTGGAAGTTCTCTGTCAATATACCGCTGCAACCATTTTTGAATTATCTTCAATAAGATCTTACTTGCATGTGATATTA
>NW_006921620.1:13369819-13396543 GCF_000298275.1 Orycteropus afer afer | reverse complement strand
GCTGTTTTGCTGTCTTCATATTCTAAGGTACCCCTAGACCTTGTAAGAAGTCTGCTAACTCAGGCATATCTGACCACAGACATTTTCCTATCTGCTAATTTGCTAAACTACATGTTTCACCTCTGCCAAAATATGAAGCACTCATCCTTAAAATGAAGATTTAAACCTTGAGTGAATCAAAAGTTACAAAATACTTACCATTGATTGCCATAACATCTAAGTCTGATATTTATATTTGTTTCAGGATATGCATACATATTTTTTCTACATATACATACGTGATCAAGCCAATGACCTGAGATAAATTCTAGATTACTTTCTGCTCTAAGGAATTGTTATATGAATAGTTAGCACGAATAAAGATAGCTTTATGTGTATAACCAGGGTTTGCTAGTGGCAGTGAATGGCTTTTTTATTCTGCCAGAGTAGTATTTTTCAAAGGCATTGCAATGGAGGAAAATATCACTTTTAAGCAATGGAAGAGTCTTGATACCATTGGCATACACCTAGTCTGCTGGCCACCTGCAGACATTTGTATTAGGGCCTTCTGAATTTTAAGCCATCTTGCTCTAACCAGTTGTCATTAAGTAGACTCTGTGACTCCATGTGTGTCAGAGTGAAACTGTGCTTCATAGCATTTTTAATGGCTGAATTATAGGAAGTAGAATTCCAGGCCTTTCTTCTGCAGTGCTTCTGAGTGGACTCACTGCCAACTTTAGCAGTCAAGCACATTAACCATTTGCACCACTCAGGGCCTCCTACTCTGTAACAAAGACTTGGAGATGCTATTGCACAAAATCTGAGAAAGAACCAGTGGTAAGGTGGAAACTTGTCATAGAAGAAAAACTCAAATATTTTCCACTACAAAAGTGTAAGATTGGCACTCTGTCAATGGCAGAAAAGTTGTGAGAACCAGAAAAACAAGGGGATCCCATTGAGTTGCGGCACTCAAAGGTTTCACTGTGTTACTAGTACTGCTATCATTAGCAAACATGTGCTGAACATTGACTAAGTGCTTCACTTTTACCAATTTATTTAATTCTACTTGATAACTAATTCTTATGTATTATTCACATACATTATTTATATTTATCATTAATTATTGTTTATCTAATAATAATAATAATTAATTGTATTAATTCAATCCTCATAACCATTCTTTGAAGTAAGGTACTACTATTACACCCATTTTACAGACGTCGACATTTCCATAAACTCAGGCTTATGGAAGCAGAAATGTTATTGACTACAATGATTCCAAATGTTCCAAAGAGGGAAACTGTCACAGCATATTAGCCCTGCTGTGGGAATGGTGGACTGGATTCCCTCCCCCGGCATAATCTCAGCATTCTAAAAAAGGTTAAGGCAAGGGTGCAGATGGTAGACTCCTTTAGAGACAGAAAAAAAAAAAAAAAACAAGAAACACCTGAACACTCAGAAATCTATCATTAAACAGTGGTTCAGACTAACAGACTGAATTCCTGCTTGCAGTTAATTTGATGGCAGTTAACACTGTCTTGTTAACAATAAATTCTTTTTTTCTGCTAACTGCTTTTCCTCTCTTTCCTGACCACCCCTTTGTGTGTGTGTGTGTGTGTGTGTGTGTGAGAGAGAGAGAGAGAGAGTGTGTGTGTGTGTGTGTGTGGCTGCTATGGCAACTCTGAATATAACTCCTGCTGCAACTGTAGGCTTTACAGTCAGGTTTTGCTATTATAATTGAACCTATATACAGATATATGTGTTCCTAACTTCACTAGAGACACCTTGGAAATCTTATAATAGAAATGTTGTAGTGTTTCAGACTAATACAGCATGCAGAATTTTAATGAGTAAGTAAATAGGGAAAAACAGCCATATATTCAGTATTCTCAATAGAAATGGGTTTATGGCTGTATTTAGTTATACATATACATATAGAAAGAGAAAGAGAGAGAGAGAAAGCACCCTGGTGACACAGTAGCTAAGCATTCTACTGCTAACCTTGGAAATCCTGTGGGACAGATCTGCTCTGTCCTATAAGGTTGCTATGAGTCAGAATTGACTCAATGGCAATGAGTTTATATCTGTGTGCATAAACACACACATATACACACACAAGCACATATGGGCTTTTTCCTATGTTGTTGTTGTGTGCCATCGAGTTGGATCCGACTCATAGAGACCCCTCCTTGGGTTTCTGAGGCAGTATCACTACAGAAGTAGATTGCCCAAACTGCCTTCCAAGGAGTGGCTGCTGGGTTTGAACCGCCAGCCTTCTGGTTAGCTAACCAGAAGGCTGGCTGTTCAAACCCACCAAATATATGAAAATACATAAATAAAAATAAATGAGCCCTAATGTGAAGTATGTGAATAAGAATTGAGACATACTTTCCTGATGCTTCCCTTTTTGGGTTGATAAATTGAAATGTCCCTTAGCATCTGACTTTAATTAAAGCTTAGGGGATAATTTGATCACATGGTTCTCCTTTACTTTATTGAGAACCTTTCAGAGGAAAAAAAAAGAATCCCTCTGCCCAATTCCTCAAATGTTGGTTTCCTAGGAAAAAATTGTGAAGGTTATTTAACCCTCAAACTGTCAAATTTATAATTCAGTGTTAAGTTACATTAGAATAATATCTAAATTTAGCTCTGTGGTATTTCTTTTTATATAAACTGGATTTAAACCAAATGAACTTCAAAGCTGAGAATGAGAAATCATAATTGGTGATTTTCCATTTAACTACTTAAACGCTTTAACTCAAAAAAACCAAGCTCACCATTGAGTTGATTCCGAATCACATAGTGAGCCCATTGGGTTTCCAAGGCTGTAAATCTTTACAGAGGCACACTGCCTCATCTCTCTGTCTCGCAGAACAGCTGATGAGTTTGAACCCCTGACCTTTTGGTTAGCAGCCAAATGCCTTAACCACTGCACAACCAGATCTCCTTAAAAAACTTAAACAGATCTCTTTAGATCACTTCCAACTCTGACCTCAAATTTTCTGAAAATGTCAAAAAAAGAAAAAGAAAAGAAGAGTGAGTTACCTTTGCTAGGCTCTGTTCTCATTATCTATTGCTGCATAGCAACCACCTAAACCTCAAAATAGTAATGTTATATTATTCTCAGGATTCTGGGAATTGACTTGTGGTTTCCCTTCTAGTCATGCCTTGCCTCATTCAAGGTCAGTCTCCAGCTAACCGGTCAATTGGTGTCTGGGATCAGCTAGGGCAGCTCTGATAGCTGGACCTCTCTTACTTACCAGGGTTTTCTCACAGGTCTTTCCTGATTGCTGTTCCAGACTAGTATTCCAAGATGGCAGAGTCTGAGCTGCAAGGCTTATTGAGGCCTACTAGGCTCCTAAACTTGTTTAGCATTACTGTCACAGTATTCCGTTGGTCTAAGCCAATCATGAGGCCAGCTCAAATTGCTAGGGACAGAGAAATAGACTCTTCCTCTAGATGGGAGGGACATCAAAGTCAGGTTGTGAAAAAGCAAGTATATTGGGAAAGGAGGAATTTGTGAGCATTAACCAATTAGTTTACCACAATCTTTCCCCAGAATGTTAGTGGAAAGCTTTCAAATATCATTCCTCTCTTCCCTCCTCCTCTTTGTGGCCCAGTGATTTGCATCATTCTATTCTCACTTCCCACACAAGTACCTCTTATAATAAGCTCACACTGTCCCATGTGCAGTATTCATGCTCACAGGCTGCTGAGACAAGGGTTAAATGAAAACAATCCACAGATGTCCAACTGCCTTTCCCCCACATAGCGATTTTTACCTAATTTTATGTAGGTCATGAGCAGGCCTTCATTCTGGGCTTAGAGGAATGTGGGAAATGAATTCCAGTTTAGCTGTAGCAGTTGATTTTATGAAACAGGTCAGGGATTGTGTTTTTGGGGAAAAGGAGTAGGAATACTGCCAAAGAAAAGCTCTGGGCTGCCTTCAGATATTTGTCTTCACTACACTGATGGAATCTGGTTCTGTCATCACAAAGCCATTCTTCTAAATCTCCCCTGCTCCAGCAAGGGTAATTTAATGCTGAAATATATTAGGTCCCAGTGCTCTACATTTTAAATCAGCAAATTTGATTAAATGTCTACTAGGTAATATATCAAAAACTATTTATTGAACACCCACTCTTAATGTGACTGCTATACTAATTCTGTGACTACTGGTGATATCGCCACCATTATTAGTCAATTGACATTTCTTTTCCCAGCCTTCAGTTAAGTGTTGTTGGTAAGGATGGAAGATAAAAAGGACATCTGTGAAATATCCAACACATTCCAAGATTCTCACTACTCGTTATTATTCACCCTCGCCTATGCCTCCATACTCCTCCATGAAATCATTTTTAAATCTTCTACTTAAGATATTAGGGAGCTTTGGTGGTATAGGGGTTAAGGCATTTGGCTACTAACCAACAGGTCAATGGTTTGAAACCAGCAGCTCAAATAAAAAAAAGATGAGGCAGTCCGCTAGTCTTGGAAACCCAATGGGGGTTGCTATGAGTCAGAATTGACTTGATGGCAGTGAATTTATATTTTATTTAATGTATTATGACTTTCCCATCCCAACTGAAGTCCAGATATTTAACAGTGGTCCATAATAATAAAAATATAATAGTACTGTTTTGAAATTGCACACATACAACTAATAAAATGACTAGAAGAATAACAAGTATATAAGAAAAAAATTGAAGACACATGGATACTCTGCATCTCTAGCTTAGTTTTTTCCCTGGCTTCTGTAAATGACATACTTGGGTATTCTATGACTGACATGTGGCTTTCTAATGGTATCTGGTTCTACCTTATATCACAAAAATTCCTGTGTCTTCAACAACTTAGTATACCAGCCATGTAGCATGAAACCACCAGTATTGTTAGCAGATTTGCCATAATTCCAGGCCAAAGCAAAGAGCATTGACTTTTTAGTTAGTGCATGTGGACTTATTATTGGTAAATATACTCTTCTATCAGGAGCTCTGGTAGCATAGTGGCTAAGACACTTGACTGTTAACCAGAAGGATGGCGGTTCAAACCCACTAGCCACTCCTTGGAAGGAAGATGGGGCAATCTACTTCCGAAGTGATACTGCCTCGGAAACCCAAGGAGGGGTCACTATGAGTCGGGTCCGACTCAACAGCACATAACAACAACAACATCAATCCTTTTAAACCAAAAACACTGGCCTGTCAGTTGGTTGTATTGTGATAGCTTATGTGTTCCTGTGAGGCTGGAGGCTATGCCACCAGTATTTCAAATACCTGCAGGGGCACCATGGTGAACAGATTTCAGCAGAGCTTCCAGTCTATGATAGACTGGGAAAAAGAAAGGGGTCAGTGAAAACCTTATGCCACAACAATTTGTTTAAGAGACCATCTCTTCCTCATTGCATAGATTTTGGCCCTTTGTCAAAGATCAGCTGACCATAGATTGATGGGTCTATTTCTGGGTTTCAGTTCTATTCCACTGATCTGTGTGTCTGTCATTGTACCAATTCCAGGCTGTTTGGACTACTGTGTCTGTATAGTAGGTTTTGAGATCTGAGCATGTGAGACCTCCTACTGTGTTCTTCTTTCATAGTGCTTTGCTTATCCAAGGTCTCTTTCCTTTCCATATAAAACTAGTGATTGATTTTTCCATATCCTTAAAGAATATTGATGGGATCTGGACTGGGATTGCATTGAATGCATAGATTGCTTTGGGTAGTATTGACGTTTTCACAAGGTTCAATATTCCTATCCACGAGCATTTATGTAGATCTCTTATACTTTCTTGAAGTAGTGTTTTGTAGTTTTCTTTGTACAGGTTTTTTGTGTCCTTGGTAAGGTTTTTCCCAAAGTATTTTATTTTATTTTTTGGTAGCTATGGTAAATTATATTGATTTCCTTATTTCCTTTTCAGCAATCTCTTTGCTGGCATAGAGGAATCCAACTGATTTTTGAATGTTGATCTTGTATCCTGCCACTGTGCTAAATCTCTCAATTAGTTCCAGTAGATTTTTTGACTGAGTCTCTTGGGTTAGGAATAGTTTGACTTCTTCCTTACCAATTTGGATGTCTTTGATTTCCCTTTCTTGCCTTATTGCCCTGGCTAGGACTTCCAATACAATGTTGAATAGAAGTGGTGATAGAAAACATCTTTGTCTGGCTCCAGTTGCAATGGGAATGGTTTCAGTCTCCATTGAGAATAATGTTGGCTGTTGGCTTTGCATGTATGCCCTTTATTATGTTGACAAATTCCCCTTTTATTGCTATTTTGCTGAGAGGTTTTATCGGGAATGGGTGTTGGATTTTATCAAATGCTTTTTTCTGCATCAATTTATATGATTATGTGGTTCTTTTCCTTTGTTTTATTTATGTGATGGATGATGGTGTTTGTTTTTGTAATGTTGAGCCATCCTTGCATATCTGGTATGATCCCCATTTGGTCACAATGTATTATTATTATTATTATTTGATAATTTGCTGTAGTCTTTTGGCAAGGATTTTGTGGAAGATTTTTGCATCTATATTCATGAGGGATATCAGTCTATAGTTTTCCTTTTTATTGGTGTTTTTGCCTGGTTTGGTATCAAGGTTATAGTTGCTACATAAAATGAATTTGGGAGGAGTCCATCTTCTTCTGTGTTCTGGAATAGTTTGAGTAGGATTGAGGTCAGTTCTTCTCTGAACATTTGGTAGAATTCTCTAGTAAAACTGTCTGGGCCAGAGCTTTTCTTGGTTTGTGATTTTCTTTTGTGTGACCTGTTCAGTTTTTTCTTTTGTTATGGGCCTTTTCAAGTTTTTGTCAGTCTGTGTTAATTTAGGTAAGTATTGTGTTTCTAGAAATCTGTCCATTTCTTCTAGATTTTCAAATTTGTTGGGGTACAGTTCTTTGTAGTATCCTGATATTAGCCTTTTAATTTCTGTTGGTTCTGTTGTGATGTCACCCAATTCATTTCTTATTTGTGTTATTTGTATACTCTCCCTCCTTTCCTTTGTTAAATTTGTGAGTGGTTTGTCAATTTTATTAATCTTTTCAAAAAACAAACTTCTAGTCTTGTTGATTTTTTTCTATTGTCTTTCTCTTTTCTGTTTCATTGATTTCTGCCCAAATTCTTGTTATTTCTTTCTTCTGTTGACTGTAGACTTTTCTGCTGCTCTATTTATAATTGTTGGAGATGCTGGTTTAAAGTGTTTATTTTGGCTCTTTCTTCTTTTTTGATATGTGCATTTACTGCTACAAATTGGCCTCTGATTACTGCTTTTGTTGTGTCCCAAAGATATTGGTATATAATATTTTCATTCTCATTTGATTCAATCAATTTTTTTAATTTCAGTTTTTTATTTCTTCTGTTACCCAATTTTTTAAAAGTAGGGTGTTATTCAGTTTCCATGTGTTTGCCCTTTTTCTGTTCATCATCCTATGGTTAATTTCTAATTTTATAGCATTGTGATCTGAGAAGATACTTTGCAGTGTTTCAGTGATTTTAAATTTATTAAGGCTTGCTTTGTGGCCTAACATATGGTCTATACTAGAGAATGTTCCATGTGCACTGGAAAATAATGTATATTATATGGTTGTTGGTTGAAGTGCTCTGTAGAGTCTATAAGGTCAAGTTGGTGAATTGTATTGTTTACTTCTTCTGAGTCTTAGTTGAGCTTCTTGCCAGTTTTCTTTCATTGAAAGTGATGTATTAAAGTCTCCTACTATGACTGCTGTGTCATCTATTTGTCTTTGAATTCTGGTAAAGTCTTATTTACGTATTTTGGACCTCTTTCATTGGGTGCTTAAGTATTTATTGTGGTTATGTCATCTTGTTCAATCAATCCTTTAATCATTATATAATGACCTTCCTTGTCTCTTATGGTGGTTTTTATCTTAAAGTCAGTTTGATCAGAAATTAATATTGCCACTCCTGCTCTTTTTTGATTGCCAATTTGTTTTATATATCTTTTTAACAACCTTTGATTTTTGATATATTTTGGTCTTTGTCTCTGAGGTGTATCTCTTGTAGACAGCTTATTGATGTGTTTGTTTTGTTTTCTTATCAAATATGCAACTCTCTGTCTCTTGAGTGGTGCATTTAATCCATTGACATTCAGTGTAATTGTCAACAAGTATGAATTTGTTGCTTTCATTTATATATATTTTTTTTTTCATGGAGTTGCTGATATCTTTGTTACATATAATTTTCTGTGCTAAGCTCATTTGCTAATGAATTGTGTTACCACTTCCATCATCGCTATTTTTTAGTATTTTCTATATATTTGTGCTTTTCCTCTTTTTTATTTTGATGTGATTTTTTATCATTTTTCTTTGAGGTTACCCTGTGGTTTATAATTTTCTTCCTGCATTTAGAACAGTCCACTCTATCTTGCAGTTATCTTGATTTCCTCACCATTTAGAAGTTCTCTAACTACACTGTTTTTTCCCTCTTTTTTGTCTGCAGTTGTCCTCATTTGGCAATCAATGTCTCTGGCTCCTTGTTTACAATCATATAAGCTTATTTTACTTTGGATACTTCCATAACTGGGTTGCTTACTGGGTTTTGTCATCATGTGTGTTAATGGTCAGTTGTAGTTTGCTATTGTTGATTCTCCATCCAAAGGATTCCCTTTAGTATCTTTTGTAAGGTTGGTCTGGTTTTAACAAATTCCTTTAATTTCTAATTATCTGAAAATGTCTTAATTTCACCATCATATTTGAGGGACAATTTTGCTGGATACATAATTCTTGGTTGGAAATATTTTTCTTGCAGGGTTTTATATATACACCATCCCATTACCTTCTCACCTGCATGGTTTCTGCTGAGAAATCAGTGTTTAGTCTTATTGGTTGTCTTTTGTAGGTAACATTTTCATTTTTTTCCTGTGCTGCTTTCAGGATTCTTTCTTTGTCTTTGGTTTTGGTGCATTCAATGATGATATGTCTTGATGATTTTCTGTTGGGATCTATTCTGTTTGGGATTCATTGGACTTCTTGAATTGACATAATCTTGTCTTTCATCATATCAGGGAAATTCTCTTCCAACGAATCTTTGACTATTTTCTCTGTGGTTTTCTTTATTTCTTCCTGTTGTGGAATTCTAATGACATGTAGGTTATTCCTCTTTATGGTATGCCACATGAATCTTAAGTTCTCTTCATTTTGTTTTGATCTTTTTTTCTGATTGATCCCTTTCCAAAGAAGTATTGAGGTATTTGTCTTCAATCTCACTAATTCTATCTTCCATTGATCTGAATTCTATTCCTCTGCCCATTCAATGTGTTATCTATTTCTGAAAATTTAGTATAAATCTGGATTTCATTATATAGGTTTTTTAACATTTCTAATTATTCATGTATTTTGTTTTTGTATTGTCTTCCAAATTTTTTCAAGAGTTTTGTCTGTGTTTTCCTCAATTTTGTCAGTGTTTTCCTTGATCTGCCTCTCAGCCCATTGAAGGTACCTAAATATAATTTTTTTGAATTCCTTGTCAGGGAGTTCCAGTGCTGCTTCTTCCTCAGGGATGTGTTCTGGGTCTGTATCCTGGTCCTTTGTTTCTATTGCTTTATCTTGCTTTTTTGTGTGGTCTGTGATAGTCTGTTTTCTCAGAGACATTGTGACACTGTTGTATTTATATGTAATTGGTGATAGTATGTTGGAATGATTTACCCAAGATTATAATTTTCTTTGTTTTGTTTGAATGTATCTGAGTAAGTAGGTGCTTACTGTGGTCCTCTATTTGATCATTGGAAGCACTTATGCATTCACACCTGTCTATAGGTAGTTGTGATAAAGAGTGAGAGTGGGTGCACAGATCTTTGTTAGTTGTGAAGAATAATTAAATGTGAGGCAGGCTCGTATTGGTTGTTGTGTATCATTGGGCAGTTGGTGCAGAAGCAAGTGGTGGCCCTCACTCAGTAGGTGGGACTGCAGACGATATAGGTATGTTTGGGTCATATGGGCAGAGTTGCAGTCTCCCACTCAATTAGATGAAAACAACAATTAAAAAAAAAAAAAACAGTAAAAATGAGGACAAAAAACAAACACCACATAACCATGCAGGGACAGTCACCAAAGAAAGAAAGAAAGGAAAAATCAATAAATGAGCCAAAATATTTAAAGAAATACTTCAAAAAGACAAAATAAATATAAATAGAAAAAGAGGGGGGAAAACAGTATCTGGAGGGGGCAAGTAGGAAAAAGGAGCTAGAGTAAGAGAATAATGGGGAATAATGCAAAAAGAGAAACAAGGAATGGGAAGAACCACAGGAAAGAAAAAAAAAAAAAAATGGGAACCAGGAAAAGGGAAGAGAAATAAAAGCCCAAAACTAGAACATTTTCAGTTGTCAGCCTCTGGTATGTCCATGATGTCCTTGGCAAGTGGAGCTTATTCTTAGGCTCCCTGGAATCTGATTGAGAATACTGTCACTTTAAATATTCAAAATAGCCACCACACTTAAACATTCAGAATGGCTATGACCTCCAGATAGCTGAAAGTCCACAGCTCAGTTTGTCTCCTTCTTTGCTGTTTCGCTTTTTAACATCAGCCACCAGTGTAGTCATCCATGCATCCCTTGGTGAGCAAGGCTAATTTTTAAGTTAATTCTCAGGTCCTAACACCACTTGGAAATATTCAAACTATCTGTGCCATCAGGATAGCTGATAGTCTGCAGCTCTGTCTGTCTCCTTATTCACTGTTTTCATTTAGTTTCTTCTACTGTTGTTGTTGTTGTTGTGTGCCGTTGAGTTGGCCCTGACTCATAGCAACCCTTCCTTGGTTGCCGAGGCAGTGTCACTATGGAAGTAGATTGCCCAACCTTCCTTCCAAGGAGTGGCTGGTGGGTTTGAACCGCCAGCCTTCTGGTTAGCAGTCAAGTGCCTTAGGCACTATGCTACCAGAGCGCCTAGTTTCCTCTACTAGTTGGTATTTAATACACTTCTGTATCATTCCTTTCAAAGCTCAGGGCTCTGGGATTATCGTCTGCATCTGTGTCAATTGGTTTCTCTTTTCTTTGTTGAAGAGAGTCTGTGTGACTTGTCATCCTATTCCACCATCTTACCGGAATTCCTTCAGTGAAAACCTTATGAATAGCAATGAAACAGTGTCTGATATGTTACTGGAGAACTTTATGAATAACCCTCAAACATTGTCTGGAATAGTGCCAGAAGATGAGCCCCTCAGGTCAGAAGGCATTCAAAATAAAAATGGGGAAGAATTGCCTCCTGAAAGTGGAGTCAACCTTAATGATGTGGATGGAGCTTTCAGGAGCTCCATTTGTTAATGGGGCATAAGATAAAATGAAAAGAAACAACTGCAAACATCCATTAAAAATCAGAATGTGGCATGTATGAAGTATGAATGTAGGAAAATTGGACGTTGTCAAAAATGAAATTGAACACATAAATATTGATATGCTAGCCATTAGTGAACTGAAATAGACTGGTTTTTGTCATTTTGAATCACACAATTATATTATCTACCATACTGGGAATGACAAATTGAAGAAGAATGGTGTGGCATTCATTGTCACAAAGAACATTTCGAAATCTATCCTGAAGTACGATGCTGTTAGTGATAGGATAATATCCATATGCCTACAAGAAAGACCAGTTCATAATTCTGTTATTCAAATTTATGCACCAACCACTAAAGCCAAAGACAAGGAAATTGCAGATTTTTACTGACTTCTGCAGTCTGAAATTGACCAAACATGCAATCAAGATGTATTGATTATTACTGGTAATTGGAATACAAAAGTTGAAAACAAAGAACAATCAGTGGCAGCTGGAAAATATGGCCTTGGTGATAGAAGTAACCCTAGTGATCACATAATTGAATTCTGCAAGACTTACAACTTATTTATTGCAAATACTATTTTTCAATAACATAAACTGTAGCTATATACATAGACTTCACCAGGTGGAATACAGAGGAATCAGATAAGCTGTATCTGTTAAAATAGGTGATGGAGAAGTTCCATATCTTCAGCCAAAACAAAACTAGGAACTGACTGTGGAAGACACTATAAATTGCTCATATGCAAGTACAAGATGAAGCTGAAGACAATTAAAACAAGTTCACAAAAGCTAAAATATGACCTTGATTATATCCCACCTGAATTTAGAGACCATCTAAAGAATAGACTTCACAAAATGAACACCAGTGACCAAAAACCAAATTGTGGGATGACATCTTGAACATCATACATGAAGAAAGCAAATGGTCATTAAAAAGACAAGAAAGGAAGAAAAGACCAAAAGGGATATCAGAAGAGACTCTGAAACTTGCTCTTTGAATGGAGAGTAGCTAAAGCAAATATAAGAAATGTCGAGATAAAAGAGTTGAACACAACATTTCAAAGGACATCTTGAGAAGCCAAGGTCAATTAGTACAATGAAATGTGCAAAGGCTTGTAGTTAGAAAACCAAAAAGGAAGAACATACTCAGCATTTCTCAATCTGAAAGAACTGAAAAAAAAATCAAGCCTTGAGTTGCAATAGTGAAAGATTCCATGAACAAAATTTTGAACGATGCAGAAAATTTCATAAGAAGATGGAAGGAATATACACAGTCACTGTACCAGAAAGAACTGGTCAATGTTCAACTATTTCAGGAGGTGGCATATGATCAAGAACCAATGATATTAAAGGGAAAAGTCAAAGCTGCACTGGGGAATTGGCAAAAAATAAGGCTTCAGAAATTGACAGAATACCTATTGAAATGTTTCAACAAATGGATGCTACACCAGAGGCACTTATTAATCTATGCCAAGAAATTTGGAAGACAGCTACCTGGCCAGACTGGAAGAAATCTGTGCTTGTACCCATCCCAAAGAAAGATGATCCAACAGAATGTGGAAATTATCAAATAATATCATTAATATCACACACAAGAAAAATTTTGCTGAATGTAATTCAAAAACAGTTGTAGCACTATATTGACAGGGAAATTTCCAATAATGCAAGCTAGATACAGAAGGTGGAACAAGGAATATCATTGCTGGTATCACCTCAGATGGATCTTGGCTTAAAGTAAAGAATACCACAAAGATGTTTACCTGTGTTTTATTGACTATGCAAAAGCATTCAACTGTGTGGGTCATAACAAATTATGGATAACACCTGGAATGGGAATTCCAGAACACTTAATTGTGCTCATGAGGAACCTGTACATAGACCAGGAGGCTGTCATTCAAACAGAACAAGGGAATACTGCATGGTTTAAAATCAGGAAGGGTATGTGTCAGAGTTGTGTCTTTTCACCATACTTATTTAATCTGTATACTGAGTAAATAATCTGAGAAGGTAGACTATATGAGGAAGAACACAATATCAAGATTGGAGGAAGATTCTTAACAACATGCGATATTCAGATGACACAAACTTGCTTGCTAGTAAGTGAAGATGACTTGAAGCACATACTGATGAAAACTAAAAACTACAGTCTTCAATGGCTGAATGGCACTGTTTCTTGAGGGAGGTCAGAGCAAGGTACTTTTGTGGCTGTCATACTGCTATCATCCAATTCTGACTCAGAGAGAATCTAATAAGCTAGTGCACAGTGGGGGATTGATAGCACAATGTATTATCTTCTATTGTATTTTCCCTGACAAATACATTAGCAGTTTAAGTGTTTTAACATATATTAAAGACACTCTGGTGGTGTAGTGCCTAAAGCATTTGGCTGCTTACCAGAAGGTTGGTGGTTCAAACCCACCAGCTGCTCTGAGAAAGGAAGATGGGGCAATCTATTACTGTCAAGATTTACCACTTCAGAAACCCAATAGGGATCTCTACGAGTCAGAGTAGACTCAATGGCAATGGTTTTGGTTTTGGTAACATATAGTAGAAAGTTCTAACTGTAATTTCATTCATCAAATTTATTCTAAGTTTTAGGAGATAGTTCAAATCAAGTATATTTCTTAGCACCTTTCCCACTGTACTACACAAGATACTACTTTCTCCTTCTGAACACATTCTGCTTTGAGCTATTTGTTTGTTATGCCATTTAAATAAAACCTTAGAGGAGAACAAAGTACTTCATATAACAAGTGGAAACCCCTCCATAGTAATACAGAAATTTAGTGTATAAAAATAATAACTACTATTATTGAGTGTTTACTGTTTAGTGTATTTACTGTTTTCTTTCATTTGTCAAGTGCATAAATCAAACATTTCTTTATATATATCGGAAAGTGCTCTATTAGGTTAAGGACAATGTAGGAAAATATGTTTTCCTTGGACATACTAAAGTACACACTGTATAAAAACCAACAACTAAACAAAATCTATTAATTTGAGCTACCACCTCATCTCTGAAACTTCTAGAAAGATTAATTTATATTGTTTCATATTATAAGCTGGGAACTCTGCTGGCATAGTACCTAAGGCATTAGGTACTACTAGGTACTGCTAACCAGAATGCTGGTGGTTCAAACATGCGAGCCACTCTTTGGAAGGAAGATTGGGCAATCTACTCCCATAGAGATACTACCCTGGAAACCCAAGAAAGGGTTGCTATGAGTTAGATTCTACTTGATGACAGTGATTTTTTTCTTTTTATAAGCCAGTCACAAGATGGATTTTACACCCTCAACACACACATACTCTGCTGAAGCTATTCCTCAGAGAGAATCCATCAACCATCTTACCAACATTCCCTTCAGATCCTTTCTTGCTGGCCATCTCAATAGTTTTGGTGCTCTTGGTCTTCCCCTCCTCTTGGAACCTTTCCCCTTTTAGACTTTGAGAACATTATATGCCCCCAATTTGCTTCCTCCCTCGTTAAGTTCTTTACCACAGTGTCAAAGAACCATCTACCGGTTCTTACCACATTTCTATTCTTTACCATCTTCTGCCTATGTCATTTCAAGTAAATCCCCAAAACTTCTTCACTGCCCTTAATCTCTCTCTTGAGTTCCATACTTGGATCTATGCACTGTCCCACCCATGACTCTAACTCAGCATTTCAGAAACCAAAAATCATGGTTTTGTCATAGCTCCAAAGTGGCTCCTGCTTTTGTATCTTTTGATTTGATTGTTGGCCTTCCTAGTCTCCTAGTTCAGGAGCTGTTCTCCCAGCTAGGGAGCTCTGGTGGAGCAGTGGTTAAAGAATTTGGCTGTTAACCAAAAGTTTGACAGTTTGAACCCCCAGCTTCCCTGCTGGAGAAAGATGAAGCAGTATGCTTCTGTACAGATTTATAGCCATGGAAACCCTATAAGGCAGGTCTACTCTGTCCTGTAGGGTCACTATAGGGTCACTGTGAGTCAGAATCGAATTGATGACAGTGGGTTTGGTTTGGGTTCGGTTTATTCTCCCAGCTACCAAGCCTGAAAGTTCTGCCTCAACTCTTCCCTCTTCCTCATCCCTGCATCCAGATAGCTCAGTAATTCTGTTGGTTCTACTTTTTAAATATTACTCAAATCTACTCTTCTTTCTTCCCTTTATGCTTTTTTTTTTTTTTTTTTTCAATATTGTGGTCGTTAAGGTTGTCTGTCAACTTGCCTGGGCCTGGTTGAGTGGCTAGGCAACTACTGGAGTAGCTGAGTAGCTGCTTTAGGGATGTGGACTGCTTTCAGTATATAAGAAGCAACTTTGAGGAAGGTCTGCAGTTTTTTGGCACATTTGAACCCTGCATGTAGCCAAGTGTTGTTCAGCAGCCTGCCATACTCTGCTGATTTTGGGACTTTTTCTGGACTTGAATTACTAGCCTGCAATGTTTGATAATATTGTGTTTGAAAAGATTGTGCCTTTTCACTTGTCAACCTTGGGTTTGTCAGCCTCAGCAGCCAGCAGCTGTCTGAGTGAAGAAAAGCCTCCAGCTTCAGTGGGCTGGGACCAGGAGGCAGAGCTGAAGCCCAAAGTTGGTAGCCAGCCCCTAGAGCTTTGCACTCTGAGCACAGATTTCTAGCCTCCAAAACTGTAAGAGAATAAATCCCTGTCTGTTCAAGCCATCCCATTTGTGGTATATGTCTGTTAGAGTGGCATGAGAGGTAACCAAAAGAAATATATATAGCTTTTTTTTATTGTCATTTGAGTAAAAGTTTACAGAGAAAATCAGTTTTCCATTCAACAATTCATACACATTTTGTTTCATGTCATTGATTGCAATCCCCAAAAGTTAACATCACTCATCCCATTTCCTTTCCGTGTTTCCCTTCCATTCCTCCTCCTTTCCTTCTGAACTTTGTCTTTAGGCAAATGCTGCCCTTTTGATCTCAAAAGGTTGATTGTGCTAAGGAGTGAGTACCTCCCTGTTGTTATCGTTCACCTTGTAGACCTGTCTTTTGTTTGGCTGAAAATTGAGCCACAAAGGTAAGTTTACTTGTAGGCCTGAAGGATAAGGGTTATGGTCTAGGAGAATCAACCAATTCCCATCTAACCAGTAAGCCTGGTCTTTTTCATGATTTTGAATTTTGTTCCACATTTTTCTCCTACTCTATCCAGAACCTTCTAATATGATCCTTTTCACAGCAGTCAGTAGTGGTAGCCAGGCACTATCTAGTTCCTCAAGTTTCAGGATTTGCACTATCTCGTTCTTCTAGTCACAGGATAGTGGAGGCTGAGTTTCATGCACTCCATTAGTCTATTCCCAACTTTTTAAGGAAGTGCCATACTCTTCCCTTTATACTTCTACTGCTTAAATTCAGCCCCTTATATTGCTTCTCTTACTATTTCAGGAGCTTCCCAAATAAGTTTTCCATAATTACTTTCCTTCTCCTATCCATCCTATACCCTGATATTAGAGAAGCATTCTTAACCCATGACTTTTAAGCAAGTCCTTCTTCACACAGAAGTTTTCCATAACCTGCCATAGGAAACCAATCCAGGGTAACATTCCTTCATATAACATAAGAGGTCCTCTTTGCCCTGGTTGAAACCTGTCTTTTCCCCTTTACTTCATAATACCTTTGTCTCATTAACTCAGTTATCAGTTCATGTGAACTTAGTTCATGTTTGACCATTACCAGTCACTGAACACAATGTTTTTTTTCTACCTCTGTACTTTTAGTATTCTCTTAGCATACAATGTTCCTAGATTTCTATCCATCTTTCATGTATTCATCAGGGTTTTTGATTATAAAGAATGGAAAGTTTAGATAAAATAATTTAGATAAACTGAGATAAAAGGGCAGATTGAAAAAATATACTCAGGAAATGAACAGGAACTGATAGAACCTAAGCATCTAGAACCATAGGCAGAATAAGACCTCAGAAAGGCTGTAGTGAAGATCCATTCCTGTAAACATGGACCCTGGACACCACCACCTCCATCATATCTGGATGCCTCCACCAGCACTAATGCTTCCATGGCTGCCAATGTCATGGGTTTTTCACCTTCTCTTCTTCTTTGCATCAGTCACAGAAACATCTTGCTGGCTAAGTGTAGGCCACATAATCTATTTGCTTGGGCTTTGGGGAAGGTGATATCCAACTCTTTTGTACTTTGGTTGTGGGATAGGATATATTCTTGGGATATGCATCCCACTAGGAGACATAATGGAGAAAATTTCCCAATCACAAGAAGGGAATTCAAATGCTCTCTGTTGTTGCTAGATGCCATCAAGAAGGTTCCAACTCATAGCAATCATTTCTGTGTACAAAGAATGAAACACTGCTCAGTCCTGCTTCATCTTCAAAATTGTTGCTATGCCTGACCCTTTCTTGTAGCCACTGTATTGATCCATCTTTTTGTCTTTCTTCCTCTTCTTCATTGACCTCCTACTTCACCAAACATGATAACCTTCTCTGGGGACTGGTCCCTCCTGATAACATAACCAAAATATGAGAGCAAAGTCTCACCATTCTTGCTTCTAAGGAGCATTCTGGCTGTACTTCTTCTAAGACAAACTTAGAACTTATTTGCTCTTCTGACATTCCATGGTATATTCAGCATTCTTGGCCAACACCATCAATCAGCTCATATGTATTGGACATATGAAAGCGGGACAGTGAATAAGGAAGACCAAAGAAGAATTGATGCATTTGAACTATAGTGTTGGCTAAGATGCTCCCTAGTGGGGAAAAAATTTTAAAATAAAAAAATTAGCTTTGTGACCTAGATTAAGGTATACCTTCTTAAAATTTGTCTCATCTTTTTAGCTAAAGATAAGCTACTCTTCTTCAGTGGAGCACCAAATCAAGTCATTCTTTGCACTCCTTCTTAGTTGTCTAAGGGTTCTCTAACAGAAATACCACAAGTGGCTATCTTTAAAGAACAGAAATGTATTTGCTCACACTTCTGGAGGTTAAAAGCCCAAATCAGCATCTTAGCCATGTTAACTCTTTCCTTGTAGGTGGTTCCAGGTGTTCCATGGTTCCTTGGCTTGCAGAGGGTCCTCACATGGCACCTCCTTCACTAGTCTGTGCATGCCTCTGTGTTTGATCTGCCCCTTTTGTAACTCAGAGGTGATGGGGTTTAGGCCAGTCCCTACATTGATATGGCCTCATTAACATAATCAAATAAATCTCTATTTCTAAACAGGATTATGTCCACAGGTATAGGGGTTAGGATTCTAACACGGTTCAGTCCATGATACCTTCCTCTCTACAACAAAATTATTTACTGAAAGTAAATGTATGAATACATTTACATGTAGAATACACTATTTACTGAAATAATTCTGTCATAGAGAAGAAGGTATTATGGATTAATTGTGTCCCCAAAAATAACAAAAAAACCCAAGGAGGGGTCGCTATGAGTCGGGGCTGACTCGATGGCAAATAACAACAACAACAACAACCTGTTAATTGATTGTGACTCATGCTGTACCACATGGTACAGAGCAGAACTGATCCATGGGGTTTTCTTCAATCTTTACAGAAGCAGATCACGAGGCCTTTCTTCTGTGGTACTGCTGGGTGTCTTCTAACTGCCAACCGTTAGGTTAGTAGTTGAGCACAAACCATTTGTGCCACCCAGACACCTATTTTTAACATAACAATGTGATAACAGTAGTGATCATTATTTTATTGATTGATTTTTCAGTTTTAAAATAATTAAGGAAAAAGAATATATCTTAATTTTAAGTATATTTAAGTTCAGTACGATATTTCATGCATGAACTAAAATTTATACTTTCTCCAAAAACATAAACTTCATATTCCCACTGTTCAATGTTTGAAATTTTAAACAGAAATAAGAACTTCAAGTAGTAACATAGAATGACAGAATTGAAATAATTCGTATTCTGTTTCTTTGTCTTTACAATTAATTGTGCTATCATTTTTGGTTTGGTTTGGTTTTGAATCTATTGTTGTAGCATAATACCACAGGAGCTGGAGACAATGTGGGCAAAACATATCTAAATTATTCAAAATCTTTACAGACTTACTCTCCAGGTAAGTATGAATAGTTGGGTCTACACACCAGAGGTCAAATATATAGCAAGGCGTTCTTTAACTTCTATGTAGACTACACTATCAGCAATTACATAATATAGATGTGCTGATTTGAAGCTTGTTGTTGTTAGCTGCCATTGAATTGGCCTCAACAGAATGAGATGCTACCTGGTCCTGCCTCATCCCCATGAAAGCTTGTGGCTTGAACCACTGTAACTCTTAGGGTTTACATTGGCTGCTTTTTGGAAGCAAATCACCAGCCCTTTCTTCCTAGTCCATCTTAGTCTGGAAGCTCCACTGAAACCTATGCAGCATCATAACAACTTGCAGTCCTCCACTGACAGACTGGTGGTGGCTGCTCATGAAGTGCATTGGCTGGGAATCAAACCCTGGTGTCTCAACTGAAAGGTGAGAATTCTACCAATAAATCACTAATACCTTAATGTGAAGTTTATTAGCATTATTAGCACTCAGCAGTAAGTGTGACCATTATTTCAACTTTGACAAATGTCTATCTATATTACTTCAAAACAAATCACCCCAAACTTAGCAGCCTAAAATAACCATTTTATTATCCTCAACAATTCCATGAGTCAGAAATTTCAAAGTGGCACAATGATCATCTTTTCTTGTCTCTGCATCATGATGTTTCAGGCCTCAACTGAAAGGCTCTTCAAAGGCTAAGGGTAGAGTGATGGCTGGGGTATTGAATCATTTGCAAGATTGTTCATTCACGTATCTGCACCTGGGCTGGTAGGACTTGAAGACTAAGGATTCCTACACCAGACCTTCCCATATGTCTGAGTTTCCTCACAGCACAGTGGCCCTAGGGAGTCACTCTTCTTACTGGACTCTAAGCATGAGTGTTTCAGTGAACTAGGAGGAGGTTCATCAGCTTTTATATCTTCTTGGTGTCATATCTGCTGCATTCTGTTGGTTACAAGCAAGTAGTAAGCCTGCCCAAAATCAAAAGGAGGGGAGTTTGACTTCATCTCCTGACAGCATAACGTCAAGAGAGCAAGAAAGGGAGCATGGGATGGGAATGCTGCTGCAGCTAGCTATGAAAATAAATAAATAAATAATCTGCTGCAACCAGCAAAACATTTGGACAGACAAGAGTATTTTATCACTAACATTATTTAGAATTGAGAGAACATAGTAATAATAAAAAAAAAGATAGACTTTTAATAGTTTTTGCTATTGTTTTTAAATTCTTGATAGATAATGCTTATTCTTATTGCCTGCACCTGAGGCAGACTGCTGCTACTGTCCTACCCTTAGTGTGTCACTGCCTATCTTCTGATATCTGAAGGCACTTGAAGACATATGCTGAAAAAGCTTATAGATTAACCTTCTTTTATTGTTATTTATTTATTTCTACCTCCAGTAGATTATAAACTTACTGAGGCTAGAGATCATTTCTTCTTTTTCTTTCTTTCTTTTTTTTTTTTTTTTTTTTTCAGTCACCAAAATGCCAGCAGTGGTGTGAATACAATGCAGACTTAAGAAAGCATGATGATTGGTTCAAACAAATACAACCATCTATTAAGTGCTCATTTTTAGTAAATGTTGTTGTTATGTGCTGTTGTCAGCCCCGACTCATAGTGACCCCTCCTTTGGTTTCTGAGGCAGTATCACTATGGAAGTAGATTGTCCAACCTTCCTTCCAAAGAATGGCTGGTGGGTTTTAACCGATAGCCTTCTGGTTAGCTGTCAAGTGCCTTAGGCACTATGCTACCAGAGCTCCTTTTAGTAAGTAGGAGGTTTAAATAGATATCTTACCCTTGCCCCTAATAAATCTAAAATGTCAGAGTGCACTGATGCAGTTAAAGATACTCAGATTTAGAGGCTGTGCCTACACAAAGCACCAGATAAATTGTTCTAGATAAATGTCTGTCGAGTTCCTTAAATAAATTAAATATTGTTGTTATGGTTACCTCTGTGCTGCTCTAACATGTGGTTCTCTAACACAAATGGGATGGCTTGAACAAATAGGAGTTTATTCTCTTACAGTTTGGGAGGCTAGAAGTCCAAGTTCCAGGTGCCAGGCTCTAGGAGTTTGGTGAAAGCCCCTCGACTTTGGGCTTCAGCTCTGCCTCTTGCTCCCAGCCCCTTGAAGCTAGAGGCATCTCTTCATTCAGGCAGCTGCTAGCTGCTGAGGCTACAAACCCAAAGTCAATAAGTAAAAAGGCACAGTCCCAATATTACCAAACTACATGGCAGGCAATTAATTCAAGTGCATTAAAAGCTGCAAGATTGGCAGGGCAACATGGCAGGCGGCTGAACAATGACTCAACTACATGCAGGGTTGAAGTGTGCCATCAGCTGGAGACCTTCCTCAAAGTTGCTTCTTATATACTGGAAGCAGACCACATCCCTAAAGCTGCTCCAACAGATTCCACCATGGAGTTAATTACTAATCTCACCTTGGGGAATAACTACGTCCAGCTGCCTATCCACTCAATCAGGCCCAGCCAAATTGACACACAAACTTAACTACCACAATTTCATACTCTATGGCAATTTCAGTAGAGCCAAGGGAAGTAACAGAGATACACCTTGGTATTTATATTAGCCACCTCCCCCCCTCCAGTGTCTTCCTACTGAGCCTTTTTGCTACTCAAGCCCCAACTGAGAAAACCTTTCATTAATCAATCTTACAAGCGTAGATGATGCCTGAAGGAGATACATGTACACCTGGATGATGGGGAGGACTTTCCGTAAACCTACAAACAATCTTAGTTCCTTAGAACATCCTGTGGGTGTGGAGGCCACTAGGTTAGATTGATAGACCACCTGACTGTAGGTCCTTGTTTCTATTGAGCCTGTGTCTGCCCAAGGCCAAGCCCTCACCATCCTGTTCTGCAGAGCTTTGGACCTTCTAGCAGCCAACCTCAGAATGCTCCTTATACCCTCTGTCTCAGTTTCTTAGGGCTGCTACAACAGAGTTAACACAAGGTATATGGCTTTAAAGAACCAAAAGGTATTCCACACTTCTAGAGGCTAGAAGTTCAAATTTAGGGCTTTAGTAGAGCCATACTCTGTCTGCTGTTGGGGAAGATCCTTCCTTTTCTTCCAGTTTCATGTAGTCCCCAGAAATTCTTGGCAATCCTTGGCCTTTAGATGCATCTTCACATGATGTTTGTCTTCCTCCTATGTGACTCTATTTCCTTGTCTGTTGTCCTGTTTTATAAGACATCACTCATATATGGGGATCAGGACCCACCCTACTTCATTGACCTTGTTAAATGATGACATCTTCAAAGGAAAACATTATTTCCAAGAAGTTCATATTTATAGGTACATGGTTAGAACTTCAATATATTCTTTTGGAGACACAATAGCACCCTCAAAAAAGTTCTAAAACTTAAGAATTTTTTGACTCTTATTTTGTTTGAACTGAATAATGGGTAACTAAGTGTGCCATATACTGTGGTAAGTGCTTTATGTAGATCATCTCATGCATGACATACATACTATTATAATCCCCAAACTGAAGATAAGAAAGCTAAGGCTCAGGGGAATTTAATAACTTTCCTAGAGTTATGGAATAACTGGAATAGCTGCAATATGCTGGAGCCAAGATCTTGAATTCAGAAATCCTACCAAGTGAACTCTGGGAATTACTCTACTCCACCGCCTCCTCGATGCAGCCAGTACAAACTACAAACGCACAACCCAGGGTGACTGACAGAGCAGTATTCAGGTTCCTTAAAGGGGCCTTTTGTTCTGGGTGACTAAGGTCTCTATAATGTCCCAGGAATGCAGTTTTGACTCCCATACTAGTCCTTGGCTTTTAATATAGCCATGGGAAAAAGCAGTATCAAAGCATGCTGGCTTTTTGGTAAAGAGAGAGTGTGAAATCATGGTGTAACTGCCAGATTAGGAACAATAGAGGAAGCCACTGCTCGTAAATCAGGTGTATTTCTTACACTTAAGTATTTTTAATGGCTCCTGTGTGCTCATATGTTTGTTGCTATTAAGTTTAACTTACTTATGACGGCACTCACTAATTCAGCTGGGCCATTTTTAACATAGACTTATAGGAGTTTTAACTCACTCCGTAATTGATTTTCCTTTTTCCATGAAGTTTTTTTATTGTGTAATTTTTATTTCATGAAGATTTTGGTGTTAAGGTTATAGCTTTGGAGTTATTTACAATTAAAGTAGAGAAATTAATAGTCAAGAAATTAAATAGTAAATAAAGGTGAACAGCTATATGCAATATTATTTTAGAATGATAAAACTTCTTCCCCCTCTCATTCTACAAATGTGGTCCAGGCCCTCATTATCACTTGCCTGAAATACTAATAAAAATTGAATAGCCTCTACTCTTGCCTATTGTAATCCATTAATTCTTCATTTAATTTCCAAGTATCTATGTAAATCATACATAATGGATTGATTTGACTTCACAGAAATGTGACCTGTGCAGTAAGGGTGCTCAGGAGGTCTCCATATGATTGCTGTCTTTGTCTTGAAATTCCTAATGATTTCTGAATAAGAGTCCTCTCATTTTCATCTTGTGTTAAATCCTGAAAATTATTTGGTCAGTTCTGGTAATATGCAATCACATAGTCCACTCCTATTCCCCATCCTCATAAAGACTCTAGAAGCACCTTGGTGGATTTCCAAGAATTCATAGAATACAGTTTAAAAACCTCTGGATTTTCTGTAAGATTCCTTCTACTTATAAAATTCTATAATTCTATAAACTGTAAAATGCTTTAACAAATATAATTTTTAAGGGATGTCAGAGACTAATGTTTACACAAATATGTCAAGAACTTATCCAGTACTAATAAGTCTAAGATAGTGAAGTTCTTATTTTGTTGTTTGGTTATTTTAACAGGCACATCGTACTATTTACTTGTATTGCTCTTGTAGTCAAACAGAACAGTCAAGCTTTTCTTCAGCGGTGACTTTATCTTTTCCTTTAAATTCACAGAACTAGGATTGTTCATCAGCATCGATTATCTTAGTGTCTGTTAAGAAATATTTTAAGGCCTCAAAACATATGAATATTGATTTACTATATCACTTGTACAACATTTTAGACAAGGTCTAAATAGGTCACAAATTCAGACAAAAGTTGGTTTAATTCCAAAACATTGAAAATAACAACTTATTCAATTAAGTATTGATCAAGTTAATAAACAATTGCTAAGAACCTACTGTGTTCTGGAATTCAGGGAGTTTAGAGCCCAGACCAAGGGAGTAACGATATACCTAACACAACCACTCAGATGTGTAATGAGTGCTCTTGTGGAGATGGGCAGATGGACATATGCTGGTGGGGTGGCCAGAAGATGAGTAAAGTGATTTGAGCCTGGGGAAGAAAGGGAAGATTTCTAGCAGTTAGAAGTGCTTTATCAGGGAAAATGAACCAGGCAGAGACTATGGATGGTCAGACAGATGAGATGACAGAGAACATGGCTCTTTGGAGGGAATAAAAATTATTCTAAGGAGGCCAGCAGTAGTTGGGTGGTAGATTCTCACCCTCCATGTGGGAAACCCAGGTTTGATTCACAATACTTCATGTGCAGCCAGCACCTGTCTGTCTGCAGAGCCGCGCATGTTGCTGTGATGCTGAACAGACTTTATTGGAGCTACCAGACTAAGAAGAACTGTGAAGAAAGGCTTAGCAATTTACCTCTGAAAGTCATCCAGTGAAAATCCTATGGAACACAACAGTCAGATCCATGAACAAACATGGAAGTGACCATGGGCAAGCTTTTGTTTTGTTGTGCTCAGTATCTCCCTGTGTTAGAGACCAAATCCACAAAAGCAAACAACAACATAAGCATTTCAGCATAGCTAGAGCATAGACTCTGGGAGTGAGTGAGAAGATGAGGCTGGAGAAACAAGAAGAGGCCATGTCAAGAAAGCTCTTATACCTAGATAACTTTCTGACCTAGAACTGACCGCACTCCCAGAGATCACCTTTCAGCCAAAAAGAAATATATATATGTGTGTGTGTGTGTGTGTGTGTGTGTGTGTGTGGCTCTAAAGTGAACAATAACACCTGTGAAGAACTTGTTTCTCACAACAGTAAAGCATAGGAGACCAAAAAGGGCAGCACTATAGATTGTATTGTATTCCCCCAGAATATGTGTCACCTTGGCTGGACCATGATTTTCAGTGATTTCGCAGTTATGAAATGATGGAATCATTCTCCATGATGTGATCTGATGTGATTATCAATATGGTGTAAGGGGATTAAGATGGGATGCAATATCCTTACTCAGGTCAGGACCCTGATCCTATGTAAGGAAAGATTCTCTGGGATGTGGCTTTCATCATCTTTTATCTCACAAGAAATAAAAGAAGACAGGCAAAGGCAGAGATAGAGGACCTCAGTTACATCAGGGAAGGAGAGTTGGGAGTAGAACATGTCCTTTGGACGCAGGGTGCCTGAACTGAGAACCTCCTAGACAAAGGCTAAGACTGATGCTAAGACACATGTAGATCTCAAAAGAATGCTGGGCCCAAAGATGCTGAAAGTGCACAAAGACCTTCACACTGTGAGCCAACAGAGAGAGAAAGCCTTCACCTGTAGCTGGCACCCTGAATTCAGACATCTAGCCTTTTAACATTGAACACCAATGACTGAAGACCAGAGGAGTTGTAGGATGACATCAAGAACAGCATACATGAAGAAAGTAAAAGGTCATTAAAAAGAGAGGAAAGAAAGAAAAGACCAAAATGGATGTCAGGAGATAATCTGAAACTTGTACTTGAATGGAGAGTACCTAAAGCAAATGAAAGCAATGATGACACAAAAGAGCTAAACAGAAGATTTCAAAGGGCAGTTCAGAAAGACAAAGTGAAGTGTTATAAAGAAATATGCAAAGACCTAGAGTTCAGCCCCAGGGTTACAGGTGAGGAGAGACAACTCAGGGATGCCCAAAGCAGCAGACCAGAAGAGCAGGAGAAAGGGAATTAAAAGCCAGGAAGCCAGAAAGAAGAGCAATCAGCCAAAGGGATTAGGTGAGGAGAGGAAACTCAGGCCTGCCCAAAGCAGCAGGACCGGAGAGCAGGAGACAGGGGATAAAAGCCAGGAACCCAGACAGAGGAGCAGTCAGCCCCAGGGACAACTCAGGGACGCACAAAACAGCAGGGCAGAAGAGCAGAAGAAAGGAGATTAAAAGCCAGGAAGCCAGACAGAGGTACAGTCAGCCACAGGGACCCAGTTGCGGGTGATACGAGAGGTCTCCAACAGCAAGGCAAACTTGTCTGTTGGTTTGTCCTACTATGGTGACATGTAGACATGAGTTTTGAGGCTCAGCCTCTGGTGTTCAAAACCCAGCAAGATGCACCTGGTGCACAGGTAACAGCCCAGCTTATAGACTGAGACAGACTAGGAAGAAGGAAAAGGCCGTCCACTTCTCAAAGAATTGGCCAGGGAAAGTCTTATGAATAGC
>NW_006921620.1:13321796-13366872 GCF_000298275.1 Orycteropus afer afer | reverse complement strand
GTCGACGAAAGAGGGGGAGGCCTTCAACGAGATGGATTTACATGGTGGCTGCGATGATGGGCTCAAGTATAGCAGGGATTGTGGGGCTGGCGCGGGATTGGGCAGTGTTTCGTTCTGCTGTGCATGGGGTCGCTATGAGTCAGAAATGACTCAACAGCACTTAACAACAACAACAACAACAAGAGTTCAAAAACCAAAAGGGAAGAATACAGCATGATCAGCATTTCTCAAGCTGAAATAACTGAAGAAAAAATTCAAGCCTTCAATAGCAATATTCAAGGATTCTATGGGCAATATATTGAACAATGCATGAAGCATCAAAAGAAAATTGAAAGAATGCAGAGTCACTGTACCATAAAATATTGGTCGACATTCAACCATTTCAGAAAGTAAAATATCGTCAAGGAACAATCATATTGAAAGAAGTCCAAGCTTCACTGAAGGAATTGGCAAAAACAAAGCTCCAAGAATTGACAGAATACCTATTGAGATGTTTCAACCAATGGGTACAGTGCTGGAGACACTTATTCTTTCATGCCAAGAAATTTGAAAGACAGCTACCTAGCCAACCAACTGGAAGAGGTAACTATTTGTGCCCATTTCAAAGAAATGTGATCCAACAGAATGTGGAAATTATGAAACAATATCATTAATATCATGCAGAAGTAAAGTTTTGGTGAAAATGATTCAAAAATTGTTGTAACAATATACTGATAGGAAACTTCCAGAAATTCAAGCTGGATTCAGAAGAGGACATGGAATGAGGGATATCATTGCTGATGTTAAATGGATCTTGGCTAGAAGTGAAAAATACCAGAAAGATGTTTTTCTGCATTTTATTGACCATGCAAAGGCATTCAACTGTTTGTTGTCATTGTTGTTCAGTGTTGTTGACTCAGCTCTAATTCACAGTGACCCTGTGTACAACAGAACAAAACACTGCCCAGTCCTGCACCAGCCTCACAATCCTTGCTATACTTCAGCCCACCATTGCAGCCACTGTGTCAGTTCATCTCATTGAGGGCCTTCCCCTTTTTTGTTGATCCTCCACTTTACCAAGCATGATATCCTTCTCCAGGGAATGGTCTCTTATGACCACACAACCAAAGTAGGTGAGACCAAGTCTGGCCATCCTCACTTCCAAGGAGAATTCTGGTTGCATTTCTCCCAGGACAGATTTGTTAGTTGTTTTGGTAGTCCATGATTTTTCAGTATTCTCTGCCAACGTCACAACTCAAAAGCATCAACTCTCTTTTGGCCTTCATTTATTGTCCAGCTTTCACATGCACATGAGGCAATTGAAAATACCATGGCTTGGGTTAGGCACACCTTAGTCTTCAAAGAGACATCTTTGCTTTCCAGCACTTTAAAAAGGTCTTTTGCAACAGATTTGCCCAATGCAATACATCATCTGATGTCTTGATTGGTGCTTCCATTGGTGTTGATTGTGGAACCATGTAATATGAAATCTTTGACAACTTCAATCTTTCCTCCATTCGTTGTGATGCTGCATATTGGTCCAGTTGTGAGGATTTTAATTTTCTTTATATTGAAATGCAATCCATACTTCAGGCTGTAATCTTTAGTCTTCATTAGCAAGTGCTTCAAGTCATAACAAATTATTGGTAACATTGCAAGGAATGGAAATTCCAGAACACTTGATTATGCTAATGAGGAATCTGTACATCGACAAAGCGGTTGCTATTTGAACAGAACATGGGGATGCTGCGTGGTTTAAAATCAGGAAGGGTGTGCGTCAGGGTTGTATCTTTTCACCATACTTATTCAATCTGTGTGCTGAGGATTATATTAAGAAGAATGTGGCATCAGGATTGGAGGAAGACTCATTAACAATCTCCAATGTACAGATGACACTACCTTGACACAACTTTGCTTGCTGAAAGTGAAGATGACTTGAAACTCTTACTGATGAAGATCAAAGACTACAGTCTTCAGTGTGGATTAGATCCATAAAAAAAAAAAAAAAATCCTCACAACTTGGACCAATAAGCAACATCACAATAAAATGGATAGAAGATTGGAGTTGTCAGGGATTTCATTTTACTTGGATCCACAATCAACACCCATGGAAGCAGCTGTACAGAAATCAAATGTTGCTTTGCAGTGGGCAAATCTGCTGCAAAAGACCTTTTTAAAGTGTTTAAGAGCAAAGATGTCCCTTTGAAAACTCCCGTGTGCCTGATCCACGTCATGATATTTTCAATCACCTCATATGCATGTGAAAGCTGAACAGTGAGTAAGGAAGACCAAAGAAGAGTTGATGCAAATGAAATTTGGTTTTGGTGAAGAATACTGAAAATTCCTTGGGCTGCCAGAAGAATGAACAAATCTGTCCTGGAAGAAGTGCAGCCAGGATGTTCCTTGGAAACAAGAATGGCCAGACTTCATCTCACCTACTTTGGTCATATTGTCAGAAGGGATCATTCCCTGGAGATGGATATCATGCTTGGTAAAGTGGAGGGTCAGCAATAGAGTAGAAGGCCCTTAAATAGATGGATTGACACAGTGGCTGCAACAATGGGTTTCAGGTATAGCAAGGATTGTGAGTCTGACACAGGATGGGGCAGTGTTTTGTTCTGTTGTACTTGGATTCACTATAAGTTGGAGCTGACTTGACCACACCTAACAACAACGACAACAACAACTTTGGTCATGTTGTCAGAAGGACCTGGAGACGGTTATCAAGCTTGGTAAAGTAGAGGGTCAACAAAACGGGGGAAGACCCTCAGTAAGGTTAATTGACACAGTGGCTGCAATGATGGGCTCAAGCACAGCAACACTTGTGAAGATGTCCCAGTATTGGGCAGCATTTAGTTCTGTTGTATATAGGGTCGCTATGAGTCAGAGCTGATTCAACCCCACCTAACAACAACAACAACAATCCCTTAAACTATGAGAGAATCATTTCCTCTTTGTTAAAGGCATTCATTTGTGATGTTTCTGTTATAGAAACACTAAGTAACTAAAGCAGGCAGACAGCATTTGCCCAAAAACAAAATGCAGAAGACAGGAAGGAGCAGGAAAAATGGGTGAATGGAAACAGGGAATCCATGGAGGAAATGGAAATAGTGCTGTTTCATTGAGGGAATTGTAACTAATGTCATGAAACATAATGTGTGAAAATTGTGGAATGGTAAGTGAATTTCCTCTGTAAACTTTCACTCCAGCTATAATAAAATGTTGGAAGGAAAAAAGAAGACCCTTATACATCATACCTAAATGTTGGAACATTATTTTTAATTCATTAGGGAATTATTTACCTGCTTACACTCCTGTAAGCTTTCCATGCCTTTTCTTTCCATTTTAGGCATATGAACTAGTGATAAGCCACCAAGCAGATGGATTTTCATTTATCCAACACATTCTTAATTTTAATTAGTTGCCAAGATTTTCAAATTGGAAAATTTCATATCAAAACTTTATTTCTATTTATTCCTGAACTATTGGTGATGTAGACTTAACAGTCACAAATGCCAGTAGCTGGTTGGAGCTGAGTAGCTGCTCTCCCATCTAGAATGCACATGTTCTCTCCTGTTACCTTGAGATAAATTAATTTGTGATCTTCTTATTACAGAAGATATTTCTTCTTTCCCTTTGCTGATTAGCATCTTATTCCTCCCTCTTTCTTCTCTCTTCTCCTCTTATATCTGGTTAAGTAGCTGCTTCAGTGTTTCTTGAGCAAGAAAATGTTTTCATTTACCATTTTGTTCTCGTTGTTGTTGTTGTTGTTATGTGCCATTGAGTCAGACCCAACTCATAGCAACCCCTCCTTGGGTTGCCAAGGCAGTATCACTACAGAAATAGATTTCCCCATCTTCCTTCAGAGGAGTGGCTGGTGGGTTTGAACCGCCAGACTTCTGGTTAGCAGTCAAGTGCCTCAGGGCCTAGGAAAATTAATTAATTTGACTTTTAATATTAATTAACTTGACTTATTTTTTCCTGTGAATTCTTTCTGTGATTAGTGTTCCTCTACATAGATCTTAAGTATTCTCATTTATTGAATTGCATTATAATTATCTTTTACATATCTCTCTTTTCCTTTACACTAAGAGTTTCTTGAGGTCAGCAAAGATATTCCTATATCTCTAGCTCTAAGCACATTGTCAGGACGGAGTAAAGACACTATAAATGTTGGTTGAAAATGAATCAAAGAATGAGGGTTGTATAAATGAATTCTATCTGGATCTCTTTCCTTCCCATGAACCCAAACTGTTTCTTTCTTTCTTTTTTTTTTTTTTTTAAGTCCTCATTACCTCCTCCTCCCAGCAGCAGGTAGCTATTAGTATTCTTTTGTCTTGATGGATTTGCTTATTCTAAATATTTCATAGTGGGATCATACAAAATTTTTTCCTTTGTAACTGACTTATTTCATGGAGCATGTTTTCCAGGTTCATCCCTGTGGTGGGCATATATCAGAACTTCATTTCTCTTTATGTCTGCATGATGCTCCATTGTGTGTATCTACTACATTTTGTTGATTTATTAATCTGTTGATGGGCAGTTTAGTTGTTTCCACCTTTTGGCTATTGTGAATAATACTGGAGTGAGTACTGGTGTACATGCATGTGTCTTTCTGAGTTGCTGATTTCTGCTGGGTGTTTCAGTCTCTTAGTGTTGTTATAACAGAAGTACCATGTATGCATCAGGCTTTAACAAACAGAAATCTTTTTTCTCACAGTTTAGAAAGCCAGAAGTCTGAGTTCAAGGTGCCAGCTCTAGGGGAAGGCTTTATGTCTCCATGGGCTCTGGAGGAGGGTCTTTGTATCTATCTTTTCAGCTTCTGTTCCTTGGCTGTTTTCACATGCCATGGTATCTATGCTACCCCATCTTTACTTGCTTGTTTAATCTGTTCTTTTATATTTCAAAAGAGATTGACTCAAAACATACCCTATACTAATACTGCCTTATTAACACAACAAAGAAAAGCTATTCCTAAATGGGGTTAGAACCACAGGTAGAGTGGGTAGGATTTATAACACATATTGGAGGGTGAGCACAATTCAATCCCTAACACTGAGTTATATGATAACTTTTTTAGGAAACACCAAACTATTTTTCACAGTGGCTGCACCATCTTTTGTTCCGACCAGCAATGCACAAGAATTCTGATTCCTCAATATCCTCACCAACACTTTTTATCCCCTCCTTTTTTTTCCTTAAATAATAATCATCCTTGTGAGGGTGAAGTGGTGTCTCATCGTGGCTTTGATTGCATTTCCCTAATGACTAGTGATGTTGAGAATTCTTAACTTTTAATCAGTAACTTTCTCTGGCACATACTATGCATTCATTGGTATTCTAGGAAGTCTTTTTTTGCCTGTCCAGAAAAGTAAGACTTGCCTTCTCCACCTTGTTATATCTGTCCCTGGAGGACATCACTGTTGGCAACCACTGGCTCCTATCTATCTATAAGCAAGCCTCTGCTTCTTCAGCTGTCACCCATTGCCATCCAATTCCTGGTCAAGGCAAGCAAAGATGTTGCGGAACAGCACTATGAAACAATCTTTCTTGTCTCTCATATCTACCTCAAGGTTTATCCCACAAATATGGCCATCCTTCCATACTTCCTGATTACACAGAAGTGGTGAGAACTTGGGGTCCCTGTTTTTTTTATCCCTCTCCTGCAACTCCTGCTTCAAGGCTGCCAGACACATCTTCCTCTAGCACCTTAAGCACCTAGGACACTTAACCTTCCCACTTTTCAGCCTAAGTGATAAATTCCTTGCCATAGGTTTCAACAACATGCTAGTTTTTCCTACATGATTCTCCAACTTCAGCCAGATATGCTTTCTCACTGTTATGAATTGAATTGTGTCCCCCAAAGGTATGTGTCAACTTAGTGGGGCCATGATATGTAATTATCCTGCATTTTGTGATCTGATTTGATTATTCTATGTGTTATAAATCCCAACCTCTATGATATTAGTAAGGAAGACTTATAGGCAATTATGTTAATGAGGTAGGATGCAGTCTACAGAATTAGGTTGCATCTTGAGTCAGTCTTTTTTTAAAAAAAACTGTTTACTGTGATTCAGGTGAAAGTTTTCAGAGCAAATTGCTTTTCCATTCAACAATTCATATACATTTTATTTTGTGACATTAATTGCAATGCCAACAATGTAACAGCACTCCTCTCACTTCTTCCTTGTATTTAGTGCTTTCATTCATACTTCTTACCTATTCTTCTTTCTTTCTGAGCTTTATCCCTGGACAAATGATGCCCTTTAGATCTTGTTTTGATTGCTCTAAGAAGTGCATACCTCCCTAGTGTTATTGTTCACTTTATAGACGTTATAGCCTCAATTCTGAAATCTCAAGACAAAAAAAATTAAAGTCTATTGTTTGGGTGAAAATTGAGCCTTGGAAGTGAGTTCAGTTTCAGGCTTGCAGGATGTATAAGGACCATTTTGAGTTAATCTCTCTTGAGATATAAAAAGGCTTAAACAAGTGAGCAGAGATGAGAGGGACCTACTACCTCCAAGACAGAAGAGCCAGGTGTGGAGCATGTCCTTTGTACCAAAGCTTCCTGCACTGGGAACCTCCTAGACCCAGGGGAAGATTGATGCCAAAACAAATGGAATTCTCCAAGGAATGCCAGGCTAACAGATGCTTAAAGAAGACAAGAACCTTCCTCCTAAATTGTGTGCCAACAGAGAGAAAAAGCCTTCCCCTAAAGCTAGCACAGTGAATTTGAACTACTAGCCACCTAAACTGTGAAAGAATAAAGCTCTGTTTGTTAAAGTCATTCAGTTGTGACATTTCTGTTTTAGCAGCTAGATAACTAAGACCCTCACCTTTCACAGAAATTGTGTTGCTCCATACCCCTTAGTGCCTTTCCTCATGTTATTTCATGAATCAAAATGCATCTTCAACCCCATGCTGTCTTTATAAAAAAAAAAAAAAAAAAACTCACTGCCATCGAGTTGATTCTCACTCATAGAAACCCCATTGGGTTTCCGAAGCAGTAAATTTTTATGAAAGTAGCTTCCCAGTCTTGCTTCTGTGGAGTGGCTGGTGGGTTTGAACCACCAACTTTCTGGTTAGCAATCATGTGCATTAGGCACTGTGCTATCAGAAATAAGGAAAGGTCTTTCCAAATCAATCAATGCCTTTCTGTTTCTTGGATGGTCAAAGTGTCTTTAGAACTTTCTCAGTTTTCAAGGCTGGATGGTAACCCTTCTGTTAAGTCAGGGTCACTTTCCTCCAACTGCTATGATTTGATTGCCAAGAAGTCGTAGCATAGGCCTTGGCCTAGCTTCTCTGCTGTCAGACCTCTAGTGTCATGATCACATTTGTCCTTAAAACAGCACAGTTTCACAATTCTTTATCCTAATTCTGAAATTCCAAACTTTAATTCTGAAATTTAAAAAAAAAAAAAGATCATAAAGCAAAATTATTTTTGTTTTGGGGTTACAAAATCCAATCTGAAGTCATTTGCTGAGTTCTAGTCTTTATACTTCTTGTGAATATCAATAGGTTTTGATGTAATTTGTTAATGTGTTTCTTTATGAGGTACAGTCTCAGACCTCACTGTCATGTCATATAGTAAGCAATGCATCAATATATGCATTACCTTCCTAAAAGCTGAAAAAAAAAAAAAAAAAAACACTGCACTTTGAAATAACTTCTCAACTCAGGAGTTCTAATAAGGGATTATGGAACTTTAGCAAGACAAACATTACTGTTTTCCACATTTGACCAGTAAAGAAACTGAGGCTCAGAAAGGATAAATCACTCACCTAATATAATAGTCCTCATCTACTGTTATGTTGGACCTTGAGCTCAGATCCTCTGGTTCCAATTGCTGAGCATGGACCACTCACCATGGGTCATCTAGTGTGGATGCTTAACTGCTGGATGGAGAGAGTAGAGAAAGTAGAGTCTTTTACCACAGCTGGCCAAATGCATTAGTTCTTCAGAAATCAATAGGTTTCTGGACAGCATACAGCTTCCTAGATGTCATTCTCAAAACATAAAAATGGCTACACACTTTTAAAATAGTTAAAGTAACTCATAAGGCTGAAAGGGCACAGAAGTAACATTATTCATAGTAGAATTTGCTATAGATTTTCTATGTATTCTATTTCTAAATAGATTTTGCCAATATAATATAGACACAATCCTAGTTCCCTAGAGCAGTATGCTCTTTCACTCAGTCATTGAGTGCCTGCTGTACCTCCATTCCTGTGCTAAAGGTTTGGTATAAATAGACAAAAAGACAAACAACATCCCTGCTTCAATAGAGTTACTGTTTAGTGTTTTAATTTAGTTGTTTGAAACTGTTACTCAATGAAGTCCTATCATACATGAAGTTTTGGTACCTAGCTTAGCCTTCAAAGGCTTGTTGAAGCCATTGTATCCTTAAAATATATTTTTAATAGTGCTATACGACTACCTTGTTGCTGCAACAGTTTAGAGTTCTGCTGCTAACCAAAAGGTCAGCAGTTCTAATCTACCCAGCTGCTCCACAGGAGAAAGACCTTATGATCTGCTCTGGTAACCATTACAGCTTAGAAAACCCCATGGGGCAGTTATACTGGGACACAGGGGAGTAGCTATGAGTTTAAATCAACTCAGTAGCACCTAACAACAGCATAAGACTATGTTTTTATGTGAAAGTAGGTAAAATGTTTCTATGTGAAAGTAAAACACACTGTTTCTATGTGAAAGTAGGTAAAATGTTTCGACTCTTGGTATACTGTCCCTTGAGGCAGAAATACGGATTTCCCAACTAGAGAAGCTTCTTTTGGCTGCTTCAGTCTGGAACTAGTTATGATTTACTCCTCTCTCACCTTACCTTACACTCTGCTAACTTCCACATTTGCGTTGTTAGGCATACATGCATGAGAGCACACAAAAGCATCCAAATTACCAACAAGTCCTACCAATTCTACTTCCTAACTACTTATCCAATCTGTCTATGACTGCAGCCATTACTCCAATCCAAGACATGATGATCCAACACTTGGGACCACTTCACCCAGAGTGAAATTTGAAAACTCAGATATGCTCTCGTCATTTGCTCACATTACTTCTTCTTTTTTTTTTTTTTTTAAATTAGGATTTGGGTGAAGATTTACAGAGTAAATTCACTTTTCATACAGCAGTTCACATATACTTTGTCTCATGTCATTGACCAAAATTTACAATGCAGCAGCTCCCCTCCCACTTCCTCCCCATAGTTACCTCCTCCCAGTGTCCATCCCTTCATACTCTTCTGCACCCTGAGAGGCCCATTGCTCACATTACTTTAATGTCACACATGCTTTCCTTTTAATGAAAACTCAACTCCTTAACTTGACACAAAGCCTTTTGTAAATCTGGCCTCTGTTAACCTCTCTGTCTTAAGCCCCTCCCCTCTGCACTACACCTCCCTGCATACACATGTATCTACACCAACAGAACCTTCAGTCTGACATGTTGGGTTATTTTCAATGCCTCCTTCATTCACTCTCTTATACCTGCTAGAAGCACTCCTCGAGCCCTGCTCCCCTCTCCAAGACTGAGTCAGGGACTGAGTTAGGGACATGTCCTCTGACTTCCACACTTCTTTTTTCATAGCACTTAGTTCAAATTTGTACCCCTTTTAAACTCTAAGCTCCACTGGAGCAGAAGCCCTATCTCTTTTGCCATCCTTGAATCACCAGAGTATAGTGTGACTCCAATGGATATGCAAATTAATGATTCAGTAGATGAATACAAGGTAAAGAACTATGGGATCATGCATGGGATATTAAAGGAACTGTGAAATCTAGGGCCTCATGCCTGTCCAGTCTCAGAGGGGCACCTCTTCTTTTCCATCTACCTTCTTTCTTTACCAGTCCATGGAATGGCCTGCCTACCTCACATCTCTCCTACCTACTTGATGGTTTCTTCCTTCCCTGCCCTCAACCTAGAGCAAGCATCTGGTTTTCAGAGCTGAGGTTTACTTTTTTTTTTTTTTTCTTAATAGCAAGTTGGGAGTACAAAAACATCCTCTTATTCTGTCCTTGTTTCTCATTGTTCAAGGACACTAAGGAGTACTTATCTCTAGTATGAAACCCTAAAATTGCATAGAAAATACTGTGTGTACACATTCGTGAATTTTTGTTGTTGTTCTTGTTTTTATCAAGAAGATTGAAAACTTTTATCATATTTTCTTTGAATCTCTTAACCCCCTTCAAAGGCATGTTAAGCCATTATGTACCTGAAATATAGTTTCCATAGTGCTATAAGACTACCTTAAGTAGCCCTGGTGCTGCAACAGTTAAGTGCTAGGCTGCTAACCAAAAGGTTGGCAGTTCTAACCCAACCAGCCACTCCACAGGAGAAAGACCTGATGATCTGCTTCTGTAAAGATTACAGCTTAGAAAACCCTATAGGGCTTTCAATTGGTGGTTTATCAGAAGATAAAGCCATGAATAGAGATTCTGTGTGTAGAGTGAAGTAAGACTTGGCTATTATGTGCATTTCATAGTTTATTCATTATCAGACATTTATCAAACAGGTCATATAGCATAGTCATTCAAAGCCTGGGCTTCGTAACTAAAGTGATTGTATATCGATCCCTGCTTCATCATCTACTAGGTGTGAGTCCATGAGCAAATTATTTAATCTTTCTGTGCCTTAATTGAAAGGAGCTCTGGTGGTGCAGTGCCTAAGGCATTTGACTGCTAACCAAAAGGTTGGCAGTTTAAGCCTACCAGTTGCTCTGTGGAAGAAAGATGAGGCAACCTCCTTCCATAAAGATTTACCACCTTGGAAACCCAATGGAGGGTCACTATGAATCAGAATCAACTACATGGCAGTGGGTGAGTGGTGTCTTAATTACCTCTTCTGTTAAGTACTTCTTGGGATCACTTAGAATATATGAATGAATACATGTAAAGCACTTAGCACAGTCCATAACAAAATAGGTGTTCAATAAATCATTACTTTTAACATTGTTCACTAGTCGTAAGTACTAGCCAAGCACCATGCTAGATAGGCACTGAGATTACAAAGAGGAAAGAACATTTCTATCCTTTATAAGGTAGTGAAGGATAAAAAAAAAAAAAAAACTATATTATTTCAATGCAGGTATGATGAGTCTTTTCATAATCATTATGAACAGAGTACTGGGCAGTAAAATGAAAAAGAGGTCACTCGCCCCCCCCCCCCCAGCTGGAACTGAGGTTGAAGGTGATTTGGATGAAAGAGCAGGCACTAAGGAGAGAGGTATTTTTTAACATCTTCTACTAATTGTATTCCCCAATCTCATAGTTTCTTGGAATAAGGATTAGAAGCTGGTGGGTGTAAGAAGAGAGAAGTCATAGAGGTTCATCCTCTCCATTTTCCTCCCTCTTCTTGAGGGGGAATGACGTAAGTCATGATGTAATGGAGAAGGATCTAGGCAGCTTTTGGCTGAATGCAAATGGAGGGAGTGGAGAAGGGAAATGTTCAGCCATGAGAGCAGGAAGAGAAGGGCACCTCCTGAGATCCAGAGCAACTTCCCCTCACCATCACCCCCAATTCTTCACAAAGGAAGCTTAGGAATGATGTTGGTGGTATCCTATATGATGTCTTGAATTTTTCAGCATCTCCTGGAATCTCATACTGTGGATAATATTTAGGATATTGATTGAAATGAGTGTGAAACTGATAAAGTGATTTGTTAGTGATTGCAAGCCTATGTATATACTATCTATTCAGATGTACCCAGAGTGACTATGAGACTTGATATGCCTTGTGCCACACATCTCTTTACCTCATTGTGATATTACATTTCTCTTTTTAGGTATTATATTAATCTTCTATCATAAACTTAAGACAATATCTAAGGATAGGGAATCTGGTTGTTAATGTTGTGTTGTTTGTTTGTTTGTTTGTTTGTTTTTCCCTAATTCTATGTGACATGCAGGTATATTACATAAATATAGTGTATATTATACAGAAATTGTATATAGATACTTTTACTAAATCACACCACACACACACACACACACACACACAAATGATACTTTCTATTATTAACTGAAGGAGCTATGGTGGCATAGTGGCATAGTGCCTAAGGCATTAGACTGCTAATCAGAAGGCTGGTGGTTTAAAGTCTGAGAAATATTTTGACTACTAAAGATTTAGCCACATATTTTCGAGGATTAGTCAGAGACACTTGAGATGTGCTTTCAACATTTTCCCTCTAATTTCATGAGTTCTGGTGTCGTAGTGCCTAAGACATTTGACTGCTACCCAGAAGGCTGGTGGTTCAAACCCACCACCCACTCCTCAGAAAGAAGATTGAGCAATCAACATCTGTAGAGATACCACCTCGAAAACCCAAGAAGGGGCTGCTATGAGTCAAATCGACTCTACGGCAGTGAGTTTGGTTTTTTGGTTTGACATTAAACTTAAATTTTTTATTTATGTGCTTCAATAGTTTTGCAGATTCTAGTTTCTTCATTCCTCTTTAAGAGAAACTAAAAGTAATACCTAACCTACCATAACAGTAGCATCCATATTTTCATTTTATTTAAAGATTTCCATATTGGTCTTTTACTTATAATTGTAGTTCCTTACATGCTGGTCAGTGAATTTTGAATCTTGGAGATAATGGGGTCCTTAAAATCATAACAATCAAATATCCTTTGCTTGCATTTAACTGTTCACATGTCACCTAGTGTCTTTCCCTTGTATCAGTGCCAGCAGCCTATCTCTATCTAAATATCATCTCACTTTCTTTGTTGTTTTTGTCTGGAAAATGAATGTTAACTAGAAAATACATGTGGTTCTTGATTTTATGGAAGACAGAGAAAATGTCAAATAAAAGCATTTTTGTTCTCCTAGATGATGATAAAGAAGTGCTCCATGTGCCATGTATTGATTAGTGTGGTCATCCTGGAGAGAAACGGTCTCCATGTAAAATCAGCCGTGGCTGCACTTTAGGGATAAGGGAAATGTGTCAGTGATGAAGGGGCTGTTATTCACAACCCAACTATCAATCAGCCATTGTGCTGAGGGCAGCTGAGTCACTGAGCATATTCTGATCTTAACTGCATGTACCAGCTGGTGCTGAACACTGAGGTGGTTGTTACTTCCATCACGTTTGTGACTCCCTAGTATTTCCCATGCAAGGACATCAACTACATGGTAAATTCTGTGCCTGGGATTATGTAACTTTTTGTTAGATACCCATTAGGCATAATTGCTAAGATAATAGATGTTTATTCTTGATGTTTCAAATATATTATGTTTAAGACCTTTATCCTTATGTTCTGGGAGCATCAGAAATCATCTAAATACCCAAGGGACAAGAATCAGGACATGCACAAAAGTGGTATCTATGAGGCAGAGGTCAGACATACCTTTGCTCTCTGATTTCCTCACTCTTGCTGACACCAGCTCCCCGGCACCAGCTGTTTCTTCTTCTCTGTTGGGTTCGATAATTCATTGCACTGGCCACACAGAACTCAAAGACCACACTCATAATTTTGTGGTTCTTTGAGGAAATAACAGGGTACTACTTGGGGTCAGGGTCACCAGGCTACAACTTGGGAATCAGGATCAGAACACATGGAAGCAAAATCTGGGAGGGTTCCCAGAGTGGAGAGCACATTTCTCCCTTCCTTCTGTAGAACAGGACAGCTCTCTCAGTTCTTCTTGGCTGTACCAGCAGGGAGGCCCTTCTCTCTGCTGTGCATGCCCTTTCCTGGCTGCCTAGGCCCCCTCCTGTCTGTGCACGACCCCTCTCAGCTATGCAAACTCTCAGGTCCCTCAGGATAGGCCCCTCTCAGCCAGGACAGCTCTCTGCTTCCAGTCTCCCTGACACAGGCCGCTTCTCTGCCAGCTAACTCAGCTCACAGACAGTGTAGCCACTTGCTACTACCTTCCTGGCAGCATTTTTTCTGCTGCCACCGCTGACTGCAGTGGGACCCCTTCCAGGCCTGTCACCACCAGCTCTTCTGCAGGGCCCCTTCCAGACCTGTTGCCACTGGCTCTGCCACAGGGCGTTTTCCAGGCTCCTCACCATCTTCAATAATACAGCACTTGACCTGAATTATAGCTCAGGATTTTCCTTGCCTCCTCTCTCTCAGCCTTTTCTCTCAATTCTTTGAAACCTCTGTGGGATTGACTATTAAACAAGTAAACTCCTTGTCAATTTCAAGGCATGACCTTCCCAGCAGGGCCATTAACTGACCAGTCCCCTCAATGGACCAGACACCACTGGGTTTGTATAGTAAACTGACCAATCCCTGCAAGGTGAGTAAAATAGATTAATCACAGGGCAGATTGCAGCCCAGGGCAGGATTAGGCAAAAAATATTAAAGCATCAAGTTGTTGACAGCTTACACAGAAAAATGTAATCAACCCGGACAAAAGTAGCAAACCCTCTGAAGTAGAAAATTAGAGCAAAGGTAATTCCTCAGGGTTTAGGGGGAAAAAAAAATTCAAGCTGCTTTTCCAAAGAACCAAGGCAAAAGCCCATATGAAGGAATTTATTTCATTGTATAAGGAAGGCAGTTTAACTGATCATTTCCCCCTGCAAATATGTAGTTTTAACCCAAATGAATAGCTTTAATATTTTAAGTTTATTCCAGTCTCAAAGCAAATACAATCTTCATGGTATCTTGTGATAATAATAAAACTTATACTCATTGTGTGATTACAGTGATAGGTCTGTATTTTACATGTTTTCAAACAGTAGTTAATAAATATTTACTGAGAGCTATAGATCAGGTACTGTGGAAAGACCTGAGAATATAATAGGTTAACATGATAGAAATGATCTATGAATGAAGTAGTCTTGCATTCTTGCCAATCCCATAAAATGAGAATTATTGCCATTTTTATTTTGTAGATGATATAACTAAGACCCAGAGAATTTATGTAATCTGCCTCACCTCCCAGACCTATCAGCAGTAGACTGGAATTTTAACCCAGATTACTGAACTCCTGAGGCTGAGTTTTCCATACTAGTTTATACTGACTGAGTATGCAGTCCCCCAGTGTATTAGGGTATCAGTGGAATACAAAACAATTGATTAACTTTGGTGATGTAAAAAAAAAAAAAAAAAAAGTAGTTCTTATGGTACTACCTGAAAAAAAATAAACTAAATGTGATTGTCAACTCTGAAAATTCAGTAACAGTCCAATATATTCAATAGTGTCATGTTATTAGGTAATACACCATTCAAAGCTGTAAAAGTTGTTTGATGAAGGACAATGACCTAAAAAATGGTTGACTCTTTGATATTCAACTCCAACCAGTGTGATTAAATAAAATCATATATTTTTCATTCCTTTTAAATCATGTTCTAGTCTTGTTTGTGCAAGTCAGCATTGTTCAACAGAAATATAATGTGAACCACATATATAATTTTTAAATTTCTCATAGTCATATTAAAAAGAGCAAAAAAAACCCCTCACAAAATTAGTATTTAAAATATTTTATTTTACTCATTACACCAAAAATATTTCCATTTCAAGCGTGTATAAGTACCCAATTATTGAGATGTTTTGCATTTCCTTTTTTTTGTGCTAAGTTTTTGAAATCCAGTGTATATTTGATATTTAAAATATATCTCATTCAGACACTAAATTTTCATCTGAAATACTTAACCTATATTTAACCAAAAAAAAAAAAAAAAAAACAAACTCACTGCTGTCGAGTTGGTTCCAACTCCTAAGCAACCCCTTCTTGAGTTTCCGAGGTGGTATCACTACGGAAGCAGATTGCCCAGTCCTCTTTCTGAGGAGTGGCTGCTAGGTTTGAACTGCCAGCCTCTGGTTAGCAGTCAAATGCCTTAGGCACTACACCACCAGAGCTACTAACCTATTTAGGTTTCGAAAAACTTACAGTTGAGAGAGTAGGTTCACATACTCAGGTTGTTCCAAACATATTTTAAAAATCAATGATCAGTTTTGTGATTGAAATTAATTAAAATTTAGTAAAATTTTAAAATTCAGTAGTGCTGTCACATTAGCCACATTTCAAATATTCAAAAGCCACAATAGCTACAAAAAAAAAACCTCACTACTGTCAAGCTGGATCTGACTCATAGCGACCCCTTCTTGGATTTCTGAGGCAATATCTCCACGGAAGTACATTGCCCAGTCTTCTTTCCAAGGAGTGTCTGCTGAGTTTGAACCACCAGCCTTCTGGGTTAGCAGTCAAATGCTTAGGTATTATGCCACCAGAGTGGCTACTATATTGGACAGCATAGCTCTTAAGACTTTTCAACCGCTATTCAGTGCCCCAGAGAAGAGCAGGCTTCAGGAGAAGGACTGATCCCAATTGGAAAAGGAAGAGGGTCTTTGGCTTCAATTTCTAAATTCCAAAGCTACCTTTACATATCACAAGCAAAATTTTTGGATGAATATTTTATTATAAGCCAATAACAGAGACAATGGGATATAATATATGTCAGCCTATAAGAGGGGTAATGAGCGCCTCCTGGCCTGAGGAAGTAGGAGGAGTAGAAGAGAGGGAAAGGCCAAATGACTAAATGACAGATATAAGCTTTTGGGTGGGTACTTTTAGGTTAGAAACACTAAGGAGAGAGTTGGTCACTGGATAATAGAAACCTCAGAGAGGTTGAGGAGAAAACAAAAAGTAGAGAGATGTGTGTTTCACTTCTGCATTGAAACTCTGGGAGCACTCAATCTCTAAATATGCCCAAGTGGCAGGTAGGTCAAGCAGCAGAGAAGGTACTTGAGATGGGAGTCACAGGACTTTGTAGTAGAGCCTAAGAGGACAGGCAACCTGTATGTGAATAGGAGGAAGATGTGGTAGAGACTCAGAGGATTTTTATACCCAGTGAGAGCCTAGGTAAACCAAATCAACACAGGGGCCACAATGACACTAGAAGTGGTTGTCAATAGGGTGCTCAGTGACCCAGAGGGCAAGGCACATAGCAGGGAAGGCCAGAGACGACTGAGAGGAGACTCTGTACGCTATCCTCTGACTGCTCTTAGGTTGCTTCCCCACCTAACATGATGTCATGCAAGCCTCCAACTGGACCCCAGTGTCATTTTGCCAGGGGCAGGAAAGGTGAGAAACAGAACTGAGTATTTATTCAAGATCTCTTTCTCCCCAACTCTAATTCTATTTGGTGCAGAATGAGTTTACATGACTAAATTCACATCAGTACTGAAAAGAAAATTAGTGGCATGCTTTATACAATCTACATTGTAGTAAATAAAATGTGTAACTTCAATATGCCACCATTTATTGCACCTCCATCGCAGCCCTGCAATGTCTGAATTATGTGAATACAAATATTTCAGGCCTAAAGTCTTTGGTCTTACCACCATCAAGTTGCCTCCCATCATAATTGTGGTGCATATATACCCCATCAGATAATTTTACATTGGTATTGGGTAATTTCATGAATGTGGATTAAAAATATCAAGTATGGACAGAAAAATAAGACTTTTAGGAGTCTACATAGTTGACCTAATAAATGAACCAAAAAATTTTATTCAGTGTCTCCACACTAATTTGAAAAGTGATCTCTAGTGGAGAGCCATGAGGTTCTATGCTTTATGTTGCTTTGTTATTATTGGTGATCTTTAAAGAACAAACTTGAAGCTGAGAGAAAAAATTCTTATGATAGATGCCAAAACAAAAAATCAAAGTGATTTTGACAGCATAGAGTATTATTTTCAAAACAATAAGAAATGTGATTTTTTTTGAACAATTCCAAACAGCCAGGAGAAGAGGAATTTGACAAGGCATCAGACCAGGGAGTTTGTAGTAGATAATACCGTGTGACCAATAGTGTTATATGATTATTAAAAAACAGACAAATTAAAAAAAAAAAAAAAAAAACCTATTGCTTTATTAGATGTATTAATCCAAGTAGTCAAAACCTGGAAATCAGTTTAAGTTTAATCTAATTCTAACCTGATTATGAAAAATGAATCAATGAAAAAGACTGTAGGGTGCAATTCACACAAGTTATAACTGTACTCTGAGTGGTCAGAGGGTGTGTGTACCAGTGGGTTTAATTCTGGGCTCTACATTTCAGGAGAAAGACTGGAGTATATCTAAAAGAAGTTGTCTAGGTTGGTGAGGGATTAGGCAACTGAATTATTCCCATACTAGTAGACAGAATTGAGGTTGCAAGAGAGAAGACACAAAGAGTTAGAGAGTACACAATAACCAATTAGTGGGTATGTTCAGGCTGCAAACTTCAAAGGGAGACATAATATGACAAAAAATAAAATAAAATAAATAAGGAAAAAGGAAAGAAGAATGAAAACAAGAGAAGGAACAAAGTTCTCCAAAGGTTAGACCACAATGCCACCAAAAACAGTGATATCCACTCAGTAGGCACTGCCCACAGAATCAAGGCCATGTTACTGTGTTTCCCTGTCTGGCACTAACTTAACTCCTGCTGTGCTAAGTGCTTTACATATATTATGTTATTTAATCCTTACAACACTATGTGGCAGTATTTTTATTATTTTCATTTTATACATTTGTAGACCTAGGCTTAGTTAAATTGAATAATTTGTGTAAATGTAGAGCTAGGATTCAAACCCAGATATTTATGATTCTACAGTGCATGCTCTAATCACTACACCTGGATAATCCAGGATAATCTTTCCATTTCAAAGTCCTTAATCTTAATCACATTTGCAAAGTCCCTTTTGCCTTATATCAAAAACCAAACTCACTGCCATTGAGTTGGATTTGACTCATAGCAACCCCTCCTTGGATTTCCAAGGCAGTATCACTACAGAAGTAGAATGCCTCATCTTCCTTCCAAGGAATGGCTAGTGGGTTTGAACTGCCAGTCAGGTTAGCAGTCAAATGCCTTAGGCACTATGCTACCAGAGCTCTTAAGGACATTATATTAGAGAAGAAGGAGCTCTGGTAGCGTAGTGCCTAAGGCACTTGACTGCTAACCAGAAGGCTGGCGGTTCAAACCCACCAGCCACTCCTCAGAAGGAAGATGGGACAATCTACTTCCATAATGATACTGCCTCGGAAACCCAAGGAGAGGTCGCTATGAGTCTGGTCTGACTCTACGGCACATAACAACAACAAATTAGAGAAGAGGCAAGGAACACAGCAACACATGTTCACTACGGAAGTAGATTGCCCTATCTTCCTTATAAGGCAACATATTCTCAGATTCCAGGGATTAGGGTGTCAATAAGTAAGGACTCGTACTTTGTTAAAATAAAAGCAAAGACATTTATTGACAATTCAGGGCAGTTAGAAGCAGGGCCATGTCTGATGTCACAAAGTGCAATCAAATGCTCCAAAAGAGCAGAGTAACTAAAGCATATTTGTTGTTGTTGTTGTTGTGTGCCATTGAGTCGGACCCGACTCAAAACATATTTATGAAGTAAAATCAAGAACTGAAAGTACAATATTCTGATTGGAAGTTGCAAGATCAGGGAAGCTAGAGGTGAGACAACTAGAAATGGGGAAGCTTTACAGTGGTTGGTTGGAAACATGAATGTGGGGTATTTGAATTGGTTAATTTAAATACATGACTAAGGACGGTTTGACAGTATAGTCATTATCCTAAAAGATTTCCTGAGGGTTACCGAGGGAATTTCTGCTAAGGGTCTTGTGTAAAGACCCTTCCTTAGAAACATTCTTTCCATATCTTTAGTTTAACCACAGAGAAAAGCATTTCATTGGTTATATACCTAAGTCTGTCTAAGGGTTTGATGGTTGCAAGGGAAATAAGCAAAAGCTAAGATGGAGATGGAGCTCAAATTTTGAAACCCTCACATAAAGGCATGGAAATCTTTAATGGGACATTATTCTTCCTTCCATAGTCCTCTCTAAGGCCTACAAAGATTCACATCTACCACACATGTAAATTATTTTACTCTATCTAAAATCCCCAAAAGTCTCAACCCATCATAGCATCAATGCAACATCCAAATCTCACCTAATTCTCAAATAAAAACAAGATCCCAAACCCGGGGCACAATTCTGCTCCATCTGTGGATCTCTGAAATCAAAGAAACAAGTTATCTGGTTCTAAACTACAGTTGTGGGACAATAATAGGGTACCTGTTATAGATATTCCCTCTCAAAAAGGGAGAAAATGGAACAAAAAAAGGAGTTACTTGTCCCAGTCAATTTCAAAATCCAGTCAGCAAACTCCATTTGGTTTCAAGTCCTGAAAATGGTCTCATGGACCTCTAGGCCTTTTCCACTGTGAGTCATCTCTCCTTTTTCATGAAAGGTTCTACATCTTTGCAAATGAGCAACTTTATCAGTCTCTTTTATGCCTATGAAATTTTTAGTGTCTGGGAGAATTCTTTCATTTTGTACTCTCTCTGCCCCTCTCACTTCAAGATGGTAATATTTCTGCTGATATAAAATATTCATAAACCTTGAGAGTCTCCAGTGTATGTAATGGGAATTAACTCCATTAAACAAGAGGTGCCTCCAACAGATCTATCCTAGATAATCACTGTTTTTGGCTTTTGCTGGGAATGCTAAAGAACAACATCCTTAAGATTCTTAAATGTTTTCTGGTTTGTTTGAGGGTATCTGTGAGTCACATTCAATGTTTTTAAAGAGCCTTTCATGTGACTGACCTTTTGATCATTTTGAGGCATTACCAAAACTTTGTACAGCCAAACCTTGACTTTTTTCTAGAGTAGGCGTTCCTGGACGTGAATCTCAATTTTATCATCTTTATAGTCTGGATATGCTGAGAACTTTCCAAATCAAATTGGTTCCTTTTTGTTTAAAGCTCTTCCTTCATTTCCTCCCATTCCTCTCTTATTTTCCATTTGCTTAAGCAGCAAGTGAAAGCAAGGCTACACTTTGAATGCTTTGCTTGGAAATCTCCTCAATGAAACATTTACAAATTCTGCTTTCCAAATGCCTGCAGTACCCAATTCAGCTAAACTTTGTACCATTGTATGACAAAGATGCTTTTTTTGTCTAGTGTCCAATAGTGTGTTCTTCATTTATTTCTGAGTTTTTACCAATAGTGCAGTTAACATCCATTATGTCTACTAATAGTCTGTTCACTCAAAGATGACTTATGTTTTCTCTACTATGTTCCTCACTTCCATTGGAGTCCTAACAAGCAGAGGCATTAACTTCCATATTTCTATTTAACAGTCTATTCAAGGCAATCCAAGTTTTTTCTAGTATGCTTCTTAAAATTCTTGCGGTTTTCTGAGCACTGGCCAGTTCTCAAGCCAATTCCACATATTTTAGGTATATGTTACAGCAGTGTCCCACTTCTAGATCCCAAAAGTTGTTTTAGATTTCTGTTGCTACCATAATACATTACCAAACCTTAGTGACTTAAAACAACACAGATTTATTTATTTTTTAATTACATTTCAGGGGATCAGAAGTCTCACACAGGTCTCACTAGGCTAAAATCAAGGTTCTTTTTGGAGACTCTGGGGAAGGATCTCCATATTTGTACCCATTCCAAAGAAAGGTGATTCCACAGATTGTGGAAATTATAGAACAATATCATTAATATCACATGCAAGTAAAATCTTTCTAAAGAAAATTCAAAAATGAATGCAGCAATATATTGGCAGGGAAGTTCCAGAAATGCAAACTGGATTCAGAAAAGAACATGGAACAAGAGATATTATTACTGATGTCAGATGGATCTTGGCTCAAGCAAAGAATACCAGAAAGATGTTTACTTGTGCTTTATTGACTATGCAAAAGCATTCAACTGTGTGGATCATAACAAATTACAGATAACATTGAGAAGAATGAGAATTCCAGGACGCTTAATTGTTCTCACGAGGAACCTGTACATAGACGAGGAGGCTGTTCTTTGAACAGAACAAGGGAATACTGCATGGTTTAAAATCAGGAAGGGAGTGCATCAGGCTTGTATCCTTTCACCATATTTATTCAATCTGTATGCTGAGCAAATAATCTGAGAAGCTGGACTATGTGAAGAACACAGCATTGGGGTTAGAGGAAGACTCATTAACAACCTGCGATATGCAGATGATACAACCTTGCTTGCTCAAAGTGAAGATGACTGGAAGCACTTACTGATGAAGATTAAAGACTACAGTTTGTAGTATGGGTTGTACCTCAATGTAAAGAAAATTAAAATCCTCACAGTTTGACCAATAAGCAACATCACAATAAATGCAGAAAAGATTGAAGTTGTCAAAGACTTCATATTACTGGGTTCCACAATCAACATCAATGGAAGCAGTAGTCAAGAAGTCAGATGATGTATTGCACTGAGCAAATCTACTGCAAAAGACCTCTTTAAAGTGCTGAATAGCAAAGATGTTTCTTTGGAGATTAAAATGCACTTAACCCAAGCTGTGGTGTTTTCAATAGCCTTATATGCATGTGAAAGCTGGACAGTGAATAAGAAAGACTTAAGAAGAGTTGAGGGAACTCTGGTGGCATAGTGCCTAAGGCACTTGACTGCAAACCAGAAGGCTGTTGGTTCAAACCCACCAGCCACTCCTCAGAAGGAAAGTGGGGCAATCTACTTCTGTGATGATACTGCCTTGGAAACCCCAGGAGGGGTTGCTATGGTTTGGAGACAACTGACAGCACACAACAACAGAACAACAAGAAGAGTTGATGCTTTTGAGTTGTGGTGTTGGTGAAGAATACTGAAAGTCCCACGGACTGCCAGAAGAACTGAAAATTCTTTCCTGGAGGAAATGCAGCCAGAATGCTCCTTGGCAGCAAGAGTGACCAGACTTGGTCTCACCTACTTTGGTCATATTGTCAAGAGAGACCATTCCCTGGAGAATGATATCATGCTTGGTAAAGTGGAGAGTCAACAAAAAAGGGCAAGGCCCTCAACAAGATGGATTGACATAGTGGCTGCAATGATGGGCTCAGGTACAGCAGAAATTGTGATGCTGACATAGGACCAGGCAGTATTTCATTCTGTTATACATAGGGTCACTATGAGTTGGAACAGGCTTGACAGTACCTAACAACAACAACAACAACAGAAGCCATGTGCATTCCTTGGTTTGTGATCTCCTTTCTTTATCTACACATCCAGCAGAATAGCATCTTCAAATCTCTCTTTGACTAAAGTCAGGAAAGATTTTCCATTTCTAATAACTCATGCAATTCAATTATTTGGATAATCCAGGATAATCTCCCCATTTTAAATTTCTTACCCTTAACTGTATCTGAAAATTCCCCTTTTCCACATAAAATTACATATTCATAGGTTCCAGGGATTAGGGCATGGACATCTTTAGGGAGATACTATCCTTCTTAGCTCAAGTGCGTACTCTGTACCAGCTATTTCTCTAGGCAATATAAGACAGAAAAGAGGAGATATTCCATAAGCAAACACATATGGAAGATAATTTCAGATAGTGATAAGTACTTTAAAGACAATAAAAGAATGAAAAGCTTCACTTATTCTTAACCATGCCACTCACTTTTTAATTAATTCAATAACTATTGAACACTTGTATGTAAAAACCACTCTTCTATGCATTTCATATTGAGCTGTGAATTGGTAGAGGTACCATTCTAATAGGATATTTTAGTGGAAGGGACAGATACAAATGGAGAACACAACTTTAGATAGTGACAAATGATACAAAGAAAATACTTCATCCTTTCTCTGTATAGCTTTGCCTCTTCATCTATACAATAATTTATATATTTATTAAGTAAGCCTATACTGAGAGCTTATTATACATCAGGCAAAGTGCTAGCTAGGTGCAGGGTTTACAGTGATGAATCCAGACTTGGCTTCCACCCCCTCACTGTAGTGAAGAAGGCAGCCAACATAAATAATAGCAATACGATGTGTTAAGTGCTCTAAGAGGTGAATAAGTGCTTTGAGGGTAGCATAGTGGCTAAGACACTTGCCTGCTAACCAGATGGCTGGCAGTTCAAACCCACCAGCCACTCCTCGGAAGGAAGGTTGGGCAATCCTACTTCTGTAGTGATACTGCCTCAGAAACCCAAGGAGGGGTCGCTATGAGTCGGGTTTGACTCGACGGCACATAACAACAACAACAACAAGTGATTTGAGAGGATTACCTATGCTGTCTTTGAGCCTAGGACATTTGACACCCATTACTTCTCCTTTGCCTGGAACTCTTGTACCTGTCCCTTAGGATCTAACCTTAGATATTTCCTCTTTCAAGAAACCTACTGTAGGTTCTGGTGCATGGTAGGTAATTAAGAAACATTTGTATGTTTTTATTTTTCTATGTATTTTATGTTTTCTCAATTTACAAAAAAAAAAAAAAAAACATGCTTTTTCTATAAGTGAGTTAAGTCACAGTGCAGAGTGACATAGGTATTGTGATTATATTTTAGTATAGGTGAACAAGCAAACAGAACCCTTGTGTATATGTACTAATGCTCTGCATATATTTATATAAACAAGAAGAAAAGAGTATAAGAATATGCACTAGGCTATTAGTGTTGTGTGCTGTTGAGTTGATTCTGATTCATAGTAACCCTACAATAAACCCATAAGGTTTCCAAGGCTATAATCTTTACAGAGACAGTTGACCACATCTTTCTCCCACAGAATGGCTGGTGGGCTCAAACCTCCAACTTTTCAGTTAGCAGCTTAACTACTGCACCACCAGGGTTTCAACTAGGCTATTAAGAGATAGTAAGTAATGAGCTAGGAGCTCTGGTGGTGTAGTGCCTAAGGCACTTGACTACTAATCAGAAGGCTGGCGATTCAAACCCACCAGCCATTCCTCGGAAGGAAGGTTGGGCAATCTACTTCCGTAGTGATACTACCTCAGAAACCCAAGGAGGGGTTGCTATGAGTGGGGTCCGACTTTACGGCACATAACAACAACAACAACAAAGTGATGAGCTTTGGCTTTCTGCATAGTTATTCTAATCAATTTTGAAATTAATGAATCAAGAATACTAACAATGGTTAAATGGTTGGCTTTTTGTTAAGGCAGTGAGCATCCACTGATCCCTGAGGACTAAGCGAATAACATCCTGCTCAAATCACAGGCCCTTCTGTTTGTGTTTTATTTTAGCTACATTTTGACATCTGGTTAATCTAGATGGTTTCATAAGTGAATTAAAAACCAAGAAAGCATAAATAATGAATTTCTGTCCTGTATCCTACTTGTTTAATAGATTCTTACACCATAATTTCCTCTTCTGCAAATTAGCAATAATGGACTTTCTGGAGGGGTAACACAATTAAAATGGTTAAAAGGCACTTATGTTCATAAAGTACTAAAGAGTTGCTGAGTACAAGTGAAAACTCTAATTTTACTTTTGTGACATCCTTATCAACTGATTAAGGAACTATGGTGGTGTATTGCCTAAGGCATTTGACTGCTAACCAGCAGGCTGGCACTTAAAACCCACCAGCCATTCCACAAAAGGAAGACTGGGCAATCTACTTCCATAAAGATTTACTGCTGCGGAAACCTGATGGGGGTCAGAATCAATTTGTCGACAGTTTGGTTTGGTTTGGTTTTTGGTTTCCAGCTCTGGTGGCTATGTGCCTATGAGCTATGGTGGCATAGTGCCTAAGGCATTTGACTGCTAACCAGGAGGCTAGTGGTTCAAACCCACCAGCCACTCCTCGGAAGGAAGATTGGCAATCTACTTACGTAGAGATACTGCCTCAGAAACCCAAGGAGGGTTCACTACAAGTCAGAATCGACTCAATGGCAGTGGGTTTGGTTTAGTTTTGGTTTTTCCTCAACATTACCACTCCCAATAGTGAAGTTATATATTCTGCATAATAACCTCTATCTTGATTCAATTTTTTTCACCTGGAAAATGGTAATACTTAACTCAGGGTTGTATTGAGTATTTAATGAGACAATGCAAAATACTTGAAACAATGCCTGGAGCATAGGGATCATTCATTAAATGAAAACTGTAATGAATATTGTTGTTGTTGTTGTTATGTGCCACTGAGTCATCTCTGACTCATAGCGACCCCTCCTTGGGTTTCTGAGGCAGCATCACTACGGAAGTAGATTGCCTAACCTTCCCTCCGAGGAGTGGCTGGTGGGTTTGAACCGCCAGCCTTCTGGTTAGCAGCCAAGTGCCTTAGGCACTACACCACCAGAGCTTCTGTAATGCATATTAGCAGTATTCATATTTTTCATTATCGTTCCCCATATATTTTGTCTTAATAAAGATAGGATATATCTTTGGGGTTCTGATGGATGTGAAGAAATGCAAAGATAACAAATCTTTCATCAGCCTTATACCTGTGTTAAAGACTATCTCAGAAGCACTCCAAATTTCATTCGGTATCCAAATGCACTGGTCCTATCAGGAATTACTCTATTAGATACATCACTGGAAACCTGAAGTGGTATGATATCCTTGCCATGTTATTCATGTGGGCTTTTTAACATGCTCTATCAGAATAGCAAAAGTATCATTTTCTCTTTCTCATGTCTTCTTGTTTGTATCATATATACTTATTCTCCACAACTGAAATTATTTAGCTCTCCTGAGTGTGGGCTTAGAATGCACAGGCATATCTCCAATGCCACAGGCCAAGGTGGAAACAAGTCTTTTTTTTTTTTTTTTTTTGGAAGAGTATTGGGATCTGGAATAGATTGCAAAAGGTTAGAACTTGGCTAGAGACAAGTTTTCAATCACATGGGTTATTTATTCATACAGTCCCTTCTGTCAGCTACCAAGGTTGGGAATTTTGTCCAGAAAAAAACAAACAAATGAACAAACACACGGAAAAGATAATTACTAAATTTCATTGCATTCGAAACTGGCTGTTTTGAACTGAAACCTTAAATGCTCATTTTGGTTCAATCTTTTAGGCAAATGTATTTTTTTTTTTTTTTTAATGCAGCTTAGAAGAATAGGCAAATAGTTATAGGCACTTCAGAGTATTTTTCTCAGTGTATTATCAGTATCATATACTTACTGACATTACTCCTATAAAATCAGTTTCCTAATTAATTGCATTATTGAAGTCATCTCATTTACAATTTCTCTGCTGTTAAAGTAACAACTGACACATTCCACTTGCACTCAACAGATTTACTTATATAGTAAATAAAAACCAAAAAGCAGACCTGTTGCCCTCAAGTTGATTCCATCCAATAGCAATGCAAAGGGCATGGTAGAACTGGCCCACGAAGTTTCCAAGGATGTAAACTTTACAGAAGCAGACTGCCACATCTTTCTACAACTGATATTTTGGTTAGCAGTCAAGCACTTAACCACTGTGCCTCAAGGGCTGCTGGTATAGTAACACATGGTGTAAATATAACAAACCATATTGAGGGAAGAACCAAGTTACTGTTAAGCATGTTGTTGTTGTTGTTATTTGCCTTCAAGTCAGCCCCGACTCATAGCGACCCCTCCTTGGGTTTCCGAGGCAGTATCACTATGGAAGTAGGATTTCCCAATCTTCCTTCCGAGGAGTGGCTGGTGGGTTTGAACCGCCAGCCTTCTGGTTAGCAGTCAAGTGCCTTAGGCACTATGCTACCAAGCATAGTGGCTTGTAACTTCTAGACTGGTCAGTGCAATCAATGGACATGACATGTTCTTGATTCGCATATGTTGAGATACCAGAAATATAGGTATCTAGTCATCATTTTATTTTGGTTTTGACTGACACATTTGCCCTGTTGTAATTAGTTTTTTATTGTTGTTATAATTTTGGCTGATAAAATTTAGGTAAGACAAAGTAATTTCAAAATTTCAGATAATAACATAAAAGCAAACCCTGATACTGTAATTGAAATTCACAGTACTTTTTCAAAATAACATTTATCTGATGGAAATACATCCATCGTATTTTTTCTAGATGTGTTAAGGAGTTCTGACTTTACCTGCATTGTCTCTGTATGGTTTATAGAAGAATAACATTAAAAATGCTTTTATCAATATTTTTGATTCATTTAAAAATAAAAATTCAGATAAAGCAAAAGAGTAGCTGCTGATACTACTTACAACCAAATGGGATTTGGTTTCTTGGTGTGGAGTTTAGGGTCATGGTTTAATTGAACATCTGAGTTTATTGGCCTAATAACATGTTTAGTGCTTCTTTTCTACCTCAAAGTTCATTGTGTACTGCCTGGAGTCCTAAAAGCTTGCAAATGGCCATCTAAGTACAACAATTGATCTCTATTAACCTGGTGCAACAGAAGAATAAGAATAGAAATAGGCAGAGGAGATGAAATGTGTACTCATTACCTCTAAGAACTGTCTCTTTTGCCATGAAACCAGAAAAACAGGATGGTACATGGCTATCACTGTGGAAGTTTTGATCAAATATTCTATAGAAGAATCTGACCAAAAGGGGGAAAATGCAGAATGGAATTTCAAATCTCACGGAATCCATTCTTTCTGGAGCCACTGAGGTTAGATCAACCTCTGAAATTATTGCCCTAAGGTAATTAAACCTTAAACCAAAAATATTCCCTGAAGTCTTCTTCAAACCAAATGCTAGTTTAGCTTAATTAGTACAGAATATCTGCCATGAACATTGTGTTCTTTTAAAGAACTACCGATTGAGATCAGAGTGACAACAACTCCAATGGTTAGATAGGAATCCTTGGGGGCAGAGAATTGATGTCAATGGGGGGAAGAACAGTTTGGAAAAGGAGGTTGAGAATGGTTGAGGAATGTAATCAATATTCCTGAATTACATGTAGAAATTATTGAATTGGTGTGTGCTCTGCTCTGTATATTTTCAACAACAAAAATAAATAAGTTATATTAAAAATGGAATAGGTATATTAGAATTTTTTAAAAAAAGTTACCTAGTGTATTTGTGCTGTGTTCATAGTTGATTAATAATGTTACATAAAAATTAGCCATTCATGAAAAATAGCCATATGAGTAAGTAAAATTAAATTATTGCTATTCTAAAATTCTGCTTTTTAAGAAATTTCATTTAAAAATTATAAGGTATAGTTATTGATTTGAACCATATACGTGCACATACTTGAATGTATATACTTACACGTAATATGTTATGTGTGTCTGTTAAGGCAATACCTTCATGAAAAGTCTTGTTTTTCATTTAACATTTCAGATGTATATTACCAACACAATCAAAACCAAAGGAACAAGACTTGCTAAGCCAGTCCTATGTTTGGGGCTAATGTGTTTGGCCTTTCTTACTGGACTCAACAGAGTAGCAGAATATCGAAATCATTGGTCAGATGTGATAGCAGGCTTTCTGGTTGGAATATCTATAGCAGTGTTTCTGGTAAGTACACGTTCATTTAGATATCATTGGATTTTAAAGTTATGTATATGAAAACACAAGTATGAATCACGGGATTTGTCCAAAGGTTGTATATCAAATAATAATATATTTTAAGTCATTCATTCCTACCTCTTCTCCCATTTGTTCTGCCAAAGTCAGGTTGAAAAAATGTGGGGGGTGGGAAAAAATATAAATTCTACACTTGTTGTTGTTGTTGTTATATGCCGTCGAGTCAGCCCCGACTCATAACGACCCCTCCTTGGGTTTCCAAGACAGTATCACTACGGAAGTAGGATTGCCCAACCTTCCTTCTGAGGAGTGGCTGGTGGGTTTGAACTGCCAGCCTTCTGGTTAGCAGTCAAGTGCCTTAGGCACTATGCTACCAGAGCTCCCAAATTCTACACTTAAAGCATATAAAATATTTTCATACAGAATGGGACAGGGCTAAAAACCCTCATTCCTCCCTGGCTAGTCCTTAAACTGGGGTTATTTAGGAGTTTAAATGTCCTAAGGGCAGTTTGCAGCCTGTAGCATCTAGAGCATCACAAAGTACCCTCATGCCTCACCACAGAGTCTCTGTGAGCCACAATGTCACAACTCTCCAACAAGTGAAAATTACTGGTGGGATGAACTTTTCCACTTCAGTAACTAAACATTTATGGACGGTTTCCAAGACAATACCCTCCCAACTAAAATTCTACACTGTAATGAAGAGAATGCACAGTGATTTCTAGTGATGTAAGCACTCCATTTATACTCCCATTGTATAATCTTTTTTGGATGTGTTTGTAGATTTTGGTTATTGAAAAATATATTTTAGTCTGGCTTTTGAGTTAATCACTCCATTATGAATATGAGTATGTCACATTTTTCCCAAATTAAAAAAAATGTGTAATTTTATAATGTGTGTATTGACACATTATAATTTAAGAAATAGGTTATTGCCATTTTGATTGTATTTAAATTGGCAATTGCTTCTCACCCTTAACTTTTCCTTCTTCAGGCTCCTTTAGCTGGTTAATAACAGATAAGTAAAGAAATTCTATGAGCTTTTTCAGCTACCAAATGTTTGAGCAAATGTTAATGTGTCAAGCATGTTACTAGACAGATTAAATAGGTTATTTCTCTTAGACTGTCCTGTAAGGAAGTAGTGACTGTGACCTCATCTATGCTGTACACGCTGTTTTCTATTTGTTTTGTTTTGTTTCCTCCTTAGTAATACTCCCTCTGATTCTCCAATGTCCCTTGGAGACTAGGCCTACCTCATTCTCTCCCAGAGACATTCTACAGCATCATGAAAACTGTGACCCAGGCTGTACCAAGACCTTTTCCTTGCTTCACTTAGCACAGTTGAGGCTTGATAACATTAAAAACAAAACAAACAAAAACAAACACCCTCTTTACATAAATCCTAAGGAAATAATTATAGACAGATTAAAGAGCATAGCAATAGGAGTTCAGCTACAAGGGTCTAGAATATGTTCACCAGTATCTTATCAGGCTTCCTGCCCATCATCCTGTGGCTATGCCATCTTCTTTTTACTGCCAGTAAACATCATGATACCTGCAAGGCCAAACCCAGAACCCTAGTGTCTCCCAGTAACTTCCCAGTCTAAGAACCATGTAATGAATAATGAGTTGAACTATGCATCCCCCTTGAGCTCAAGACCCTCCTACTGAGTATGTTAAGAGCATTCCATGATGACCATCTAAGTGAGTGCACATGCAGGAAAAAATAACCTTATAAAAAAGCCATGTGAAAACAACACCTTAGCCAGATAATAGCTGAGCATAAACTTTGTATTCATTCACAACCATTCGTCAGTGTGAGTGTCTATCAGTACCCGGCACTGTGCCAAGAACTGAGGATGGCGGCAGGCTCAGATACACACAATCTTCTCTTCTACAGGAGTTAAAGTCTGGTTTGGGACTCAGAATAGCTAAATTATTCCCTCAAACACCTCATCTCTGCCTTCCTTCATAAATAAGCATTTATTGGGCACCTACTATAATCCAGGAACTGTGTTTGATGCAGGGAACAAATACATGAGAAAGATACAAATTACATACTTAAATAGCTCGCGGTCTGTTGGGATGAGATAGACACAGAGAGCTTTTTTGTTGATAGTAGCTGTCATGTTGGCTCTGACTCAACCTTAGGGATCACAGAAGGAAACATTGCCCAGTCCTGTCCCATTTTTACGATCAGTGGTGTATTCGAATCCATTGTTGCACCTATTGCATCAACCCATCTCATGAAAGGTTCCCTTCATCTTTTTGTCCCTGTACTTTACCAAACATGATATCCTTTTCTAGCAATTAGTCTTTCCTGATGTTGTGTCCAAAATAAGCAAGCTGAAGCCTCACCGTCTTTGCTTGTAAGGAGAATTCTGGTTGTATTTCTTTTAAGACTTATTTGTTCCTTTCTCTGGGAGTTCACAGTATATTTAATATTCTTTGCCAACACCACAATTTGAATGTGTCAGTTCTTCTTCTGTCTTCCTTTTCCATACTCCAGCTTTCACATGTATATGATGTGATTGAAAAGACTTTGGCTTGGGTCAGATGCACCTTCAAGCGACCAGGTCTTTTAGGATGAAAGGTAAATCAGAAAGAGAAGGTAATATATAAGCTCGAAAAGTTTGCAAAGCAGTTAGGTCTAGGTTGTGGCATAACGATTAAGGGGCCAAGAGCACATTTCACACAACAGTATGCAATTCTTCATAAAATAAACATTGACTGAGCCCCTACTCTAGTCCAGACCCAGGGCACAGCATGTGCGTGAGACAGCACAGCATCCCTGAAATGGTACCAGTCATTCTGCTTGAGTGGCAAAAGGGGAGAATGGAAAAGGACACAGGTGATATACTGAGTGTTCTTGTATGTTATGAGAATAGTCTGGACTTTGTTTTTTCAAACAATATAGGTGATTCAAGACTACTGACAGACTTCAGGTACTTTGAAACATAAAATTAGCCTGATTGAATCTCAACTCCTTCATATACTCACTTTGTACCATTAAGTTGTTTACTAACCTTTTCTCAGTCTCAGTTTCTTCCTTTTGAAAATGAGACTACTAACACTCCCTTAGAGGATCACTAGAAGGATTTATAAAGGTTAAACAAAATACCTCCATGCATGTTCAGGGAATGACCACATGAATTAAAGACATTTCATGAATGATTGTTTCCTCTGCATTCCTTTCACCTTATAATTTAATTTATGATTTAAAATCATGGTTGGTGGAAAATAAATTTGCAGTGAAGACAGAGGAGACAGTTTGGCAAAATAATGGAAATAAGATGACACAAATAGGACCTCAGTGGGCACAGAGAAGGGATCATATTCAGAAGGTACTTAGAAGATGGGGATTTGGAGCTGATGGAAGGCAGGAGATGCTGGGACAAGACCAGAGGGAGGGAATGATCCATGATGATTCCTGGGTTTCTCATTTGGCAAATAAATAGAACATTTATTTTGAGCAGTGACTCTAGTTCTGGCTAGCAATATGCTAGGGTACTGCCAATTATCTTGCAATGTGTACAGAATTCTAAAATGATTCCAGAATAAAATTAATGCTCACCTACTCCAAGCCTCTGTGTGTCAGTTAAAGACATAACACATCTTCCAGGCATCTAGACTCAGTGCTTAGCATTTGCCTTTGATTCATTGTCCTTGTTCACTCGTTCATCCCCCACGTGGTTGATTCATCTAGTCCCCGTTCACTTACACTACAAAAATATTTCTTCTGTGATTTATTTCTTTGCCATTTTGACCATAGCCCTTCAAGTCTAGAGATCATTGCTTCTCACCTCTGTTATTTCTGTAGGTTTCTAGCTGCCTCCTCACTTCAGACTCTCCTCCAAATACCCACATTCTGCTTCTGTGCACATTATATTTGCAACATAGCACACTGCTAATAACTACCCTAAGCCAAAGAAAAATGTCTGTCCTACTGTATCAAATCTAGACTTTTCCATTAAACTCCTGGGGTCCTCAATAACCTGGTGACACTCTTCTATTGCTGATAGATGCTATAAAATTGCCCAACTCATGACAGACCCAACCACGATGGAAATGCTGTCTGGTCCTGCATCATTCTCATGATTATTTGCTTATCAGACTATTGTGATCCAAGAAATTTTCACTGGCTGATTTTTGGAAACAGACACCAGGCCATTCTTCCCAATCCATCTTAGTCTGAAAGCTCCATTGAAACTTGTTCGACATCATAATGACACAGATGCTCCACTGACAGATAAGTAGTGGCTGAGCATGCGAGACCTAGGCAGGGAATCGAACCCAGGTCTTCTGCATGGAAGGCAACAATTCTACCACTGAGCCACTCTTGTCACCACACTCTTCTTAGCCAAATTACTTTTTTTTTCCTCTTTTAAGTGTAAATCCCAAACTTCAATTCCTGTCAGTTTTTTTCCTCTGTCACAAGCAGGCTCTGTCCATCATATACATTTACTTCAGCAGGAATACCTTTTCCTCTGTATATTGTAGAGGACAAAACAGAGGTGAGTCAGACAAACTTAGTTTCAGATCCTACTTTTACCATTTGGTAGATGAATCAACCAAGGATCTCTGGTGGCACAGTGCCTAAGGCATTTGACTGCTAACCAGAAAATTGGTGGTTCAAACCCACCAGGCACTCTGCAGGAGGAAAATGGGGCAATCTACTTCCACAAAGATTTAGTGCCTCGGACACCCAGTGGGGTTGCTATGAGTCAGAATTGACTCCATGACAGTGAGTTTGGAGTTTTTTTAGATGCATGACCTAGGACTAGTCACTTAGCCACCACTCCTTCCTAAAATGGTGAGACCTCTCCTGAATTGTGTTTAAAACAGCTATCCCTTTCCAAGAAGAGAACTTCCCTCATTCATACCTCACTTCATCTTTTAATATATACCACACATTACTCTTTTTCTCTTTTTTAAAATTCTATCAACACCACTGAAATACAAGCTTCACATAGAGAGAGTTTTTATTTGTTTTGTTCACCAGGATACCCATTTCTAGAACAGGGCCTACCACATTAGAGATGCTCAATAAATATTTGATGAATGAGTGAATGAATGAATAAGGAGCCATTTTATTTACCTCCCAGAGCTTTTTTGAAAATTAAGTGGAATAACTTACTTACTAAGTATAGCACAGGGCCTGGGGCAGAGAAAGCACCTGATAACATGGTCCTCTCCTTTGAAATCTGTTGAAATCCTTCACTCAAGATCCCAATCAGGTAAGTTTCAACTTCTTCAGGAAATGTCCCTGGTTACCTGTTTTCCCTATTTCTCCTCAATATCTATGGCACTCACAGTCTGTCCTGTTACAACCTAACAAGAAATTACATTCTGTCCTGAATTTATCAGTCTTATACCATACACATTTTCTTCATGGTTAGAGAACAGAATCTCCAAGCTTAGCAAAATGTAAAACAAATACTAGTAAAGGGTAGTTCAACAATAGACTGTTGAATATTATTTTATGACTGTATCTCAAGCACGTCCCCAGAAAAGTATATACTACAGTGTCAAGTAGGATGGTTCAAGTTTATTGAGCTACAGCAATGGTTTCTCATGTTGTCATATATAATGATATAATAATAATGGTTATTTGAGTGTTCTTTACTACAATAAAACAATTAATCCTCACAACAGCCCACTGAGATGTAGTTAATGTCTGTCCTCATTTTGCTGATAAAAGAAACAGAGGTGTAATTATATTAAGCAGTTTTCCCTCATTCACAAAGCTAATGAACAACAGACCCCGGAATTAAGACCCCAAAACCCATGAACTTAACCCCATGCAATAATGATGTTTCATTTTTCACAAGAGAAGAGAGGAAGCAAAACTAATGAAGCAGACTAACTTATTGCTATTCCTAGAAAAAAAAATTAAAATATATATGTAGTGGTGACTTATTTGTGCCATCTCTGTAAGAGAAGGTGGTATTATACCCGTGGAAGCTGCTAATATAAAAATAGAATGTTTCAAAGGAAGTATCTTTCAAAGATATAGGTACATGAGAAAATCTGAGAACTTTAAACCTCGGTGCGTGCTCACTCAGTCTGTTCATTCATTCATTAATGTGTTCATTTAAAGCACAGTGGTGAGCAAAACAGAGACAGGGTCCCTGCTTTCATGGAGTTTACAGTCTTGGAAGAGAGACACATCCATCAAACCTTTACTCTAATGGATATGTAAATTCATATTGAAATAGATGCTTTGATGAAAATACTCACAGTTAAGTATGAGCAAAAAACAAGCAAACAAGAGAAAAAAGGTGTCTTAATCTTGGGGGGGTGGTCAGAGAAGGCTTCATGAGGAAGTGATGCTGAGACAAGACAAAAACAACAGATGAGCACGATATGTCCAAAGATGGATGGTAATGAGAGTATTCCACACAGAAGAAAGTGAAAGGGAACAGAAAGTGTGAAGAATAGGGCAAAGGGAGGCTGCCCAGGGAGACAGAGTTCATTCATCATTTGAAGAGAAATCAGAGGCCAAGACACAGAACGGTTTTAAGGAGGATGATGAGATCCAGTTTACATTTTCAATGTAAATGGCTTGTGAGGAGACAGGATTGTATTCAGGGAGACTTTTTAGGAAGTTATGTGGGAATCCAAGCAAGGCAGGATGGTTGCTTAGTCTTTGAGGTTGATGGTGAGGATATACCAAAGCAGATATAAGAAATCAAGATATTTAGAAGTGGAATTGAGCAGATTAAGTGGTTAGTTGAATATAGAAAGTGTAAAGGATAAATTCAAGGTTTCTGGCTGGTGCAACTGTATGGAGAATGGTTTTCTTCCCTGCAAGATTCTAGAAAAAGAACAATTTTTGAGTGAGGTCAGAGATGGGCAGATCTTGAGTTTAGTTTTAAACTTTATTGAATTTATCTTACCTTTATCAACCAAAGAAATTCTATTGCAGCTTCTTCACTTTCTAACTGAGAAAACTGAAACCCAGAACACTGCCTATGAACTTTCAGTCTCAGGTATACTCAGGATTAAAAAAACAAGTTTGTTGCTTCTTCCTACCTGTGTTTTTATGAGTAGGACAGTGAGTAGGTAGTGAATTCCATAATTGTGAGTGGTTGCAAGCAATACTTACTGCATATTTGGATAAGGTTCTAAATTTGGTAAATTCCTTCCTTTAATCTAAATAATAACAATAATAATGAATAATCATTAAACTATCTCTGGTGGCGTAGTGCCTAAGGCATTTGACTGCTAACCAGAATGCTGGAGGTTCAAACCCATCAGCCACTCCTCAGAAGGATGGTTGAAATCTACTTCCATAGTGATACTGTCTTGGAAACCCAAGGAGGGGTTGCTATGAGTTGGATATGACCCGATAGCAGTGAGTTAGTAGACGTCACTTAATAATATTTACTTTGTTTTAGGAGTTTAAGCATTTCACATAGGAATTCTCATCTTCTTCTGTATTGTTGCTTTGGCCCTCAATTAAGTCTAACAGATAACTTACACAGCATACAACCCCTTTAAATATTGAAATTTAAATGATTTAAAATACAACTACACTTATTTCAGAAGCCTATATTAATTTATGATTAGTATTTTTTTATTTCATGAATTCTATAGTTATTTATCCGTGTGCATACTTATTTTGGGAGCTCTGGTGGTGTAGTGCCTAAGGCATTAGACTCCTAACCAGAAGGCTGGTGGTTCAAACCCACCAGCCACTCCTCAGAAGGAAGTTTGGGCAAGCTACTTCCATAGTGATACTGCTTCAGAAATTCAAGGAAGGGTCACTGTGGGTTGGATCCGACTCAATGGCAGTGAGTTTGGTTTGTTTTTTGGGGGGATAGTTATTTTATTTCAACACATTTTACTTCAGAAGAATATTTAGCAAATTGACCAATTTTCCAATAATTTTTAATACTAATGAAAAGAGAAATTGTGTATTTGTTTCATGAAATGGGTGTGAAAATGAGTTTTTTCTTCTTGTTGTTTTTGTTGGTTTTTTATTATATTTTTTTGTACTCCATATTAGGGGTCAATCAGCACACTACAGCCCACAATCCAGATTTTGCATATTGCCTATTTTTGTCGAGAATGCTATATCAAAACACAGCATGTCTGCTTTACAAGTTTCCTGTGACTGCTTCTGCCCTGAAACAACAGGGTTGAGTAGTTGCCACAGAGACTGGCTTGCAAAGCCAAAAATATTTACTCTCTAGTCTTTGACAGGAAAAATTTGATGACCTCTGCTCTAGAATTCTTGGTATTTATTAGTCCTTCGTAATGTCATTTAGGAGCTCCGGTGGCACTGTGGTTAAGGCATTGGGCTGCTAAACAAAAGGTTGGCAGTTCGAACCCCCAGCTGCTCTACAAGAGAAAGACAAGGCAGTCTGCTTCCCTTACAGATTCACAGCCTTGGAAACCATGGGGGTTGCTATGAGTCAGAAACAACTCAATGGCAGTGGATTTTGCAGTGTCATAAAGTTGGTAAAATTATTTGACAGTAGATATATCAAATACTCATCTCCAAGCCCTTTCTGTCCTTTACTTTAAAAGTCTTGAATGGCAGTGTTAAAGTTGAGGTAATAAATGATCAGACTTTGATCTGTGCTTCTGATTTGTAATTCTTCAGAGAAGTGGAAGAATAAGCATACAACAGTTTGCAAGGAAATTATTTTTTTTCTGACATTAAATTTCATAGTATGTGTTATTAGAATGTAGAGTAATTTTATTTAAAAGCTGGAGAGTAACCAAGATTTAATTGGCCTTTGAAAATATTCAGTAATGATCTCTGTTAAAGTAAAGGCTTTCCAGTGGCGCCTTTTCAAACATGTACAATGTAACTATATAATTATACAGTGTCTTAGTTATCTAGTGCTGCTACAACAGAAATACCACAGTGGGTGGCTTTAACAAACAGAAATTTATTCTCTCACAGTTTAGGAGGCTAGAAGTCCAAATTCAGGACACCAGCTTTAGAAGAAGGCTTTCTCTCTTTGTTGGTTCTGGGGGAAGGTGCTCGTCTCCTTTCAACAGCTGTAGGTCTGACATTCCTTGGAGATCTGCATGTGTCTTGACCTCAGTCATATCCTGGATTTGCAAGGCTCCCAGCATGGGAACCATGGGGCCAAAGGACACCCTCCACTCCCAGCTCTTCCTTTTCGGTTGTAGTCAGGTCCCTCCATCTCTGGTCTCTTTTCTCTCCTTTTATCTTTTTTAAGATAAAATTTGATACGAGCTTCACTACAGGGAAACTTCCCTCACATAGGATAAGGACTGTGATCACCTTACAACTGATTGGCTGATAACATCAAATCATATCATCAGGGGTAACTACTTCATTACATAGCTGCCAAATTACATCATTACATAACTGCCAAACCACTGAGAATCAAGGCCTAGCCAAGTTGACACATATTTTGGGGGTTCACAATTCAATCTTTGATATGTATTATGCACTTCTTGAAAACTATGAATGATAGTTTTTAACTACAAGTAAGTTCTGAATATTGAGTTGATAATCTAAAGCACAAAAAAAAGAAAACTGAAGAATACCTTATTTTCGTTGTTAGGAATCCCTTATCCACTAGTTAAGATAGGAAAACAATTAAAAAAAATAATAAAACACCTCACTACCCTTGAGTCAATTCCAACTCACAGTGACCCCCATTGGGTTTCCAAAGTGGTATCTCTACGGAAGTAGATTGCCTAGTCTTCCTTCCTCAGAGTGGCTGGTGGATTTGAACCACCAACCTTCTGTTTAGCAGTCAAATGACTTAGGCACTATGCCACCAGAGCTCCTTTAGGAAACTATAGAAAGTAATTTTCTTGTGTTAATTTAGTCTCTTCCAGAATATTGATCCACATGCATCAGAAGCTGCTGGAATGTGTTTTAAAAATACTAAATCCTAACCCCTGTACTCCACCTACTAAAGCAGTTTCTTTTGGGGAGAGCTTAGGAGCATACATTTTTAACAGTGGCAGAACTTTATTTTCATGCACAATAGAGCTTGAGAAACTTTTGTTTGATTAAAATCCTGTCATTTCTGGTTTTTGATCATTTGAAACAAGGATCAATTTCTTTTCTTTAAATGGTCTTCTATTTCAATAGTAGTCCCAGTAAGCAATTGTTGAAATGCCAGGTTTGTATGGGATACAAAAATAGACAATAAACGGGGTTAATTAAAGGGTAGCTATTCAATTTGAAGGTGTCAATTGTAGAAGGTTTATTATGAATATAATGATCTTGAAGCAATGGGAAATAATTAGCATTTAAATTAAGTTGTAGATTAGCTACATTAGGGAAAGGTTAGCTTGCTATGAATTTTTATAATGTTAGGATGTTATTTTTGGATTGATTTAAGTATTGACCATACCTTAAATATTGAAAGTTTTAGAATAATAAAATTTTCATCATTAACTGAGAAGCATATTAATTGGTGAAATTTCTTGACTATATATGCATTGTAGTAGTAATTAAAATTTGTGCAAAATAAATCTGAATGTAAAGTTAAAAATATGTAATATTTAAGTAATTTTAATGCTTTATAATGATGATTAGTTTAATTAAACCACTCAAAGAGGTCATTGTCAAAAGGAACATGATATTGCTTTAACCGCAATTGTTTTCTGAAATTTTAGGTTGTGTGTGTGGTAAATAATTTCAAAGGAAGACAATCAGAAAATGAACATATACACATGGATAATCTGGCACAGATGCCAATGATCAGCATTCCTCGAGTAGAAAGTCCTTTGGAAAAGGTAACATCTGTACAGGTGATTCATAATTTAAATTCTAAGATGTAATAATTATCTGGAGCAAATGAATAATTATTTCTGTGTGTATCCAGAGAGTACCTGCATACTCATTGTTGATTTACTGAAACAATTTCAGTTTAATGTTGCATCTAGCAAGACTTTAGCCACTGAAGGGATCATCTTATAAAAATACATATCACATGTTATCATCTCTTTGCATCCCTCATGCAAAAAGCTGTGAATCTATATATGGAAATGAACTTCTAAATAACAAATGTTGTGGAATGGTGCTATGGGTAGACCAAATAATACTATAATTTTACTGGAGAATATATCCATTTTTATAAATATATATCATTTCTTTCATGCTTCATTTATATGAGAAAGTGCTTAGGATAAAGCCTGACACATAACTGAGACTTAATCAATGTAGGTTGAACCTCAATATATAAAGGTATGGCAACAGAAAAACAACAATAATGTGCTCCTAATCAAAGAAGCACTGAGGGTTAGGTTGGGTTAAATGGAGCCAGATCATGTAGAACTTTAACTGGTAAGTCATGGTGTCATTGAGCATGGCAGTGAACCCAGAAGTCCCATGATACTAGTTACAGGAAAGTGTTGTGCATATAGGTGATATACACTGATTTGCTTTTTTTGACAATGATTCAAGCCAGTATCACAGGCACAGCTAATAGGAATTTGTGCAAGTGTTAACAAAACCTTTGCTTGAGACTTATTTATCAGATAAGGTGATAATTTTTAAATGATGATACAATTATCACCTAAGCTTGACTTCCATATTTTCATCAATATCTTAACTGAAGAGTTCAATTATATGCTAATCAAGCATTTAAGTGGTGTGATTGTGGGGAGGATACATTGGATGAAAAAATAAAACTTCTTGAGAGACTGCAATAAGATAAAATTAGTGATTAACTAGAAATATAGTAGATATTTTGTGTTTGGATTAATTTTTAAAAGTTTATGTATAGGGCAGGGAGCACTTATGTTAATTGCATAAATAAAAATGACTTGGAGGGTGGTGTTGTTGCTGTTAGGTTTAGACCAGACAGCTACAATTCATAGCAACCCCATATATAACAGAAGGAAAGTTGCCTGGTCCTGAGCCATTCTCAAGATAATAGGTATGTTTGAGCCCATTAATGCAGCCACTGTGTCAATCCATCTCACTGAGAGCTTGTTAAATGAGTGAATGAATGTGTACAGCATTGTGAGTGATGCTGAAGTCACTGATTATGAAGTACTTGAAGAAATGAGGGACTATCATGTGGACAAGACATGAAACTTGTTCTGAAGAGCCTCAGATATCACTATTAGAATGAAAGAAGGGAATGTGTAGGGAGATAAATAATAACTTTGCAAGAATGAAAACTTTTCTAAAAGGGGAATGGCTGCTGTAAGAGAAAGTGATTTTTTGTTTGTTTGTTTCAACCAAAGGATTCAACTAAGGCGAAAAAAATCACTTATAGGTGATACTGTATAGGAAATTCAAGCACTGAGGTGGGGATAGAGGTCCTAGATGATGATGATGGTGGTGGTGATGGTGATGATGATGATGATGGCTACCATTGAATGATCATTCAGTATATGTCAAGTACTATACTGGTCATTTATGTAAATTCCACAAAAACATTTCTAGTGCTGTACAAGTGTAATCTCAATCCTTGTGACAAATTTTTAATCTGGGCATGATTATAATCACAAATACAACTATAATAGTCCACCTAAATCCCCTCTTTTCATTTTGTTTTAGTAAATGAATTGTAGGTTTTAGCTATGCTCATGATTGTCCAAGTATAGTCTATATTTCCCACCCCACCTTACAATTAAGTGTCACCATACAGTTAAGTTTAGACCAGCAGAATGTGAGCAGAAAGGATATGTGCAACCTATAGGTCATCTTTTCGAAGATTCTTGCCATGGATTTCCTCTACCTCTTCTTACTAAGCAGAAAAGACAATGACTGGAGCAACCTTGGGAGTCATTTTTCAAAATGGCCTCTCCACCCTGCTAGCCTGGGTCCCTGGATGAGCTGATAGAGCAGAGACCACATACACAGGCCATGAGAAAGAAAGTCTTTTCTTATCTAACCCACTGGATTATATTAATTTCATTGCTACAGCAGTTTAGTTGGAGGACTGAGGCATCCAACCTTTCAATTAGCAGCCATGCTATTAACAGTTTCCACAACGCAAGGACTCCTTCACTTTATTTAGTAGTTAGAGACTAAAGTTAGCTTGAATTTGATTCTCTCCTTTCCCCAACAGAGGACATTGATACCACAACCTGCTAAACTCCAACTTTCCTCTCAGCTTATTTCATTCCCAATCAAAAGAAGAATAATGTCTGCACAGTGCAGTCTTCTCCCAGCACTCACACAGACCCTGGGAAGATTGTGAATTAAAGGGTTGGGAATATATTTCATGCCTGCCTTTGGAGCTCTGCTGCTGACAGGATATGTATTTGTGCTCATCAGCAAGGAGAAAGGCAATCACTTAAGGGATGCCTGCAATAGTTATCTCTTCTCTCTGAGTATTTGGGGTAAATATTTTCCTTTTCATCATAATCTCATACTGGGGAAAAATGAATGCAAATTTTCTCCCTGTAGTTTGATCTTAATAATTGATGTTGGACAGTAACATTGGATGCCTAACTCTGGCCCACAAGGAGAGAAAGGGAGGCCTCTATTAAGGTGTGATGTACAGACGTGACCACAAGTTTTAGTATTATTAAGCCAGGCTATCACTTTCTGGTTGTTAGTTTTGCACAAAGAAGGCAAAGTAAAGCAATTTTTTTTTTTTTAAATAGAGAAGTTATGTACTTACATAACCTTTTATGTTCAAAGCACATGTTTGATAAGCTGTAAGCTACAGAGTAATTATAGCATGCTAGCATTCTTTATTTTTATGCCAGCAATTTATCCTTTAATTATAGGGAGTTTGTCATATAGGTAATTATCATATTTTATGAGAAACATCATGATTTTTCTGAAAGCTAAGTAAATTTGAACATTGATTGCATTTGGTTTTACAGAAATCTGTAGAAACTGACCGACATAGTCGTGTCTCCTAAATACTCCAGTTATACTTCACTATAAATATTTGTTATCAGGAGAGACCAGTCTCTGAAGAAGAACATTATGCTTGGTAAACTAAAGTGTCAGTGAAAAAGAAAATGAGTTTCAATAAGATGGATTGACACAGTGGCTGCAACAATGGGCTCAAATATAACAATGAAGATGGTGAAGGACTGAGCAATGTTTCTTTCTGTTGTGCCCGGGGTCACTATACATCAGAACTGACTCAATGACACCTAACAACAGCAGCAATAACAACATAACCATTTGTATTATCAAATCATAAAAAGCCTAAATATCTATAGTGGTAAATTGTTGAGGAAAGTCCCTGGGTGGTGCAACTAGTTTGTGTTCAACTTCTAAAGTAAAGGTTGGCAGTTCCAACCCACCTAACTGTGCCATGGAAGAAAAGTCCTGGTGATATGCTTCCATTAAGATTGTAGCCAAGTAAACCCTACGAACAGTTGTACTCTATAATAGGTGAGGTCTGCATGAGTTGGAATCAACTCAACAGCAGCTAATGACAGCAACAAAAGTAAATTATTAACCCAACTGAGGTACGTTTATATCATAGGACACAGTGCAGTACAGTGTGTTGCTTCTGCTCAGAGGTTTTGGAGGTGAATTTTGGACATTTTTGATTTTGAGCAACTTATTTAAGTGATCTGTCAGTCAGTTTTCTCATTCATAAGTTTCTACTTCATATGATTGTTAAACCAAAAACCAAACTCACTGCCATGGAGTCAGACCTGACTCATAGCTACCCCTCCTTGGGTTACTGAGGTGGTATCACTATGGAAGTAGATTGCCCAACCTTCCTTCTGAGGAGTGGCTAGTGGGCTTGAACTGCCAGGCTTCTGATTAACAGTCAAATGCTAGAGGCACTACGCCACCAGAGCTCCTATATGATTGTTAATAAGTTCAATAAGCTAACAATAATAAAGTAGTCAAAATGATGACTAAGTCTTAATAATTGTTCTTGTTGTTAGGAGCTATCCATGTGGTTACAATTCATAGCAACCTTATGTGTAGTAGAACATTTCCTGGTCTTGTTCCATCCTCACAATAATTGTCATGTTAGATCTCTTTGTTGCAACCACTGCATCAGTCCCATCTTTTTGAGGGTTTTCCTCTTTTTTGCTAACACTGTACTTTACCAAGAATGATATTTTTCTCTAGGGATTGGTCCTTCCTGATAATAAGCCATTCTTGCTTCAAAGATACATTCTGGCTATACTTTTTCCAAAACAGATTTGTTCATTCTTCTGGCAGTCTGTGGTATATTCAATATTCTTCCTCAACACCACAATTCAAATGCATCAACTCCTCTTTGGTCTTCCATTCTCATTTTACACATTTTGTATGCATGTAAGGCAATTGAAAATAAGAGCCTGGGGGAACCACTGAGACTATGGCCTCTAGCTTCCCATCAGGTCTGGAATTGAATCCACACCTGTGGCTTCCAGCCAAGCAAAAGACAAGCATATGAGTTGAACATTTACCTGAGGTAGATACACTCCTTGGAGAGAACAATCATGGGAGAAAGAAAGACTGCTTATGCACCAGGAGACAGATCAGGGGGCAGGAGGGCATGGAGAAATGAACACAGGGAAGAGGTAACTATCGGGAGGGAAGCTGTTGCATTGTGATAAATTGTGGTCAATGTCATGAGACAAAGTGTATGTGAACTGCTGCATGGAAAGTGAATTTGCTCTGTAAATCTTCACCCAAATCACAATATAAATAAATAAATAAATAAATCTTCAAAGGGATATCTTTACTTTATAAAATTTTAAAGAGATCTTTTGTAGCAGATTTGCCCAATGCAGTACATTGTTTGATTTCTTGACTGCTGCTTCCATGGGCATGGATTGTGAATCCAAATAAAATAAAATCCTTGACAACTTCAATATTTTCTAGATTTATCATGATGTTGTTTATTGGTCCAGTTGTGAGGATTTTCAATTTCTTATATTGGAATGTAACCCATTCTGAAGACTATATATAGTCTTTGACCTTTGTCAGTAAGTGCTTTAAGTCCTCTTCTCTATCAGCAAGCAGGGTTGTGTTATCTGTGTATCACAGG
>NW_006921620.1:13311302-13321376 GCF_000298275.1 Orycteropus afer afer | reverse complement strand
AGACAAGAGATAAGAGCAACCTCTGAGAGAATACAGAGTCCATTTAGAGTATACTTTACTGACCTGGACCAACACCTTTATGAGACAAGGGTAACAAATAGACAAACATAAGCTAAAAGAAATTTTTAAGCAAGAGTCCATTCTCTCATCAGAATTCTCATTATTATGGGTTCATGCCAGATGAAGGAACCCTTTTCTAAGCTTAATGGGCATATGCCCAACAGGAGGGATATTACCTTCATTCAAAAAGCAATAGCAAAACAAACTGTATTAAAGAACTACACCATCTTCCTGGAGAAGAAGTTAGGCTGAACAATGGTTTGTCTGATGTTTCAACAAACATAAAAAGGAAATTGTGTAGAAACAAAGTTATCTTCCCAAGAATGCCCAAGACACTAGCTTCTTCTCTCACTCCATCAGTCTAGTGTAATCATCAAAATGATGATACAAAACTGTTCCCTCTAGCACTTCCACTCAAGTGGAATATTACCAGGCTATTCTTAGAAACAGTTAAGGGATTCTTAATTAATCCATTCTCAGTCATTTCAGGAAAATATATATATCCTGATTCAAGTATGAAAAAGCAGAATGAAAACTTAAGTCACTTAAAAAAAATTCATGACAGGAGAGAGAGAGATTGATTTCAAGAAATAGAACATGTTTTTGAAAAAAGATTAACTTCAAAAACTGTCATTCAGAGAGGATCTATGATGGGGACCCAGGCAGAGGTGCCAACCAGAGCCTCCACAGCAAAGACTTGAGAAACCAAATGATACAAATGACAATCCTGGAACTCAGAGCTTCAACGTGAAGGATGGATAAAGAAGTAGATCAAATACCAATTAGGGAAAGAGACTACTAAATGAACATGGTGAATAAAGAGGAATAGAGAGGAGTGGACTGCCACCTGCACAGAGTAGCCATTTTGAATTATTGCGAACAGCATTCCAATTGGAGCAGGAGCCGGATGACCAACTCCATTCACCTCATACTGCACCAGCATACACATCGGGAATTAGTGACCAGAGAGGTGTTATCCCCTCCCCATCTTCCACACAACTTCTTAGTGACCAGATTTGTGGATCACCACCGCTAACCTCTCCCACCTGGCAGTTAGTCAAACCCCCTCTACTGCCACCACCTGGCAGTTAGTCAAATCCCCTCTACTGCCAGTGCTGTGCCAATTTTTTCCTTTATTCTTTTCTTTCTTATTAGTTCTTCCTTCTCCCACCCTTTTATTTATTTTTTCATTATTTTTTCTTCTTGTTCCCCTTCTTCTTTTTTATTTTGATCCTGTGGAATAGGTGCCCATCCCCTTTTCCTCTGGTATCAGCAGTGCCTACCTTTGCCCCTCTGCAGATGGCAGTGCACTATCCCATAGAGTAAGCTCTGTGTTTCTGCTGCAGTTGTGTTTGGCGGTTAATACTTGAATAGATACTGTGCATCTTTCTTTCTTTTCCTCATTTTTCCTTTTTTTTTTTTTTCTTCTTCTTAGTTCTTCCCTCTTCCTTTCCCCTTGTTTTATTTTTTCCTTTTTTTTTTTTTTGCTTCTTCTTCCTCTTTGGATTTCTTTTCTTTTTTTTTTTTGTCCCATGGAGTGGGATCCATTCTTCCTTCCATCTCCTTGTTCACTAGCACCCACCACTGCCCCTCCACATTCAGCAGTGCATGCTCCCATGGAATGCCACATTCCCAGCCTACCCATGTTTGGCAGCTAGTGTTGGCACCAGTACTGTGCCAGTTTGTCTGTCTATTTATTTGTTTTTTTTCTTTTGTTTGTGTTTTATTTTTATCTTTCTTCTTAGTTCTCACCTATTCCCCCACTTTCTGGGTTTTTTTTTCTTCTTTTCCCACATCCTACTTTTTTTTTCCCCCCCAACAGTTGGGAACCAGGGACCATACCTAGCATACCTGCCATACCTGCTGCCCTATCCCCTGGGAGAGTGCCACCACTTCAGCACCACTGGATCAAAGATAGATGGTGGCCAACAACCACCCAGCCTTCCCCCAGCTGCTCTACATGACCAGTGATCAGAGACTCATGTCCACACTTCCACCCACTACCAGATCCACCCAGAGATAAGTGGTGAGCTCCCCTCGTGGTTCCAAACTAGCAACAAAAGTAGCACATCCACCCTATTTCCCTAATATTTAATTAAAAAAAAATGCATCATACAACAAACCATCATATAATCAACAAATAAATACAATGACACCAAATGTCTTGGAGACTACAGAAAGCTTCAAATCACAAACATACACAAACACATTAAAAATAAATAAATAAATAAATAAAATAAACAGGACAAGATGATTTAAGCAAGTGGCCAAAATATAGGACCAGAAAATCTTCTGGAAGAAGAAACATGATTGGAATTACCTGATAAGGAATTTAAAAGAATTATACTTAACTCCTTACAACAGATTAAGAAAAACATCAAGAAAGCCACAGACAAAATCAAAGAAAGCACACAAAAAGCTCCAGAAAAATTCAAGAAAATAATAAAGACAAGTTTATAAAATAAATGGGAAGTCAGAAGCCACACAAAAAGACCAAATAGAAATATAGAAGATTAATCCTATAATTTTAGAAATAGATAATGTATTGGAAAGGTAAAGAAGTATAACTGAATGAATGGAAGAAAGAATTAGTGAAACTGAAGACAAATCTCTTAATACTAATCTGTTAAAGGAGCAGTCAGGAAAAAAAAAGAAAGAAAGAAATGAAGAAAGCCTAAGAATTATGTGGGACACTGTCAGAACAGAGAGACACACAGAACAGAAACTGAGTTCTCTGGAGAAGCAAAACTGGTGAAGCTTATATATATATACACATAGAGGGAGAAATATTTATCTCAAGGACATGGCTCACACAGTTGTAAAGTCTGGCAAGTCTGAAGTCTGAGGCAGACATCAAGTTCAGGCTTCTCCTCACTCACATAGCTGCAAGGGTACTGAACCAGTAGAAGGATTTAGCAAAGTGGCAGGGTATAAGATCAACATACAAAAAGCAGTCAATTCTGCTGAGCTAACAAAGAAAACATTGAAAAGGAAATCAGGAAAACACCACCATTTGCAATAGCTATCCAAACAATCAAATACTTAGGAACCAAACGAGAACTACATAAATGTAAGACTATACTGTACCCACGGATAGCAAGAATTAACATTGTGAAAATGTCAGTATTACCCATAGCAATCTATAGATACAATGCAATCTTGATCCAGATTGCATCATCATTCTGTAAAGAGAAGGAAAAACTAATTAACTTTATATGGAATGGAAAGAAACCCTAGGTATGCAAAGCACTACTAAAGAAAAAATTCAAAACTTACTATAGAGTGATGGTAGTCAAAACAGCCTGGTATTGGTACAATGACAGACACATAAACCAATAGAACAGAATTTAGAACCCAGAAGTAAATCCATCCCACCTATGGACAGCTGATCTTTGACAAAGGGCCAACACCAATTAAATGGAGAATAAATAGTCTTTTTAATAAATGGTGCTGGAATAATTGGATATCCATTTGTAGAAAAATGAAACAGTATCCATATCTCTCACCATACACAGAAACTAACTCAAGATAGATCAAAGACCTAAGTGTAAAACCCAAAACCATAACACCCATGAAAGAAAAGATAGGGACAAACCTAAAAACCCTAATACATGACATAAATACTTTATTAAACATAACTAATAAGGTACAAACACCAAAAGACAAACTAAATGACTGAGACTTCCTAAAAATGAAACATTTATGTGCATCAAAAGATTTCACCAATGGAGTAAAAAGAGAACCTACAGAATAGGGGGGAAAAAATTGGCAGCAACATATCAGACAAGGGGCAAATCTCAAAAAATTTATAGAAAATCTTAACACCTCAACAGTAGAAAGACAAACAGTTCAATTTAAAAGTGGGCAGAAAAAATTAATAGGCAATTCACCAAAGAACATTCAGCTGGCCAACAAACAACAAAATCAAAACAACAATGAGATATCATCTCACTCCAGTACTAACAGCAAAGTACAAAAAAACAGAAAACAACAAATGTTGGCAAGTATGCGGAGAGACTAGAGCCCTTCTAAACTCCTAGTCAGAGTGTAAAATGGTGCAAGCATTGCAGAATATGGTATGGTGCTTCTTTAAAATAATTGAAATGGAAATATCAGATGATCCAGCAATCTCACTACCAACTATATTTCCTAGAGAAATAAGAACCATGACATGAACAGATATATTCCCACCTATGTTCAATGCAGCATTATTCACAATAGCCAAATGATGGAAACAACCTAAGTGTCCATCAAGGGATGAATTGATAAACAAACTGTGGTACATGCACACAATGGAATGCTATTCGTGGTAAAGAATAACAATGAATCTGTGAAACATCTCTTAACATGGATGAACCTAGAGGGCATTATGCTGAGTGGAATTAGTCAATAACAAAAAGATAAATAATGTGAGACAGTACTGTAAAAATCAAGAAAAGGTTTACACAAAGAAACATTCTTTGAAGTTTTTTTTTGGCGGGGGTAGGAAAGGGAGAGTAAATCACCAACTAGAAGGTAGACATGCATTAAGTTGGGTGAAAGGAAAGACAATATACAATAAGGGGGATGTTAGGACAAAATGATCAAGGCAAAAGAAGACACCGGGAAGAGCACAAGAGTTAAAAGAAACAAAGTTAAATATTATTACATACACAATCTGTAATAACATTAATAATCTACAGGATAGTCATACATGCTGAACAGGTGTGGGAATGTGAATGGGACTGCACCCATGAATATATATAAATTTCTATATATTTATATAGAATATATATATGTAGAGGCTATTTCTACATATATATTTCTATGTGCTCCAAATATATCTATGAATATAGTGGAGCATACAGAGTGCAAAATTAAGAAAATTTCTTTGCCATAAGCAAATACCTTTGAGGAAATGAGGTGCTCTGCTAAAAGTCCTGGAGGCTCATGACCACAGACTTGGCGGACATCAAGGTCAATTGGAATAACAAAGTCCACAAAGACAACGTTCTACATTCTACTTTGGCAAGTAACTACTGGGGTCTTAAAAGTTTGTAAGCTGCCATCTAAGGTGCAACTATTGCTTTCTGGAGCAAAGGAGAGTGAAGAAAATCAAAGATGCATGGAAACAGTCCAAAGGACTAATAGACCATGTGAACCTCAGCCTCCATGACATTGAGACCAGAAGAACGAGTGCCCAGCCACCACTGCTGACCTGCTCTGAAAGGGATCACAATAGGAGGTCCTGGATAGTGGTAGAAAAAATGTGGAACAAAACTCAAAATAAGAAAAAAGACCGGGCTTACTGGTTTGATAGAAACTAGTGGAACCCTGACACTATGGACCTTAGATACCCTTGAAGCCTGGAGTTGAACTTACCCCCCATGGCTCAAATTTTAGCCAAACAATAGACAGTTTGGTTCATCTACTTGCTAAAGATTTAGAGTGTTGCAAACCCTAAGGCAATTCTGTTCTGCCCTATAGGGTCACTATGAGTTGGAATAGACTCTATGGCAGTGGACTGGATTGGGTTTGGTGGGGTGATTGTTGGAATTAACAGATCACAAAATAAATTTCTTGGCACATGTTGTTGTTGTTGTTATGTGCCGTCGAGTCAGACCCGACTCATAGCGACCCCTCCTTGGGTTTCCGAGGCAGTATCACTACGGAAGTAGGATTGCCCAACCTTCCTTCCGAGGAGTGGCTGGTGGGTTTGAACCGCCAGCCTTCTGGTTAGCAGTCAAGTGCCTTAGCCACTAGGCTACCAGAGCTCCCTCTTGGCACATAGTAGTTGCTTAATAGAAGTTAGTTCCCTCTTGTGACAATAGTAATTCCCTTAACAAGGATTTTTACACTTTGTTTCATACTCTCAAACTCACTGACATCGAGTTGGATCAGATTCATAATGACCCCTCCTTGGGTCTCCGAGGTGGTATCACTATGGAAGCAGGTTACCCAATCTTCCTTCCAAGGAGTGACTGGGTTTGAACCACCCACCATCTGTTTAGCAGTCAAATGCCTTAGGCACTATGCCACCTGATGGATTTAAACATTTATACAGATTGTCTATGTCATTCATCACACATGTGGCAAAAATATTACAGCGTAAAATGTTGCATACATTAGTGCCATAGCAATAACAAAGCCAATCCTGGTTTCTTGCCAAGACAAATATGATTATACATTACTGTGTTCTCTGTGATAAATTCCTTTGAGGTTTCAGAATGCTGTGCATGAAAAACTATGGCAATCTATTTAAAATTCAGTTACTTTTCTATAATGCAAATCTTTGTTTTACAGAGCTGCTGAACTGTAATATAAATGTTATATAGTACCTTGTCAAAACAGCTTTATTAGCAATTAGATATTGGAATGAGTAATGAAACTAAAAGTATTCATATTTTTAGCGTTTTTCCATAATCTCAGCTTTGTGCTCTTATAAAAAAATATTTGAAGTAGAACAATGTTTACATGCTGTAATTTCTTGTCATTTGTTAAATTTAATTCTGCTTGAAAAAAATAAATTGAAAATGTAGGTTTAAAAATTCCAACAGGCATGAACATTTTAGGTATAAAAAGCTAGCACATTCTGTTACTACTTTGCCATATGTCATTTTTCCTATTTGTGCTCACATATATTCAGCATTTACTTTGTCACACTACTTATAAATCATAATGTAGTATATGAATAATGAAAGGCAGATTTTTTTTCCAGCTATCTAATAGACCATTTATAAAAGAATCTTTCAGTAAATTACTTATGAATATAGACAACAAGCTTTCTCATTTGTGTAAATAGAGTTGATGACTACATCTTTAAATTATAATGATTCATTCAATCATTAGCTAACAAAGGGGAGAATAAAACAATGGTTGATTTAAAGAATCATTTGCAAAGCATACCTAATTAGTCATACATGGGAAATCCTTCATACCTATTCATCCCCTTCTTCTCTCAGATTTGTTCCATCTTTAAAATGGTGGACCATCTTAAAGACAGTATTGATGCATTATAATCAGGAGCATTGCAACACTATGGAACTTTTTTGTAGGGAAAAATGTAAAATTATATTTGAATAAAACTAGGAAAATATACCAAAATAATAGTTCAATTAACAGTCTTCAGAAATAGCCAGTGTTTGCTTTTTGCTGATTTCATTAAAGAAGCAACCAATAAATAAATATTTTATGCGTATTGCTTAAAATTTGAAAATAAGAAAATAAGTAAAAACTGAAAGTTTTGCTTTGTTTTTCATATCCTTCAAGACCACATGAGTGTGTGTAACATGGGTCTACTACAGCCTCAGTGTATATTCTGTTCTGTAATCTGCTTTTACTCTCATCATGGATATTGTTATAAATCAATAAATATAATAATCTTGTCAAGCATGAGAATAAAAGCTAATCTTTAATGAGAGTTTCATATGTGTTTGAAATTATGCTAAGAAGTTCATACATAAAAGCTCATTTAGTTTTATAGAAATCATTGAGCATGTCCCATTATTTCCATGTTACAGAGAAGGAAATACAGGGAGGTTAAGAGATTTGACAAGGCCACTTAACCTCTCTTTTCTGAAACAAGAATATAAAAAATTATTTGTGTGACTTCAGAATTCAATTTCATAATCACTGTGCTACACAGTATTAGATCATGTTGAAAAAGTTAAAATCTATGTATATCACCTTTTTCAGGAATAGATGATTGCTTCCAATTTTTCACAATTATAAATAATACTAGGGTAAATATCCCTAAAATATATATCTTTGTAAACTCAATTATTAATTTACTTAGGACAAATTCGTAGTATTTCTACTGAGACAAAGAGAATGAATCTCTTGATTCATATAAACAAATTATTTCCTTTTAACAATGGAAAATAGTGCTCTTCATAATTTTAACCAATTTCATAGGCCAAAAATAAATAAAATATCTCATTTGAATTTGTATGTGTTGAACATTTTCCAATAAATTTGTTTTACATCTTTTTTTCTTTGGGAATGAAGATATCAGATTTTGAAACAATAATTCAATAACTGGCAAACCAAATTATAGATACCCTTTGGCCTTTAGACTTAGATGGTATCATAGCTAGTGGTTCTGATATTTGTAGGTTTAGAGTTTTTTGGTCAGGCTTATTAACATTTGATATACCCTTCCTTTTAGTGTGAAAGGAGCTCTGGCAGCACAATGCCTAAGGCATCTGACTGCTAACCAGAAAGTTGGTGGTTCAAACCCACTAGCCACCCTGCAGAAGCAAGACTGGGCAGTCTACTTCTTTAAAGATTTACTGCCTCAGAAATCCAATGGGGATCGCTATGAGTCTGGAGCTCAGGTGATGGTGTGGGTAAAGCATTGGGCTGTTAACCAAAAGGTTGGCAGTTCAAACTCACCAGACTGAGGCAGTCTGTTTCTGTAAAGATTTACAACCTTGGAAACTCCATGGAACAGTTCTACTCTGTCCTATGGATTGCTATGAGTCAGATTTGACTACATCCCAGCGGGTTTTTTTGTTTTTTTGTGGTTTTAGTGTAAAGTTTTTAGTGATACATACATACTATCATGTAATCATCATGATAATCAAGCTATACAATATTTCTATCACCCCAAAAGGCAATCTTCCACCCCTGGTAATCATTAATTTCTTTTCTGTCCCTGTATGTTTTGTCTTTCCTAGAACTTCATATTGTTGTTGTTGTTGTTATTTGCCGTCGAGTCAGCCCTGACTCATAGCGACCCCTCCTTGGGTTTCTGAGGCAGTATCACTACGGAAGTAGGATTGCCCAACCTTCCTTCCGAGGAGTGGCTGGTGGTTTGAACCGCCAGCCTTCTGGTTAGCAGTCAAGTGCCTTAGGCACTATGCTACCAGAGCTCATATAAAAGGGATTAAATAGTATGTCAGGTTTTTTTAAAAACTTTTTATTGAGATTTGAGTGAAAGTTCACAGAGAAAATTGGTTTTCCATTCAACAATTTATAAAAATTTTGTTTCCTGAAATTAGTTGCAATCTCCACAATGTAACAACACTCTTCCCACTTCCTCCCTGTCTTTACTATTTCCATTTATCCTTCTTCCCTATGCTTCCCTGTCTTCTGAACTTTTTCCCTGGAAAAATGCTGCCTTTTGATCCTATCTTGATGATTGTTCTAGGAGGTGCCTACGTCCCTGATGTTATTGTTCACCTTACAGGCTTGTCTATTGTTTGGCTGAAAGTTGAGCTACAGGGGTGAGTTCAGTTCTAGGTCTGAAGGGTGCCAATTGGCCATAGCCTTGGGGGTTCCACAAGTCTCTATCAGACAAGTAAGCTTGGTCTTTTTTCTTATTTTCGGTTTTGTTCTGCATTTTGCTCCCACTCTACCCAAGACTTTTAAATGTGATCTTTTTCAGAGTGGTCAACAGTGGTAGGTGGGCACCATTTTGTTCTGGTCTCAGCTCATGGAGGCTGAGGTTCATGAGATTCTTTAGTCCTTTAGACTAATTGTTTCCTTGCATCTTTGATTTTCTTCACTTCTCTTTACTTTGGACATAGAATGACTACTAATTTTTCCATAGATGGCTGCTCACAAGATTTTAAGACCTCAGTTGCTTCTTGCCAAAGTAAGGTGTAGAACATTGTCTTTATGGACTATGTTATACCAATTGATCTTGATGTCCCCCAAGAGGATGATCCTGAGTGCCCAAGAAGTATATAGATTTTTGAGTCTGACTTCTTTCACTTAGAGTAATACTTTAGAAATTTATCCATGTTGCTGCATGCATCAAGGAGCTCTGGTTAAGGCATTTAGGCTGCTAACCAAAAGGTTGATGGTTCAAACCCACCAGCTGCATTGTGGGAGAAAGATGAAGCAGGCTGCTTCTGTAAAGATTAACAGCCTTAGAAACCCTATGGGGATTGCTGTGAGTCAGAATCAACTCAATGGCAGTGAGTTTGGTTTTGTTTTTTGGGGGGGACCACATGTATCAGTATCAGCAAGTTTTTTGTGGTTTTTTTTTTTTTTTTTTTTTTTTTTTTTTTTTTTTTTTTTTTTTTTTTT
>NW_006921620.1:13276895-13310862 GCF_000298275.1 Orycteropus afer afer | reverse complement strand
AAAAAAAAAAAAAAAAATTCCAAGCTATCTGTGCAGTGGCTAGTGGCACTTAAAGATTTTAGCACTTCTGAAATGATTCTAAGGAGCCCTGCTGGTACAATGGTTAAAGCCCTCAACTCTTAACTGTAAGATCAGTGGTTCTAACCCACCAGCATCTCCATGGGAGAAAGATGGGACACTTGCTTCCATAAGGACTACAGCCTAGAAACCCTTTGAACAATTCTACTGTGTCATGTAAGGTCCCTGTGAGTCAGAATCAACTCGACAGCAATGAGTGTTTGCTTTATGAAAAATGATTCTGGATATGGCTCATCTGGACGTTCGCTGACTAGGGCCTCTCGATGAAAGTGGGCAATTTTTAAAATAGGAGTTATAATCAGCTTTCAGTTATACAAGGATTCATCATGCAATTGAGTCCTTATCCGTGTCCTTTGATTCTTCTTTCTCAAGTAGCATTGGGTTGCTTACTTAGAAAATCTACGTTTAAAGTTTTAATAAAGGAAATAAATTAGGTTAACATACTAGTATGTAACAAGGCATAGGTAGCATTTATGATCATAAGTAAGTTACCTTTCTTATCATCAGTTATATACAGTAAAATTTTTATTTATAATCAGATTTCTAATGTATGAAACTTATAACAAATATCAACTAACAAGCACTGTGATTACATTCTCCAGCATTCATAATCTTACAATCTTGTGGAGACATAGACAATTTTGTAAGCAAATGCAGAGCAGGGTAACAATGGTTATGCCTGAGGAGCACATAAAGGAGGTACCTGTCCAAACGTGGAGTCACTGGTTGGTGCCATCGGATAAGCACTCAGCTACTAACTTGGGAGCTTGGCACTTCATACCTACTCAGAGGTGCCTTAGAAGAAAGACCTGGTGATCTGCTTCTGGAAAGCAACAGCCATGAAACCCCATATGTTGAAGAGTAGAGTAAGTTCTATGTATATATGGAGTCACCGTGAGTCAGCATCAACTTGACAGCAACTGGTTATTCAAATTTAGTAATGCTTGGGAGAAAGAAGGGCTGCTTATGCACAGGGAGACAACTCAGGGGGCAGGAGTCCATGGAGGGATGGACACAGGGAAGAGGTAACTGTGGGGAAGAAGTAGGGGGGGAGCTGTTGCATTGTGGTAAACTGTGTCAATGTCATAAACAAAGTATATGTAAACTGTGTATAGAAAGTGAATTTGCTCTGTAAATCTTCACCCAAATCACAATAAATAAATAAATTAACTAAATTTAAAAAAAAATTAGTAATGCTTGCAACATCCCCCAAGGGGAAATCTGAATTAGGATTTAACCAAGTAAGAAGAGAGAGAAGAATGTTCAAGGTAGAAGAACCACCTTGCACAAAGATTTTATCAGGAGAGGCAAGAGCATGGACAAGAGACTTGAGGATCAACCACATGATCCAGAATGAGAAGAAAGGAAAAAGAATGCAGAAGGAGCAGACATGCTGGAATGGGCAGTGTTTCGTTCTGTTGTACATAGGGTCACTATGAGTCGGAGCCTATTTGATAACACCTAATAACAACAACCTCGGAAGGAAGATGGGGCAATCTACTTCCGTAGTGATACTGCCTTGTAAACCCAAGGAGGCGTCACTATGAGTTGGGGCTGACTTGATGGCACATAACAACAACAACAACACAACAGGGAGCTCTGGTAGCGTAGTGCCTAAGGCACTTGACTGCTAACCAGCAGGCTGGTGGTTCAAACCCACCAGCCACTCCTCAGAAGGAAGGTTGGGCAATCTACTTCCATAGTGATACCGCCTCGGAAACCCAAGGAGGGGTCGTTATGAGTTGGGTCCAACTCAATGGCACATAACAACAATAACAATAACAACAACATATAGATTAGAGCATATGGGTAAATTAAGGGTTGGGAAATTTCAGCATAGTCAAAGAGCCTTTGTATTGGGAAAGATGGACAAGGAGGTAAATTGGGATTTTATATTTCAAACATGATTATTGGTTGAGACTCTAGCTGTGAATTTGGGACAGAATGGTTGCAGAAGTGAAAGTAATTGGACTTAGGGTGGTTAAGAAATTTAAAGGACAGAGTACATGGATAATCACACCCATCAATTACCGTAAACACATTAGTGTCAACAGACTTCCATGGAATTTCATGACAATAAATTTGGGAAACCCTGAGTTAAATTGAAACAAAAGTCCTTGCTGCAGGTCTTCTCAACTTCAGTGTGATAATATGCACTGGGGAGTGCTTAGAGAAGGAGGTAATGTGCAGTTGTTCCCAAAAGTTTTTGAATACAAAGACGTATTTTTAGAAAATCATTCAGGGTTACTCCCCTTTTAGACATACCATTTTATCAGTGAAATAAAAGCATTTTTAAAAAAGAACTGATTTTCGATGTCTGATGATGCTTACTCAGGAGCTCTGGGAGCGTAGTGCCTAAGTCACTTGACTGCTAACAAGAAGGCTGGCCGTTCAAACCCACCAGCCACTTCTCAGAAGGAAGGTTGGACAATCTACTTCCTAGTGATACTGCCTTGGAAACCTATGAGTCAGGTCCTACTTGATAGTACATAACAACAACAGCACAATGCTTACTTTGCAAATCAATCACTTTTCTGTCTTGAGGATAGTGAGTCTCAGAAAGGTGTGAAAGAGAATCAGTCCCTTGTTAAATATGCGGAGTTCTGGGAAGTACCCTAGAGATTATGATCCTGGAGTAGGGGTCTTGGGTAGTGCCTGGGGATCTGCACTATAACAGGCACATCACATAATTTGGTTCCAGAGCCAACGCTTGGCCAGGATCCAGCTGGGCCTACAGTTTCCAATACACTGCTTCTCAGTATTGGCTGCACATTAGAATCATGCAGGGAGCCTTTAAAATCCCAGCTGACCTGGCCAAGTCCAGGAAAATTAAATCTCCAGTCTCCAGGGTACCAATGAAGAATGAGTATTTTTTAAAGCTCCCACATGATTCCAACGTGTAGCTAAGATTGAGAACCTGTGGTCCTGTAAATTTGCTGCAGAAAGCTTTAAGCTTCTTTGGCACTTCAGGACTTGGAAATAGTTCATAAGATCTATAGCTAATGTTCTAATAAAAGCTGGGCCTTCCTCTGGTTTAATTAGCTTATCAGTAAAAACCACCTAGAGACTTCTCCTTTCTTTGGAGAGAAGAGATTTTCTCAGAAAGTAGCTTTTAGCCCTTCTCCCATTATAGCACAAAAAGAAAATTCCGGAATGGAAACAAACCTCTGAACTAACATAAAACTCTGAACTGAAACAGAACACCACTAGTTTTTTTTTAAAGAGAAGAAAAGGATTCTAGAAAGTCTTTTTTTCCAACAGGGAAAGTAACTCTGGTTCTGTCATATTTTAACCTTTGTGGCTTTCTATCTCCAAATTCTTAAGATAACAGGAAATTGGTTAACATAAACTTTAAAATTAATTTCACAACCTCGAGTCTGGATTTTTCTGATGACTTCTTAAGCAGCTAACATTACTTCTCTTTACTAAAATACTCATCAATCTCACAATCATTAGGAAAATTAATGTAAGAAAATTGAGTATTACAGTACATACTTCATGAGATAATGCTTTTCTCCTTCCCTTTCTTTTCCTATTGCCCTCTTCAAAGAACACAGTGAATAAAGTAAGGAAGCAGATAGCAAAATAAAGGGGGATGATATTTCGGAGTAGGACATTCATCTTACAGTCCTTTGATAAAATATGAAAAAAGAAAACCAAACTCATTGCTGTCAAGTCGGATATGATTCATAATGACCCCTCCATAGGCAGTATCACTATCGAAGTAGATTGTGCAGTCTTTCTTCCAAGGAGTGGCTGGTGGGTTTGAACCACCAGGCTTTTGGTTAGTGGTCAAATGCCTTAGGCACTACGCCACCAGAGCTCCCTTGATAAAATATAGGCTGTGATTAATGCAGCTTTAGACTTGCTGAAAGATTTAATTATAGGACCACAATTCTTTATCCTAAATCCTTACTGATAGATAATTTGAAAATACTTTATATTTTGTTACATAAGCATTGTCTGGTGTCTTGTTGTTTTTGTTGTTGTTAGGTACTATCAAATCAGTTCTGAATCCTGGCCGTGTGTACAGCAGAATTAAACACTGCCCAGTCCTGCCATCCTCAACAATCATTGCTATGTTTGAGCCCATTGTTGCAGCCACTTTCTCGGTCCATCTTGTTGAGGGTCTTCCTCTTTTTCGCTGACCCTCTGCTTTGCCAAGCATGGTGTTCTTCTCCAAGGACTAGCCTTCTTGATAAATGTCCAAAGTATGTAAGATGAAGTCTTGCCATCCTCCAAGGACATTCTGATGTCCTTCTTCCAAGAAAGATTTGTCCATTCTTCTGGCAGTCTACAATAAATTTGATGATGTTCACCAACACCATACTTTGAAAGTATCAGTTCTTCTTCTATCTTCCTTATTTGTTGTCCAACTTTCTGATGTGTATGAGAAAATTCCGTGGCTTAGGCCAGGCACACTTTAATCCTCAAAGGGACATCTTTGCTTTTTAATACCCTAAAGGGCTCTTTTGTATTTGATTCACCCAATGCAACAAATTGATTTCTTGATGAGTGTTTCAATGGGCGTTGATTGTGGATTCCAGTAAAATGAAATTCTTGACAACATCAATACTTTCTTCATTAATGCTGGTGTTGCTTATTTGTGCAGTTGTATTTTTGTTTCTTTATATTGATGTGTAATTCATATGGAAGGCTGTAGTCTTTGATTGTCATCAGTGTGCTGAGACCTCTTCATTTTCAGCCAGCAAGGTTGTGTCGTCTGCATATCACAAGTTGTTAATGGATCTTTCTCCAATGCTGATGCTGCATTCCTCTTCATACAGTCCAGCTTCTCAGATTATTGCTGAGCATACAGATTGGATAAGTGTGGAGGATGGCTACAGTCTGGTGTGTTGTTGTCTGGTGCCATCGAGTCAGTTCAAACTCATAGCAACCCTGTGCACAATACAATGAAATACTGCCCAGTCTTGTGCCAACTTCATAATCCCTGCTATACTTAAACCCATTTTAGCAGCCACTGTGTCAATCAGTCCATCTCATTGATGGTTTCCTCTTTTTCACTGACCATCTACCTCACTAATATTCTGTCCTTCTCCAGGGACTGGTCCATCCAGATGAAATATGAGACAAAAAGTCTGGTCATTCTCATTTCTATGCAATATTCTGGCTGTCTTTCTTTCAAGACAGATTTGTTTGCTCTTCTGTCAGTCCATGATTTATTCAATATACTTCACCAACACCACAGTTCAAATGTATCAGTTCTTCAGTCTTCATTGTCCAGCTCTCTCATGCATGTGAAACTGTTGAATGCATCATGGCTTGGGTCTGGTGTAGAGACTCAAAAATTAAAAATATGACTATTTAGGCAGCAAAACAGAAAGAGCATAGATTACACATCAGTTCAGGTCAAGTGTTTTCCACTAAATGAATTTTAATTCATCTTACGGAAAAATAGTTGGGCTTTAAAGTTTTGGTTTTTTTTAATTGTAGCTATAGGTAAAGGATCATGGGCTCACAGGTTAAATAAACAAATGGTGAATTCTGGTTTTTAAATTCTAGCCAATTATGGAAAAAAATATTTTTATTTCTTCTCTCTCTCTCTCTTTTTTTTTTTTTTTTGCTTTTTAGCTTAATTCTATTGCTTGCAGATAACTGTAAGTGAATAGTAGATAACATTTGAAGAACAAGAGCCCTTATGTATATAATTTCATTTTATTTCAATAAAATATATTTCAGACAGATATTATTTTCCCCACTTTGCAGATGAGAAAATTGTGATTTGGAAAAGTTAATTGCTTAATGTGGATGAACTTGGAGGACATTATGCTGAGTTAAATAAGTCAATTACAGAAGAACATATATTGTATTTACAATAATCCACTATTGTAAAAAGTCAACAAAGGGTTTATATACGGAAGGAAACTTTGTTGGTTACCAGGGAGGGGAGGGGAAAGGAAGGATAAGTTCTAGACAGGTTGAAAAAAAATTATTTATATATATTTATACATATACCTATATCTATATCTATTTACATATAGATATAGATATAGGAGTAGGAGGGAGGGAGAAAGAGGAAGTATTTGTGTGTGCAAGGCATTGAGTTTATGCTAATGGTGGTAGAATATTTTGGAAAAGGATGGCAGTAATGATGGCACAATTTTAGAAAATGTCATCAATGTCTGTGAGCTGTAAATGTGGAAGTTGTTATGTTGGTGAATGTCTTGTGGTATATGTTTTCACCACAATAAAGGTAAAATAAGAAAAAAATATCAAAAAAAAGGTTAAATTGCTTATAAAAGTTAAGTTGTGAAGGCGTCCTCATTCAAGCCCTTGGCATTCATACTATTTGACTGCAAAGTCCACTGTACCACACACCCAGTACCAACAGAGCCAAAGACGTAAATCTATCTAGATTAAAAAATCAAACCAAACCCATTGCCTTCACATTCATTTCAGCTCACAAAAGATCCATATAATCATTTTTAAAGAACATAACTTAAAGAATGTCCTCAGCATTTGATCTAACAATATAACATCATAGAACTTTGAATATACTACTACCTTTTCCAAGTAAGTATTTAAATAAAGATTTAATTAATACATAAAACATATTCTAGGTGTCCAGAAACCAATGTATTGAGAATGGGCAAGAAGAAAATTCCCAAGGAAGATCCTTTAAAGACTGTCTTGCAAGTCTCTTCAGCTGGATAATGGGAATAAGCCACTGTGAACACCTTCAATTAAGGCAATAAACGTATGTGCGCTAGAGCGCACTGGCTTTGGAGCTAATTTGCAAAACTATGGCAAATACAGAAAAATGAATCCTTCTGTGCAGGTTTCCATTACAATCAAAAGAGATTTAGGAAATAGAGCTTATTCTTTCTTCCAAGTCCTGATGTAAGGTAATTTTATGCTCTTTATGTTTTGCTGCCGAGAACAGTCATATTTTTTATTTTTTATTATTTATTATTATTATTTACCTTTAAAATATATTTTATATATTCACTAATTTTTTTATTCATTGATGAGAACTTAGAATTTCTCAGCCAAATTGCCCATAATAATGGATTTTCTTTTTTTCTATTGCTTTATACTGAACACTTCCCTATTGTTGTTGTTATGTGCCATCGAGTCAGACCCGACTCATAGCGACCCCTCCTTGGGTTTCTGAGGCAGTATCACTATGGAAATACATTGTCCCATCTTATGCTTTTTTTCACATTTTCCACTATTTTTCCAAAGAGGCGTAGGTGCGTAGCAGATTTTGCCAAGTGGCATGTCATAATTAAACTTTCACGTCATAAATAAATGACAATTTTGTTTTAAGTAACATTTTTTAAAGAATTGCGGAGTACAATTTCTACACATAAGATGTAGAGTATATACTAAAATAAAGATTTTTATAGAGAAGTTAGAGCTTTAAAAATTGACATCCTACAAACTTAAGAAGTAACTGATTTTAATGATCCAAAACTACTTTTTAGAAACAAATTGTTTTTCCCTGGAACCTCTGCACTCAAGGACTGGACTCAGTATTTTGCTCCCTGGTTTGCTGTGGACTTGAATGAACACTTTCTAATGAATGTTTCATGAAGCATATTCTGTTTGTTGACTCATTGGGTTTAAACTCCATCTCCACTCTAAGCCTCTATGTAAGTTATTGCTGAAGTATCAGTAATTGTGCTGATACATTGTGACCACTTTCTTCTTGTAACTCTAATTTAAACTTTTATGCATGAGTCTTTGGTTTGCCTATTGCTTGTCTGAACTCTCATCTACTAATAATGCTTAATACTGCATATTTAGAATTCAGCTGGATTAAAAGGGGAGGTCCCTGTTAGCCATTTTACCTCATAAGGAGTCTATATTACCCAGGAAAGGGGGTCAAAATATAAAATGTATTTCAGATTTTTTAAATTACTGAAAAAAATGCTGATGCATAAATAACTAATATCATAGCATCCCCCATAAGAGTTATGTTATCTACATATTTCACATCACTTCTTAACATACCATGCAAATGTGATTTTTACAATTTAGAATCATAGAGTCTCGTAGGTGGAAAAGACTTAAGCAATTATCTTGTCACTTCTCTAGATTCTTTCAGGGAAAGTCATTGCTAAGCTAGAAGAGAATTGATCTTATTTTTAAAAGCCTACTGCGATTAAAAAAAAAAAAATCTACCTCTCTCATTTAATTGTATAGGTCCACTTGCTCTTAGAGAACTTAATGAACTAATGGCTCCTATATCCTCTGCACACTCCTTTCATGTACTAGAACATATTATTCAATTTCCTTTTAATTTTCTCTTTCTTATGCACAGTCAGTTCAGTGTTTCATTTTTATTTGTTTATCTGTCTGCCAACCACGACCACCTTTGAATGATGAGCCCAGGGCAGAATCTCTCTAATTCCAGTCTAATAGGAAAAGTCATCTGGAAAGCTAAATTGAAGTGTGGTGTGAAACTGAAAGGATGCTAGTCTGAAACAGCGAGAATTTCCCACCAGAGAGACCTGAGATCTAAAAATGTAGCTTGTCTGGAAACAAACGGTTACCCTTGTGAATTAATTTAGCAATGATTCAGCATAACGAAAATGGTAATATAGTTTAGAATTTATAGGCAGTGCAAGAGAGATCTAGTGGCCACCCAACATGTGATTTTAATTGCCAAGATTGAATTCCCATGTTTTCCAGTAATTCAGTTGCATTTACAGTGACATTTTAATGCCTCATTTCCAGTGTGATCTTACAACCTTTTGGGAACAGTTCTGACACACATGGACAGTCCCTGTGTGTCAGTCGCTCCCTGTCTTTCCCCTCAGTGTGTCCAGATTTAGACAGTAGATTCACAGTCATGCCAGTCATTGCACATTCTTCCTTACTCTCCCCAACTTGTACTTGTGTGTTTGGTTTTTCTTCTGCTTTACGTTTTGCATTATGTTGGTTATCAGTGATTTGATTTAGATCACTTCTGTGCTTTATTAAGATTTTTTAATATTTCAAGTGTACATTCCAGGGCAATCATTGTCCCCTCACTTAGGATCATTTTCAGCTAACTTAATAAGCCTTTTGCATACTTCATTTTCTAGGTCAAGGACAAGAAAGAACACTGATACGGAAGCCAATGGCCTTTGGAGAAAGCAATCTTTTCTTTTTTCCCTCAGTTTTCATCTCCTTTCATCTTTCTGCAGTGTCACTTCTTCATCCTTTCTCTACCCACCAGTTGCCACTGACTGATTAATTTTCAATTTATAAGTTAGCATCTTTCAAGCAATTACTATATGGTAGGTCCTGTCCAGAGGTGTGACACTCCTGTCAACTCTGTACTGAAACACTGCATATCAAGTTGTATTTTCTCATTTCATAGATTTCAAATACCCTTGGGGCCACTGGAAATAAAGTTATTTCCACAGTTCTTATGGTTTGTATTCAATCATAGTGCATTATATGACTCTGACAAGTCTTTTTTGTCCTGAAGTCATGCTTGTTCTTTTGTAAGGAAAACTCAAAAAAATAAAAAAAATAAAAAAACACTTACAGATGAACTACTGAATTTTCCAACACTTTCATCTTGCATTCTTTATGGGAAATTAAAGTTTCTAAACTCTTATCAGTAATTAGTAAAAAATTAGCATGCTCTGCTCACTAATGATTCTTAACTAATATTGTTTTTCTTTATGTTTAAGTGGGTGAAACCTGAAAAAAAAAAATAACAGCTTCAGTATCATTAATTACTGATAACCTTCTAGTTACGGCTTAATATACATAAATTGAGTAAAAATTAATTTAATTTCTTCATACACATTTTAAATATGTCTTAGCTAGTTAAAATGCTTTCTTTTTAACTTGAAAAGAGTTTCATGTACATGAAAGAAGGCTCATGGCATGCATTCACTTCATGAAATTCTATTTATGATGTCTTCATAGTATAAAAGGAACTCTGGTGGCACAGTGCATACAACATTTGGCTGCTAACAAGAAGGTCAGCAGTTCCAACCCACCAGTCCCTTTGTGGGAGGAATATGAGGCAATCTACTTACATAAAAATCTACAGCCCCGGAAGCCCAACGGGGGTCACTATCAGTCGGAATCGACTCAATGGCAGTGGGTTTGTTTTTTGGTTATAGTATAAGGAGTCATTACAACAGCATGATAAACATAACTAGTATCACTGAATAGGACATGTGAAGAATGTTGACACAACAAATAATTTGTTATATATATATATGTATAGGTTGTTGTTGTTGTATGTGTCATCGAGTCAGATGCGACTCATAGTGCCCCTCCTTGGGTTTCCGAGGCAGTATCACTACGGAAGTAGATTGCCCAACCTTCCTTCCGAGAAGTGGCTGGTGGGTATATGTATGTATATATATTTACTACAATAAAAAAGCAAAAGAAAAAAAAAGAGTCAACTTAAAAACTACTATGAAGATATTCAAAACAGGTAATGTAATGATAGAACCCTTTTGTAATGCTGCTGTTATTAGTAGGGGCAATCACTAATGTTAGAACTTGATAGACTCTATATGTGAGATGATTAATGGTGTTATATAAATTTTTCACAGTACTGCTTCAGCAGCAGCAGATGGCCTGCTACATGCTTAAATCCATTTAAAATGTAGCCGTTGCACAGGGTTTCTTCATACACAATTCTGTTACTTTTGGACTTAAAAAAAAAAAGGCTCTGTAAAGATTTATATGGTTGAGGAAAACAACAGAGATTGCAGAGTCTGGAGTCTGAATTCATGCATCAAAATTGAAGTGTGTTTAAGTAGATTTTTGTCAACTAGCAAATGCCATTGCAGTCTAAGCATTTCACCACCTCATTCTATGCCATCTGTCTCACAGGGAACAATTAATCTGAAACCCCAATGTGCAGCTTAAAATTCCTTTAACAATGAAGAGAATATTAACGTGTCTGGCATTGCCATTTTTATCTCTTCAAATTTCAATGTTAATTTGGAACAAAGCAGATATGATATTCTATTTGCTTAATTCAGTATCCTGCCTAGCATATATCATTAGCATCTAAAATTATGTGATAACACAGAATTTAGTTCAATAACACTGTAAGTTTTTGTGACTTAAATGTATTTGGACTATAGTTTTGCATTAGTCTAGCAATTATTTGTAAAAACTCTGTAAAAATTTTATAAGACTAATTTTCCCAAGATTCTGACTCTGCAATTCCTTTTTCTTTTTGCAGAACCACATCACTGCCTTCGCGGAAGTCACATGATATTGAAGCAGATGGTCTTTCACTGCATTGGACATCATCCCTTTTCACCATCCATTCATAGCACCCAAAGTTTGTTTGATCACAAAAGAAGTTTTTAAAGTCTTCTAATAATTTTTATAATTTTAAAATCAGTGTCAACCTGTTTCCCCCGCTAGACTGTGAGCTCCTCGAGGGCAGGACTGTGTCTTTCTTCTCTGTACCCCCAGCACCTACAACAATGCCTAACACAAAGTAGGTGTTCAATAAAATATTGACATCCAAATGAACAAATGTATTCTTAAATAAATTGTTTGCTTTAGATTCCCACAGTATCATTGCAACTATGTGAAAAGAAAGCTCTACACAAGTCATATTTGTATAAGAAATTCCTCTATTTGGGGCAAGTTAAGTTTTCTTAACTCTTGCAATTATGTGTTCAGTAGTAAGCTATATTTAATTTGAAGTGGACTTTGAAAGTCATGGGGGTCTTTATTTTATTATTCAGCATGACATTATTTCCATTTTAACAGATTTCAGTGTGTGAAATTACTTTTAGAAAGTATGTTCTATACTAAAATAATGTTTGCACATTATATTATACTATATTTCACTTAAAATGTCATTCATATTATATATTCTAAGACTGGTGCTTCTGCTTTTGAAGGGGAAAATGCCAATTTTTACTGTAATAAGTAATGTATCATAATTAAAAAATATTTATTTGGACTTTTTTTCTGAAAATTGTGGTTTGATTATAGACTCATAATTTTTTTAATGCAGGCAGTCTTTAAGATAGTTTAATGAGTAAATTCAACAATGGTCCCCATTATTAAACAATCTTCAATTGGTAACAGTTTCTCAAGAGTAGTTAAAAGTTCTATTCTTAGGCTTTTTTATTCATCAAGATTTCACATAACTTAAGTGAAAAAGAACCACATCCTTATATAATTTACCTTATATAAAATGCTTATCATAGTTTACTTTACATTTATGTACTGTTTTATAGCTTACAATGTATATTTACAATCATTGTTCATTAATCTTCAGAATAATGCCATACAAATGTTAAGAGTATGGTTTTAGTTGTATAGATGAGAAAAAAGAAACCAAGACAGGGTAAATTGCACACAGCAATTAAGAGGCACAATTAAAACTTGAATTCAGGGTTTCTGGCCCCAAACTAGTACTCTTTTCAAATACGCAACAGCTGCCATATCATTTTGAACCCATCAAGGCCTTGGAGAGGTCAGTAAAGTCCATTAAAACTACCTATGTCTTAAAAAATTAAGAAATGCCAAAAGAAAATTACAAAACGTATGTGGTATTTTTGAATAATAAACACTTTTAAGATACTCAAATATGCAATGATCTATCTATAATTCTCCTTAACTAGTCGGGTCCAACTCGACAAATAACAACAACAACATAGTGTTAAGAGCCTAGAGGTGAGGCCCTTTATCGAGGCCTATTTTGACTCATAGCGACCCCCATTGGGTTTCCAAGGCTGTAAATCTTTATGGAAATAGATTGCCTTAGCCTGAATCAAATGGCTTTCTTGCCACCCTCACCCCAGTCCTTAAACCCCTACCCCTCAGGAGAGTCCCAAAGAACATACCTTATATTGAGCATGTGGAATTAAAGATACAAATCATAAGGAAGATGAACTAGACTATAAGAAAGCCATTAAATTTACTCCTTAACAATAACTACAATCTTTAAAACTACCGTGAGTAGCTCAGGATTATATGAGCAGAAGTTAATTTACTGAAATGAATCTTTGTAACCTTGATGATATTAATAGGAAATTTTAATTTTTCTCTTTGATTTCAATAGAATTCAGCAAATAAATATAACCAAAGACTTGTCGATTACTCCCAATAGATGTTACTTGCCCATTTCCATCACTATGGGAGTCAAATCATTCTGCTAGCACCAAAAAAGGGGGGAAAATCCATGTTTTCACCAATTTTTATCTTCTATGGCAATTCAATTCTACTGGAGTTTAGATTTGGAAAATCTTGACCCTCCTTAAAGACATTTCCAGGCAGTAACAGCAGTGAGCAATCACTTATTGGGAATGGAAGTGAAGAGGATGCTCATATAGTCCCAGGGGCAGGATTACCTGTAAGGCTTTCGGAGTTAGATCAGTTCTATCAGTTGCAGCATTTTTTTTTTTTTTTTCCAAGAAATGAGGAATAGCAGGAATATTTTTCCTACTGGATCTGTTGCCATCAATTTGATTCCAACTCATAGAGACCATATAGGACAGAGTAGACCTTCCCTATAAGGTTGCTAAGGCTGCAGTCTTTACACATCAGACTGCCACAGCCTTCTCCTGTGGAGCAGCTTGTGGGTAAGAACCCTTAAATTAGCAACCAAATGCTTAACCACTGCATCACTAGAGCTTCTTTTCCTGTTGGAAGCCCTACCTATACTGGTATGTCAATATTGTATCATTGTAACTAATTAATCCTGGTCTGAATGCAGGAGTTACAAATTCCTTACAAACTCAGATTTAACTCAGGATCAGAGTAAGGTAATTTCTAATATTTAAACATCATCCATTGGCTCAAGATTATGCAATGAACGATTCTGCCATTAAGGAAATTTAAAAAGAAAAAAAAAAAAAAGGTATAGCTGCTTAAGGCATAAAGGTAGCAAAGAGCCCTTAACCATGATGCTGTTACTGAGAAAAATGAGAAACACAAGGGAATGTTACTATGTAAATATGTACATATGTAATTAAAGCCAATCACGTAACTTTCTGATAAAGACATCTCCTTTTTATTCTAGTTACTTGGGGCCCAGGACAGTATAAATTGATCAACCTGAAAATTTCAGTAGTGTCTGTTTGCATGGCAGAAATTCTGCACATGTTTTATCTGAGTCCTAAGATTATTTAAAAGGCTCTTTTATGTTAAAAGAGAGGTGAACCTTCTTTGACAGACTTTGTCTATTCCACTTCTAACTGGGCCTCTCTTTGCTCAGGATCTACCCTAGCCAAATATCTGTTACATTTACCATACCATTTTCTTTGTGAAAGAGCAGTAAGGGAGAAAATAATTCTCTGCTGTGTATTGTATTTTTCAAATAAAAATTTTAAAATTTAATTGAAAAAAAAAAGAAAAAAAAAGATGCTTGATTTTTTTTCCCACGCATTGATCTTTTATTGGGGGTGGAGGAATTAAGACCATTTGTTAATGAACATGTAAGTCAGAATTGTCAGAGGGCCTGGGGAGTGTTTAGAAATAGATCACAGTGTTCAGATTAGACCAGTTTGGTAGGCAGCTAAATGATTCTCTCCATCCCATGGGCCATCCTGAGATCTTATGCACCTTATTTGCATATCACAACCCTCTGGAAACTAGTCAGGACACTATACAGATATACCATCGACTGTATAATTCTTCTTTTATTCCTATAGACTTTCTCTTATGTGCAAGGTGCTCAGGAATAGATGCAAATGATCTTGCCCCTGCCTCCAGGGCACCGTTTATTGTGTTTTGAATGCATGTTCTAAAAAGTTGCCCTGTACACATATCAAATGCTTCTGTATTTACCTCAGAAATGTGGATCTTTTCATAATTTGCCAGGTATGAGAATTCTAATCAATTTTGTGAATTACACTTTTGTAAAAATATCTGTTGAGAGAATTTCTTCTGGATTTTAAGTGAATTAGTCTTCTCCTAAGAAGAAAAATAAGATCATTCAAATTCTTCTTTCCTGTTACCTTTATTTTAGATTACAGCTGGTTGTGTGGTAGGCCTCAAGACATGCCCAAAGTTTCATGAAAAAGGAGCTGTGCTTCCCCACTTCCCAGTCTTTGTGAACTGGGGATACATCACAGGATAGAGATTCTAACCTCAGACTGCCATCTTTCAAATCTGGGGCCTTGCTCATAGGGGCTCCAGATAAGAAAATATAGAAGAGTGAACAGGCTACTACCTCCAGCATTCAAATGAAAACTTAAAGTTCATGTCTCACCGCTCTTAAGAAGAGTGATATGACAGTCACCGTTTTCTGGCCTGTTCACCATTATATTATTTCAATGATAAATGTGTTTCTATTTTCACTTTCACTAAAACACTATCATTTATTGGGGATAAAAAAAAGGGGAGAATGTGGATTTTTTTTCTTCCCAGAAGGAAAAAAAGTATGTTTTCATATTAAAATAGAAAAGTAAATTGATTTGAAGACATACCCAAAATAGTTACTTTGAGTATTAATGAGTCTTCCCTAGTGATAATTTCTCCTGCTCAGGATGTCCTTCCGGACTTCATTCACTCAGCACATTTTTATTGAGTGGTTTGTCTACCAGTCACTTAGCAGTGTGCTAACTGAACAATAGTTAGACAGAGTCCCTGACCTTCCAGATCCTACAATTTAGCAGTTCCAATATTGATGGCATCCTAAGAGATCTACATAAAGTTACAGTAATAGAACTGGCTTAAAGTTAACCTGCTACCTACTCACCGAATTCAGCCCAGGACTTTCAAACACGGACTACAGCAACAGCTAAGATTAATTGATAATAATTACTCCTTAAAACTATTATTTAACTATAGTTAAATTTAGAAACACCTAAAACTTTGTGACTTACAGTAATAAGCATTTATTATCCCTCATAAATCTATGTTTTAGCTAAGCTATTTTTCTCATCTGAGTTGGGCTCATTCATTCATCTGCAATCAGGTAGGTAGGTAGCTCTCAAGATCTTATATGGGGGTCATCTGACTCTAGGCGGGCTAAGACAGCTTCGCTTGTGACAACTGGGCTTTCTTTAGAATGTTGAAGATACTTTATATCAATACATAGTGTAAAAACTTTTTAGCTTTATAGTAATTAATGATCAGGTTTCTTTTTATTACTATTATTCAGTCACTTGTTTTTCTGAGGCCAAATTAAGAGATACTGGTCTTGTCAATGGATAAAAATTTGTATTAGAGTTGCCCCCTCAATAATTCAGACTATTTTGAGGGGGAGTAGTTCAAGAAGAGTGATTTATTCCAAATAACTTCAGCTTGATACTTAAAGCATTCTTTGTAAATTAGTTTTCTCAGATTTTCACTTAGTACGTAAATACATATACTTTAACCTACCCAGTCTTTTGAACATGAATCCTTTTTGATGCTCTAATAAAGTCGAACTCTTAGGAGTTATGAAGAGCTACGTAGGAGAGGATATAGGGGAGTTTTTTTCCCCTGATCTCAAGAATTTCAGAGGCTGTGATTGTTTATTTGATTTTTCCCTATTCACCTTTTTTATGGTTTTCTCTGCCCTCTACTGTTAAATCTCATTATTTGTCTTGAAAACTGTCCTAATAACCTTCTCACCCACTTCCAGTCAGCTATTCATTGCCTTAAAATCTTCTCTTCTATAGTTATGTCCTAGAGAAGAACTAAAGGATGCCAAAGAAGCCCATTTACCCCTGGTGCTGTGTATCTAAAATTAAGTTAGTCAGGTCAAACTGGACTCTGCTCTTTTCTTAAGAAATGGCTTTGTGTTTGCTGTTTTCATTGCTAATGTTCTTCTTATGTATGTGTTGTGCTTCTGATTTCAACTAGCCCTCTATGGATTAGATTAATCTGATCATCAGAAATGGGGCCATGGTTATATGTTTATTCTGGGTAAACATATCTCAATGTAGGGTGTTTTCTCACTCATAAAAATAATAAAGTACAATGTGAGACTTTCCTGATGTCATGTTAAAGCATAATCTGAAAGAGCCCAAATAGATGTCAAAAAATGCTCTCTTAGGAGGATTTTAGCATACGGTTCAATGCTAATATAGTTTTATTATAAATGAAATGTAAACTTTTGGGGTCCTAAACTGTAATGATTGAATATGAAACTCCAATGGTGTGAAAATTTCAAACCCTCTTTATTTGTGATTCAATGCTTTCTGCTATAGTGGAACCACTTGTATATTGTACCACATAATTTAGTGATATGGACCTAGTATTCTCAAATGGGAAAAATATAAGAGATACAGTGACATCTTCTGAGATCATATCCATACCATTTCACATGACTTTATAGAAATTCTACAAACATATGCACATACCAGCTGGCCCAGCATCAAAAGATATTATAACACTGTTCACATTAACAATGTATATTAGAAAGAAGTGGCATTGTTATTTTTCAACTCCTTTCTTTCTTTTCTTTTTCTTTTTTTTGCTGGCTCTTTCTAATTCAACACATTTCTGGTACTGTTGTAAGGATGTCAGAAGCAATAATAAGATCATTTCTCTTCTCCCAGGATTAATCTAGATATAGACATGGAATTGTCATACATTATTTATACTCTGATAGAAAACCATATTATATATATATATATATATATATATATATAAAAGTGTATTTATTTTTTACCCTGGATAATAAGGGTTTACTTTTGGTATTCTACAGTAGCGGAAAAGGAATAGACAGAACTGGGTTTGAATGTTGTTTTCTCCATCACTGGTTATGTGATTAAGACCATGTTATTTAAAACTACTAATCTCTGTATCAAGGAGCTCTGGTGGTACAGTGCCTGAGACATTTAGCTGCTAACCAGAAGGTTGGTGGTTCAAAACCACCAACTGCTCCAGAGAAGGAAAATGGGCAATCTAATTCTGTAAAGATTTACCAACGTGGAAACCCACTGGGGGTCACTATGTCAGAATCAACTCAGTGGCAGTGAGTTTGTTTTTTTCTGTATCAGTCAGATTCCAGTGGATTACTGTAACAGATCCCCAAATCTCAGCCAAAAGCAGCTAATGCTTATTTCTGACTCACATTACATATCCATCAAGAGAGCTGGGAACTGATCTATTGAACAGCCATTACAAGTTGAGACCCCGGATGAGAGATAAGAAAATATTCAGAAAGCAGTCATTTAACAGTGGCAGAGGGAAAACAGACCAGTGATAAGGTGTGCCTGCCTCTTAGTAGTGTGCCTCCAAAGAGAAACACATCACTTCTGCGCCTGTTCCTTGACCAAAGCTAATCACATGCCCATGTTGGCTTCAGTGGAGTGAGAAAGTGCCCAGGAAGGGAGAGACAACATCAAATGTTTGTAAACAGTCCCAATCACTATCTGTCAAAATTGATATGGACATAAATTGAGAGTGATTAATTATATCCTTCTTTTATTCATTCAACAATGTTTACCCAGCACCTACTATGTGTCAGGCACTGGTCCAGACACTAGCCATATAGCAATGAACAAGACAAAGCCCTACTCTCAGGTAACTTTCATTTCAATGGAGGAGTTAACAATATAAAGAAAATAATAAATTGGTAACATAATTTAAGGTAATTGTAAGTGTTGTGAAGAAAAGTAAAACAGAGAAAAGAGATTGAGAGATAGACATTGGAATGGGGACATTGGGGATATATTTTAGGTGAAGTATGCAAATTTCCTCGCTCAGTGCATATCAAGTGTAGACACCCAATGCATATACATATTTCTTTTTTTCCCCCTCAACATTCTAGTCATTAACATCAACAACAGAAAACTCAAAATAAACTTTGCAGCTATTGTTCTAACATAGAAAAATCATTAAAATTCCAAATTCTGGCAAGGATGTAATACGACTGATACAAACATATATTTCTACTAGCAGTGTAAGTCCCTTTAGAAAATTCATTGACAGTACACTTGATGAGCCACTGAAAATGCTCATAACTTTGACCCAGTAATTTTATTCCCAGTAATCTGTCTCCAAAAGTGATATAATTTGATAATCACAAAGATTATTGCTGCAGTGTTATTTGTGATATCAAAAACAACCTGAATATACAACGATAGGAGAATAGTTAAATGGATTATGGTTCACCAAGTGTATAGAATATTGTATAGCCATTAAAATGATAATTATGCAGATTATGTAACATGAAGGAAATATATTTGACATTGTTTAAAATTTAAAAAAAGAAAGCAGATTATTTTCCATGATTAATATAATGTAGAAATCATACATGTAAATGGGTAAGATTAAAAGAGAATGTGTAAAAGTGAAATCTAGAATGTGCAAATCTGTGATAAAAAACGTGCTTCAATCATAACTTTACCATCAACAAATGCCTTAAAAAGTACTTCTACCATATTGCTTGTGTAATAAATTCAAAATTATAATTGAAAAGGACAGGGGGAGCAATGGTCCTCACAGTGGACTTGATCTTAAATGAAACCCTAATGTTTAATGACCTAATCTGATTTAACTTATCCTATATGGTGCTGTGGTAAGACACTTGGCTACTAAACAAAAAGTTGTCAGTTCGAACCCACTAGTTGTCCCAGGGATGAAAGATGGGGCAGTCTGCTTCTGTAAAGATTTATAGCCTTGGAAACCCTATAGGGGGTTGCTATGAGTTGGAATCGATTCAGTGGCAGTGGGTTTGGTTTTGATTTTGGTTTATACTAACATATAACCCTATATTTAGCACTTTTGTTATGAGCAATGATTTCTATATTAAATTACTATTGTAAGTGATGCCTTCTGAAACAAATCCTGACATTTAGTGAATGACAATCAACTGTACAATACAGTAAAATAGGGGTTTCAAAGTTTAAGATATTTGAAATCCAATTTGCTAAATTTTTGGAGAAAAGTATTTGTGCCCTTATTGTTTAAAAATAAGTCATGGACTAGGGCCAGTGGTTTTCTAACAAGGGGGCAATTTTACCCCTCAAAAGACATTCAGTAATGTCTGGCGACATTGTTACAACTAAGGAGGTGCTACTGGCATATAGTGAGTAGAGATTAAAAAAAAAAAAAAAATCCAATGCCATTGAATTGATTCCAAATCATGGTGACCCCATTGTGTTACAGAGTAGAACTGCTCCATAGGGCTTTCTTGGCTGTAATCTATATAGAAGCAGATCACCAGGCCTTTCTTCTGTGGTGCTGCTGGGAGGGTTCAAACCACCAATTTTCAGGTTAATAGTTGAGCACAAACAATTTGCACCACATAGGAACCTGGGTAGAAGCCAAGGATGCCGTAAAATCGAGCAACATACTGGAAGCCCCCACAACAAAGAATTATCTGGCCCAAAATGTCAGTAATACAGAGATTGAGCAACCCTGTGCTAGTCATTGAGAAGAACACAAGGTTAACATTAAGGAAGCCCAGCATTTAGTTTTAATTCCACCCCTAAAAAGGTTGGTCTGGGCCTAGCCACGAAGGTAAATGCATTTATCCTACCTCACAGGATGGTTCTAAGTAAAATAGGAGACATATTGTTAAAGTGCTTTAAGAAGCTAAAATGTGCTATATAAATTAGGAACAATTAGGGCCTAAGGGGGAGCTCTGGTGGCATAGTGCCTAAGGCATATGACTGCTAACCAGAAGGCTGGCAGTTCAAACCCCCCAGCCACTTCTCAGAAGGAAGGTTGGGCAATCTACTCCCTAGTGATACCTCCTCGGAAACCTAAGGAGGGGTCACTATGAGTCTGATCTGACTCAACGGCAGTGAATGAGAGCAACTAGCTTATGAACAATTGCTTTTGACACTTTCAATTTGCCATGTTTCCCTAGAGAATATTATAAAAACCATAACAAAATTGTGTTACTTCTCTGACACTCTCCAGATAAAATAATCTAGTTTCCTTAATCAATTGTCTGTCCCCATTCCATGTTTTATATATCTCCATTGTCACTGGCTTCTTTCTCTCAGCTACAAAATACTCTCAGGATCTTTGATTACTTGTCTTCTTTTCAGGCTCCACCCTCAAGTTACCACTTCCCTGCTCCCATTTCTTACTTGTTACTTGAATTTCTCACCTCTCCTTCATTCCACTGCTAAGTGTCGTAGAACACACCCATTTCTTCATTGCAACTGCTCAGAATATTGCCAAGCTCCCATATAGCTTTCAGCAGGAGGCAACAGTTTAGATACCACTGAAACATGCAGGTACCTGGCCAAAATAATGAGATTCTATGTTAGGCTTGTTACCATGACAGGTGTGAAAGCATGAGGATCAAGACAACAATGTCATTACCAGATAGGTAAGGTTGAGGTCAGGCATTGAGAATAACTCAGAAATCCAGGTTTATTAGTTTATTTAACAAACAAGTATATAACCCTTTTGTGTCAGGCTATTCTAAAGCACTTAAGAAATATTAATTCATTGGATAGTCATAAGAGAAGATAACTTGTCATCATTTTATCCTCAGTCCCTATGGCAGCATGACTCACAATGTTGTTGTTGTTGTTATGTGCCATGGAGTTGGACCCAACTCATAGCGACCCCTCCTTGGATTTCTGAGGTGGTATCACTACAGAAGTAGATTGCCTAACCTTCCTTCCAAGGAGTAGCTGGTGGATTTGAACCACTAGCCTTCTGGTTAGCAGTCAAGTGCCTTAGGCACTATGCTACCAGAGCTCCTGTGGCTCGTAATAGGCCTTTAATAAATGCTTTTTGGAAGGAAGGAAAGAATGGAGAGAGGAACAGAAAGGAGGAAAAAGCACAGGAGGGGATGAGAAAAAAGGGAAGGCAGAAAGTGAGAAGAGGTAAAGAAAGAAAAAGAAGGAGCATATTACTATCACTAGAACACTAGGCTGGGTTTACTTAAATCTGTATTGTCTAGATCTGGATTGATTCTAGTTAATGGAGTGGAGCAGAGAATATAGGTGGGTCTTTAAGAAGGTTGTGCTGTCTTTGAGGAGGGAATGATGAAATCAGGAACTAAATGTTATTCACAATAAAATTGATCACTTGCAATTGCTAGAATTGGGCATACATTAGCCTATGTGATCCTTATATATCAACTTTATTAATCACATTACTATTATCTTTCATTTTACGTATAACTAAATTAAAACTTACATGTACTAACTTGATCTAGATGACACAAATATTAAGGTACAGAGCCAAAATTCAAATCCAGGTTAGAGCCCTGCTCTCCACTATGATGGTTAACCTAAGCTGGAACAAAGAAAGCCTGATAATGTAGATTAAACCATGGACCCACTTTTAAAACAATCAATGCAGTATACCTCTTAAGCAATCAGGACTACTTGTAAGTATAGCATATCCTACAGAGTCCAATCTAGTCAGCATTTTTGACAGAAAGGTGTACAGGGATATGGGGGATTGGCAAGTGGAGAGGATAAGATGAAGATCCTTGGCATCTGTATCATATAAATAAATACCTGCTTTAAAATCTTGTCATGATTGTGAAAGATAAAAGATATTAAATAAATTCTATGATGTAACTCAGATATACCCACTCTGACTTATCAACATGGTTAGATTCCAAAGACTAGGTTGTTATATGAAAATCATCATTTTGAAAAAATGGAATGACCACACTTGTACTCTGAACATCTTGCCAGACCCCTACTGAAGTCACCTGCCAACACAGCCTCTCCTTTTCCCACATTGCTTCAGGAGAGCTCAGCTTCCACAGCCACCTTAGTCTTCCAGAGCCAGGGTGACCCAAGTGCTACCCCACTCCCCATCACCCAGGTCCCCACTTTCTCCTGCCCTCAGGATGGGTGGCCCCTGCTCATCCCCTCAAGAACCCCAAGTCATCTTTGGTGGTTTTGTCAGGGTCAGGGCTTCCTGTCAGCAGGCGGGGGGGGGGGGCCTGAGTGCTATAAAAAACAAACAAACAAACAACAACAAAAAAAAAACCTCACTGCTGTGGAGTACGATCTGACTCATAGAGACCCCTCCTTGGACTTCCAAGGTGGTATCAGTACAGAAGTAGATTGCCCAACCTTCCTTCTGAAGAGTGGCTGGTGGGTTTGAACCACCAGCCTTTTGGTTAGCAGTCAAATGCCTTAGGCACTGTGCCACCAGAGCTCCCATAGATGGGGTAGACACCTGGTGGGGGCTCTTGCCCAAGCATCCTTCAGCTTTTGCTGGAAGATCATTCCCTTCTCTGCCTCCATGTTCCCATGAGAAAGGACAATCAAGAGCTTACTCCAAGGCTGTGACAGACAGGCCCTTGACCTTAAACTGCAGCTGTTTCTGGAAACTCTCCCACTGACCCCACCCCTGCCCAGGTAGCCTGCTTTGGCCTCACCTGTGCCTACTCAGGAGGGGGCATCAAGGAAGCATTAGGGGCTGCATAGGTACCAGTCAGCTAATGTGGATTCCCACTGGTCCTGGGGACCCAAATGCCCCATCTCATGGCTCCTTCTGACCACAGCCCAGCCCAGCTCTGCCACCTCTTAGGGCTGGAAGCTGGGGACAGACCTCAGATCCCACTTCTTCTCAGGCCCTGAAGGCAGCCCACCTTCAAGTAGTGAATGCCACTGTCCCAGCCTCAGTCCCCTGGGGGCAGCCACTAGAAAGCATCCTGTCTCTATCACCCTACCCCAGTTCCCCTTCACTCCATCTGGCACCCTAGTGGCTTAAGAAGACTGCCCCTCTCCCATTCTGGGTGGTAAAATACTATGGAATATGAGCTTCCTTTCTATGAGCACACAAGTTCCACCAGTCAGGGACTTTGTCAGAGACCTCAGCATTCATTACTGTCAGACATGAGTCATTAGTGCACAAGATAGTCAGATAGTAGATATTTTACTATTGTTGTAAATGTCAGAAAACATGATAGTCAAAAATGAGGAGTAGGTGTATATACAACAGCCTGAAACTATAATAATTAAAAAAAAAAAAAAAGAAGTCAATTTATGTGGCAAAAATTTTGAAAGCCATTTCAATATGTGTACACAAACACCCTTTTTATTTGTGTACACCATCAACTAGAAGGGGGAAAAAACTTAATACTAAACTAATAGTTAATCCCAATATTTGTGGTTGTTGTTCTGTGCTGGTGAGTCATCTCCAACTCACAGCAACCCTATGTACAACAGAACAAAATACTTCCCAGTCCTGTGCCAGTCTCATGATCCCTACTATACCTGAGCCCATTGCTGCAGCCACCATGTCTATCCGTTTCGTTGAGGGCCTTCCCCTCTTTCATTGACCCTCCACTTTACCAAGCATGACATCCTTCTCCAGAGAATGGTCCCTTCTGACAACATGGACAAAGTAGGTGAGACAAAGTCTGGCCATTCACATTTCCAAGGAACATTCCAACTGCTCTTCTTCCAGGACAGATTTGTTCATTCCTTTAGCAGTCCATGGTACTTTCAGTATTATTTGCCAACACCACAAGGCGAAAGCATCAACTCTTCTTCAGTCTTCCTTGTTCATTGTCCAGCTCTAATATGCATATGAAGTGATTAAAAATACCATGGCTTAGATCAGGTGCATCTTAGTCTTCAAGGAGATATCTTTGCTCTTCAGCAGTTGGAAGAGGTCTTTTGCAGCAGATTCGCCCAATGCAATACGTCTTTTGATGTCTTTGCTGCTTCCATCGGCATTGATTGTAGAACCAAGTAATATGAAGTCTTTGACAACTTCAATCCAAATATTTAGGACATGAAAATACTGGAAAGTAAAAATTCTCCTTTAATCAAGAAACAAGAGTGCCCTCAATTTTAGGCATTTGGTCATATCTAGCTTACGAGTCTCTGAGACACACTGTTTTTTGTTGTACTTTGGTGGCTTGCATGTTGCAATGTTGTTGGTAGTCCTACCACAGGTAAATATCAACAGATTCATTCATGGTGGACAAGTTTCAGTGGCAGTTCTAGACTAAGACAGACTAGAAAGAAAGTCTTGGTGATTTACTTCAGAAAATCATGCAGTAAAATTGCATGATCACACCAGAACATTGTTTGAGACACACTAGTGGGATTAGATTTGTGAAACTTCAGAAAATTGTTTGTAAAATGACTTCTGCTATCTTTGTGAACTCCATCTCTTCTCCAACCTTTCTTTTAATCCCAGAGCCTGGTTATTATCCTCAATCTTCCTGATCTTGGTATGAAATTGTTGTCTTGGTTGTCTAGTGCAGCTATCACAGAATTACCCCAAGTGATGGCTTTAAAATGTATAAATATTTTCTCACAGTTTAGGAAGCTAGAAGTCCAAATTCAGGGAGCTGGCTCTCCTGGAAGATTTTCTTTTCTCCCTCTGTCAGCTCTGGGGGAATGTCCTTGTCTCCTTTCAACATCTGTTGTCCCAGAGTTCCTTGGAGATCTATATGTTTCTTGGCATCAATCTTACCCTGAGTCTAGGGAGTTCTCAGCACAAGGACAAAAGGTTCAAAAAACACACTCCAATTTAGGCTCTTCTTTCTTGGTGATAGTCAAGTACTTCTCTGCTTACTTCTCTCTCCTATTATCTCTTGTAAAATAAAAGGTGTGACTCAAGCTTGGGAGGGATTGAAGTATTGGTAGTGACTTGAGTAAGGGTGGGACTGCAGTCATGTCTTCTTGAAAGGCTGTGACTTAAGATACAGCCCACCCTGATTCTACCTCATTAACATATAGAGGTTAAGATTTACAACACATATCACAAAATGAAGGATAATTACATAAGCTCACACAGTGGAGGACAACTACACAATACTGGGAATCTTGGGCTAGCTAAGTTGACACATATTTTTAGGAGATACAATTCCATCCATGACATTCTACCCATTGGTCTCCAAAAATTCATGTTCTTGCCACATGTACAACACATTTACACCATCATATCATCCCAAAAGTCATCTTCTGAGTCTTCTAAATCAAATATGGGTGATTCTTTAGGTGTATTCTATCCTTCAGGAATTTAGGCAAAATTGCTCTTCAACTGAAAAACTGTGAAATCCAGACTACGAGTTATTAGTTTCCAAAGTACAAAGGCAGAACAGGCACAAACTAGACATTTCCATTGCAAAAAGGAGAAATTGGAGAGAAAGGAGGGATAATAAACACTGAGCAAGTCCAACACACAACAGAACAAATTAAATTATTTGTTCTCTGAGACCATTTGGTCAATGGCCCTGTCCTGCAACCAAACTCAACCCAACTTTTCACTGCAGTACCTCCTACACTTCCACTCACCAAATAAACCCAGCCTCAGGTGAACACACCAAGATGTGTACTTGCCAGCTTCCTTTTCCTGCCTCAGTGACTCTGGATGCTGGCCATGCTCCCTAGATTCTAGGTGGAGGCTTCTTTGCCTGGGCTTCAACTCTGCCTTTCAGATGCACTGGGATGGCAACTCTGCTCCCTCAGCTTTGGGAAGTCCCATTATCTTAGTCCATTGGTGTGGTGTCCTCATCCCCTTGACCCATCAGGCCCCAAGTGCATGGCAGCCATGTCCCCTCAGATTTAGACCGTGGCCCCATCCCCCTGGACTACTTTAATGGCAACCCCACAATCCCCAGAACTGAGTTGGCAAATATCTGACTGTTTGAAACCTAGGAGGCAGTGGTCCCACCCTTTGAGATCCAGGAGACCATGGTCCCACACTTTCAAATGCTAGAGGCCATAACCCCATCCTTTGAGACCAAGGAAGCTCTGCTTTCTTTCTTTTTTTAAAAAAAAATTTATTGTGATTTGCGTGAAAGTTTACAGAACAAAATCATTTTCCATATAGCATTTCATACATATTTTGTTTCATGATATTGACTGCAATTACCCACAATGTAAAAGCTTTCTTCCCACTTCCTCCCTGTAGTTACCTCTTCCCTGTGCCCTTCCCTCCCATGCACTCCCACCCCAACTCCCAGCTTTCTCCCTGTGCAAACACTGCCCTCTGTTGGAGCTCTTCTTTCAACAGTTCTGATCTCTGACCTACTCCAGTGATGATTCTTTTCTTTTCTTGGAGAACAAAAGGTGTAGTTCCTGTGGTCTGTTTCCTACCTGAAGAATTCCAAGAAACAGACAATGTTGTTGTTTTTTTTTCTCTCTGTCTCTGTCAGTCTAGCCTGATAGGTTTTCTGCTGATAGGTACTTGGTTAGACCCATCGGTCACAGGTTTTAATTTAACAAAATTTTGTGTAGCCGTATCCTTGTTAACCCTCTACAAAATTGTGTATAATTTGTACAACAGAATTTTCCAAATCTTTAAATTTTGTTTTCATTTTTTACAATTTATCTTTTTCCTCTCATGTTTTACTATAAGCAGCAGGCTAAAACCACATGATCTCTTTAAGGTCTTGCTTAGAAATCTCAGCAGCCGGACATCCAATTTCATTACTTACAAATACTATATTCCACCACACATTTCAACATAATCATAAAAGTTCTTTGCCATTGCATAACAAGCATCACCCTTCCTCCATTGTTGATCATATGATCGTCATTTTCTTTCAAAGCCAGACTAGACACATCATTAATGCTCATTTTAGCAACAGTCTCTTCAAGGCATTTTAGGCTTTTACTATTGTTGCTGTTAGGTGCCTTTAAGTTGGCTCCAACTCACAGAGACCTAACACAAAACACAATAAAACACTGCCCAGTCATGCACCATCCTTATAATTCTTGCTATACCTAACTAAGCCCATCATTGTAGCCACTGTATCAATCCATCTCATTGAGGGTCTTCCTCTTTTTCTTTGACCTTCCACTTTACCAAGCGTGATTTCCTTCTCCAGGGAATGATCCCTTCTCATAACATGATCAAATAGGTGAGATGAAGTCTGGCCATGCTCCCTTCCAAGAAGCATTCTGGCTGCACTTCTTCCAGGGCAGGTTTCTACATTCAAAGAAACAAACAAAAAAAGAGAAAAAAACACCAAGTCTATGCAAAGAGTTCTTTCAAATACTTGTGGCTATCAAGTCAATTCCAATTCAAAGCTACCCTTAAGGATAGAACAGAACTGCTGCATAGGATTTCCAAGGCTGTAAATATTTACAGAAGCAGGCTGCCTCATCTTTCTCCTGGGAGTGGCTTGTAAGTTTGAACTGCTGGCCTTTTAGTAAGAGGCTAAATATCTTAGCCACTTCATCACCAAAGCTCCTTAGTCAAGCTATTGTGTGCTGTAAAAACAAATGGATCTCTGTCTGAAGGACTCACTTTAGCATCCCTTATACGGTTGGTCTGTTAATGAATTCCCTTAATTTCTGTTTATCTTGAAATAACAGCAGGAAGGAAACAACATTTAAAACACATGATGACATAACCTAGAAATCAACATAGTTATAGAAACATCCAAAGTAAAATAAACTTCCAAGACAGTGAAAAGAGAACCACAGAGATTAATTCGTAAATAAGGACAAGTACAAACCAAAAAGAGAGCATAAATACTGTAGGTATAGAATTTCAAAACAGTGAGGAAGTCAAGACAATTACAAGATAGAACAGACTGCTCCAAACTTGGGAAAAAAATTATAAATCACAGGAAACCTCAAAGAAAATCAACAAATCTTTGCATCAAAATAAAAAAAAGAGGAGAGGCACAAATATTTAACAAATACTACCCACCAGCCACTCCTCGGAAGGAAGATGGGGCAATCTACTTCCACAGTGATACTGCCTTGGAAACCCAAAGAGGGGTCACTATGAGTTGAGTCTGACTTGATGGTACATAACAACAAAAACAACAAAACAGTATAACAAAGAAAATGATAACAAATTTCATAAACAAAATGAGCTCAGCACAGAAAATTGTATGGAACAAAGAAATCAGCAACACTATGAAAAAACACATAAAAAATGACAGCAATAAATTCATACTTGTCAATAATAACATTGTAAATAGATGAATTAAATGTATCACTCAAGAGATGGAAAGTTGCAGACTGGATAAGAAAACATGACCCATCAATATGCTTCCACAAGAGACACCTTAGACACTCAGACAAAAATAGACAAAAATCAAAAAAGACATGTCAAGCAAATGTCAAGCAAAAAAGAACAGGGGTGGTAGTATTAATGTCTGATAAAGTGGACTTTAAAACAAAATCCATAAGAGAAAAGGAAGGACATTACATAATGATTTAAGGATCAATTGAACAAGAAGACATAACCATAATAAATATCTACACATCCAATGAAAGAGCTCCAAAATACATAAATCAGACTTTAACAGAGTTGAAAAGACAAATAGATAACTACATAGTAATAGTAGGAGACTTTAATACACCACTTTCAATAAAAGATAGAACAACTAAAGAAAGAAACTCAACAAAGATACAGAAGAACTAAACAATACAGTCAACTAACTTGACTTTATAGACATGTACAGAGCACTTCACCCAACAACAGCACAATACACATTCTTTTCCTGCACTCATGGAACATTCTGTAGCATAGATCATATGTTAGGCCACAAAGCAAACCTCAATAAATTTAAAAATATTGAAATACTGCATCTTTTTAGATCACAATGCTATAAATTTAGAAATAAGCACTAGAAAGATTAATGGAAAAAAGAAAACACATGAAAATTGAATAATACCTTGCTTAAAAACTACTAGAAAAAAAAGAATAAAAAGTTCTTTGAAACAAATGAGAATGAAAACACAACATACCAGCAAAAGCACTGATCAGAGGGCAATTTATAGTAATAAATGTGCACATCAAAAAGGAAGAAAGAGCCAAAATCAACACCTTAACCCAACAATTAAAAAAGAATAACAACAAAAGCTTACAGTTACCAGAAGAAAAGAAATAATATTCAAGCAGAAATAAATGAAACAGAAAATAGAAAGACAATAGAAAAAATGAACAAGAGTAGAATTTGGTTCTTTGAAAAGATTAATAAATTGACAAACCACTGGAAAACTTAACAAAAGAAAATAAAGAGAAGATGCAAATAACATGAATAAGAAATTAAATGGGTGACATCACCACAAAACCAACTGAAATAAAAAAGGATATTATCAGGATATTATGAAGAATTGCACTCCAATGGATTTGAAAACCTAGAAGAAATGGAGAGATTTCTAGAAACACGCTCACTACTTACCCAAACAAACACAGAGCGAGGTAGAAAATCTGAAAAGAACCATAACAAAAGAAGAAATTAAACAGGTCATAAAAAAATACTAACAACAAAAAATACCTGACCCAGATGGTTTTGCTGGAGAATTATACCAAACATTCAGAGAAGTGCACACACCCGTCCTACTCAAACTATTCTAGAACACAGAAAAGGATGGAATCCTCCCAAATTCCTTGTATGAAGCTAGCATAACCCTGATACCAAAACAAGCAAAGACACCACTGGAAAGGAAATCAATATCCGTCATGAATATAGATGCAAAAATTTTCAACAAAATACTAGCTTATAGACTCCAACAGCATATCAAAAAAATAATATATCAAGGCCAAATGATATTCTTATCAGATATTCAAGGATAGTTCAACATTAGAAAAACAATAAAAATAATCCATCACATAAGTAAAATAAAGGAAAAGAACCAGATGATTGTATCAGTTGATGCACAGAAGGGAATTGATAAAACCCAACATTCATTCCTGATAAAAAGTCTCAGAAAAATAGAAATAAAAGGGAAATTACTCAACATAACAAAGGTTATATATGCAAAATCAACAGCCAACATTATTCTTAATAGAGAAAGCCTGAAAGCACTCCCCTTGGAAAGGGGATCCAGACAGGGATACCCTCTATCAGTAACAGGGGAAGGTTGGAGTAGCTTCTCAAAAACAACCAAACACCTTCAGGGAGAGAATCACCGAGCCTGCAGGCTCAGGACCATAGTCTTGGGGGACATCATGCTCATTTGGCACAACATAGTGCATAAAAATCTTGTTCTACAACCTGCTTTGGTGAGTAGTGACTGCAGTCTTAAAGCGACTGAACAGCCATTTAAGATGCAATCATTGGTCTCGCCTCATCTGGAGCAAAGAAGAATGAAGAAAATCAAAATAATTTGGAAACAGTAAGTCCAAGGACATCATGCACCACAAGAACATCACCCTTCCCAACCCAGAGACCAGAAGAACTAGATGGTGACTACCTACAAAAGCCAATCACTCAAAAAGGGATCAAATTTAGAGCTCCTGGATAGAGTGGGATGAAAAATGTGGAACAAAATTCAAAAACACAAAAATGACCAGAATTACTGGTCAGGTAGAGACTTATGGAACCCCTGAGACTATGGTCCCTGGTTATCCTTCAGGCCTAGAACTGGACTCACATCTGTGGATTAGCCTTCAGCCAAACAGTATAGACCTACAAGCAGAACACCTACCCTAGGGAGATGCACTCCCTAGATCAATCAAACATGAGACATCAGAAGGGTAGCATTTGCATAGAGGAAAAGTTGGACAAACAGAAATGCATAGATAAGAAGGGCACAGGGAAGGGGTAGTCACAGGGAGGAGACAAGAGTAGAGCTTTTTATGATTTGGAATTGTAATCAGGGCTGTGAAACCAAATACACATGAACTGTCATAAGTAAAATGAATCTTTGTAAATTTGCATCCACATCACAATAAAAAATTATTTTTTGCCTGGGCAATAAGTCAAGAAAGGGAAATAAAAAACATCCAAGTTGGTAAGGAAGAAGTAAAACTATTGCTATTTGCTGATGATATGATCCTATACATAATGAAACCAAGAGTCTCAGCAAGAAAACTACTGGAACTAATTGAGACATTTAGTATAGTGACAGGATACAAGATCAACATCCAAAAATCAGTTGGATTCCTCAACACCAGGAAAGAGACTGCTGAAAAGGAAATAAGGAAACCAATATCATGTACTAAAGCTATGAAAAAGATAAGATACTTGGAAATAAATCTTACCAGAGACCCAAAAGATCTATACAAAGAAAATAACAAAACACTGCTTCAAGAAACTATAAAAGATCTACATAAGTAGAAGAACATACTATACTCACAGATAGGAAAATGTCAATACTACCCAAAGCACTCTATACATTCAGTGAAATCCCTATCCAGATTCCATGAACATTCTTTAAGAACATGGTAAAAACAATCACTAATTTTATACGGAAAGGAAAGAGCTTCAGATAAGCAAAGCAATAATGAAGAAGAACAAAGTAGGTCTCACACTTCCCAATCTCAAAACGTTCTATATAGCCACAGTAGACAAAATAGCCTGGTATTGGTACAGTGACAGACACATAGACTGGTGGAATAGAACTGATAAGCCAGAAGCAGATCCATCCACCAATGGTCAGCTGTTCTTTGAAAATGAGCCAAAACTTATTAAATAAGGATGAGATTTTCTCTTTAACAAATAGTGCTGGCAAAACTGGATATCAATTGGCAGAAAAATGAAGCAAGATACATCCCTCACACCACACACAAAAACTAACTTCACGTGGATCAAAGACTTAAATGTAAAACCTAAAACCATAAAGTTCATCAAAGAAAAAATAGGGGCAAACTTAGGGGCCATAATATATGTCATTAATGGACTACCAAACATAAGTAAAAATGCACAAACAGCACAAGATAAACTAGATGACTGGGATCTTCTAAAAATTCATTTCTTATGAACATCAAAAGACATCTCCACAAGCATAAAGAGAATCTATAGATTGGGAAAAAAAGCATTTGGCAATGATATATCTGACAAGGGTGTTATCTCTAACATTTGTAGAAAACTACAACACTTCAACATCAAAAAGACAAATAATTCAATTAAAAAATGAGCTTGAAGACATGTAGACACTTCACCAGATAAAATATTCAGGTGGTCAGCAAACACATGAAAAATGTTCCCAATTATTTGCCATTGTTGTTGTTGTGATTTGCCGTCGAGTCACCCCTGACTCATAGCGACCCCTCCTTGGGTTTCCGAGGCAGTATCACTATGGAAGTAGGATTGCCCAACCTTCCTTCCGAGGAGTGGTTGGTGGGTTTGAACCGCCAGCCTTCTGGTTAGCAGTCAAGTGCCTTAGGCACTATGCTACCAGAGCTCCCTTATTTGCCATTAGAGATATGCAAATGAAACCAACAATAAGATACCATCTCACTCAAAGTTCAATAAGACAGAAAATAACAAATACAGACAAGGATGTGGAAAGACTGGGACTCTCATATACTCCTGGTGGGACTCTAAAATGATACAACCACTGTGGAAAATGTATGGCAATTCCTTAAAAAGTTGGAAATAGAAATACCATTTGATCCAGCAATCCCATTACTAGATATATGTCCTAAAGAGGTGAGAGCTGGAACACAGGTAGATACATGCATACTCATGCTCGTTGTAGCACCATTCACAATAGCAAACAAAAAAGGAGTGCTGGTGGTGTAGTGCCTAAGGCATTTGACTGCTAACCAGAAGGCTGGCAAAGAGATGGAAACAACATAAATGTTCATCAACAGAGGAATGAACAACCAAACTGTGGTATATACACACACTGGAATACTCTGCAACAATAAAGAATAATGTTGTTGTTGTTGTTGTTAGCTGCCCTCGAGTCAGCTCTGACTATAGCGACCTTATGTACAACAGAACAAAACACTGGTAATGCATCAGCATCACAATGCTTGCTATATCTGAGCTCATTGTTGCAGGAACTATGTCAATCCACCTCCTTGAGGGCCTTCCCCTTTTTCATTGACCCTCCACTTTACCAAGCATGACATCCCTCTCCAGAGAATGGTCCCTTCTGACAACATGACCCAAGTAGTCTGCCCATTCTCACTTCCAAGGAGCATTCCAGCTGCATTTCTTCCAGGAGAGATTTGTGCATTCTTCTGGCAGTCCATGTACCTCCAGCATTCTTCACAAGTCAAAAGCAACAATTCTTCTTCAGTCTTTCTTATTCATTGTCCATTTTTCACATGCATATGTTGTTGTTGGGAGCTCTGGTAACATAGTGGCTAAGGCACTTGACTGCTAACCAGAAGGCTGGCAGTTCAAACCCACCAGCCACTCCTCGGAAGGAAGGTTGGGCAATCCTACTTCCGTAGT
>NW_006921620.1:13253240-13273885 GCF_000298275.1 Orycteropus afer afer | reverse complement strand
GCTTTCTCTTTTCCATATGAGTAAGGCTGGGTTTACTCAGATGTTGCAGCTCTTTCCCAGTCCTATTTTGAGAGCCTTTTAGCCTAAACACACTATTCTTAAAGGTGCGTGGTAATGTACCAAACAGTGTTTCTTTGCTATTCATAAGGTTTTCCCTGGCCAATTCTTTGAAAAGTAGATGGCCTCTTCCTTCTTCCTAGTCTGTGTCAGTCTATAAGCTGGGCTGTTACCTGTGCACCAGGAGCATTTTGCTGAGTTTTAAACACCAGAGGTTCAGCCTCAAAACTCACGTCTACATGTCACCACAGTAGGACAAACCAACAGAGAAGTTTGTCTTGCTGTTGGAGACCTCTTATATCACCCCCACCTGGGTCGCCGTGGCTGACTATTGCTCTGTCTGGCTTCCTGGCTTTTAATCCCCTTTCTCCTGCTCTTCTGGCCTGCTGCTTTGGGCGTCCCTGAGTTGTCTCTCCTCACCTGTATCTCTGGGGCATATGAGGCCATTGAAAACACCATAGCTTGGGTTAGGCATACCTTAATCTTCAGAGATATCTTTACAGTGCTGAAGAGGTCTTTTGCAGCAGAGTTGCCCAGTGCAATATGATGTCTTAATTCTTGACTGCTGCTTCCACTGGTGTTTATTGTGGATCCAAGTAATATGAAATATTTGACAACTTCAATCTATTCTCCATTAATCATGATCTTTCTTATTGGTTCAGTTGTGAAGATTTTCGTTTTTTTTTTATGTTGAGGTGTAATCCATAGTGCAGATTGTAGCCTTTAATCTTCATCAGTAAGTGCTTCCAGTCATCTTCAATTTCAACAAGCAAGGTTGTGTGTTTGGCATATCTCAGGTTGTTAACGAGTCTTGCTCCAATCCTGATGATACATTCTTCTTCATATAGTCCATCCCTGACTATTTGTTCAACATAGAGATTGAATATGTATGGTGAAAGCACTCAACTCTGATTTAATCAACTTCCTGATTTTAAATGATGCAGTACACCCTTGGTGGTGTAGTGCCAGAAGGCTGGCAGTTCAAACCTATCAGCCACTCCTCAGAAGGAAGACTAAGGAATCTACTTCTGTAGAGATATCACCTTGGAAACCCAAGGAGGGGTTGTTATGAGTCAAAACCAACTTGACAGCAGTGAGTTTGGTTTGGTTTAGTTAGCCCCTTGTTCTATTCGAACAACAGCTTCCTCCTCTATGTGCAGTTTGTCATGAGCACAATTAAGTGTTCCAGAATTCCCATTCTTCTCAGTGTTATCAGCAATTTGTCATGATCCACACAAATACTTTTGCAGTCAACAAAACACAACTAATCATCTTTCTGGTATTCTTTGCTTTCAGCCAAGATTTATCTGACATCAACAATGATATCCCTTCTTCCACATCCTCTTCCAAATCCAGCTTGCATTTCTGGAAGTTCTTTGTCAATATACTGCTGCAACCATTTTTAAATTGTCTTCAGTAAGATTTTACTTGTGATATCAATGATGTTTAGTAATTTCCACATTCTGTGGGATCACCTTTCTTTGGAATGTGTACAAATATGGCTCTCTTCCAGTCAGTTGGCCAGGTAGCTGTCTTCCAAATCTTTTGGCATAACCAAGTGAGTGTCTGCAGAGGGGCATCTGTTTGTTGAAACATCTGAATGGATATTCTGTCAATTTCTGGAGCCTTGTTTTCTGCCAATTCCTTCAGTGCAGCCTCAACTTCTTCCTTCAATACCATTGGTTCTTGATCATATGCCACCTCCTGAAATGGATGAACATCAACCAATTCTTTTTGGTACAGTGACTCTGTGTATTCCTTCCATCTTCTTTGGATATTTCCTGAATCATCCAATAGTTTCCCCATAGGATCATTCAGTATTGAACTTTTTTCCCCAGTTCTTTCATCTTGAGAAATTCTGAGCGTGCTCCTCCATTTTGGTTTTCTAAGTCAAGGTCTTTGCTTACTTCATTATAATAATTTACTTTGTTAAGCTGCTCTTTGAAATCTTCTGTTCAGCTCTTTTATCTTGTCATTTCTTTCATTTGTTTTAGCTACTCTCCATCTCAGGGCAAGTTTCAGAGTCTCTTCTCACATTCATTTTGGTCTTGTCTTCCTTTCCTGACTTTTTCATGCATGGTGTTCTAGATATCATCCCACAATTCTTCTGGTTTTCAGTCATTGGTGTTCAATGCCTCAAATCTACTCTTTAGATGGTCTTTAAATCCAGGAAGGTTGTATTCAAGGTCATATTTTGGCTCTTGTGGACTTGTTTTAATTGTCTTGAACTTCAAGCTGAACTTGTATATGAGCAGTTGATGGCCTGTTTCATAGTCAGTTCCTGGCCTACTTTGGCTGAAGATAACTGAGTTTTTCCATCAACTCTTTCCACAGATGTACTTGTTCTGATTTCTTTGTATTCCATGTGGTGAAGTCCATGGGTATAGCCACCATTTATGTTGTTGGAAAAGTGGTATTTGCAATGAATAAGTCATTGGCCTTGCAAAATTATATCATGCAATCCCCAGCATCATTTCCATTACCAAAGCCATATTTGCCAGCTACTGGCGATCCTTCTTTGTTTCCAACTTTTACATTCCAATCACCAGTGATAATCAACACATCTTGATTGCATGTTTGGGCAATTTCAGACTGCAGAAGTTGGTAAAAATCTTCAATTTCCTCTTTTCTGGCTTTGGTGGTTTTTGAACAAATTTGAATAATAGTAGTATTTACTGGTCTTCCTTGTAGGTGTATGGATATTATCCTATCATTGACAGCATTGTACTTCAGGATAGTTCTTGAAATATTCTTTGTGATGATGAATGCCACGTCATTCATCTGCAATGTGTCATTCCTGGCATAGTAGGCCATATGGGTGTCTTATTCAAAATGGCCTAAAACAGTCCATTTCAGCTCAGTAATGCCTTGGATATTAATCTTTATGAATTCCATTTCATTTTTTGACAACTTCCAATTTTCCTAGATTCATACATTGTACAATCCATGTTCTGATTATGAACAGATGTTTGCAGCTGTTTCTTCCCATTTTGAGTTTGCCACATCAGCAAATGGAGGTCCTCAAAGCTTTACTCCATTTACATCATTAAGGTTGACTCTACTTTGAGGAGGTAGCTTTTCCCCAGTTATATTTTGAGTGCCTTATGACCTGAGGGGCTTATCTTCCTGTATTATATCAGAAAATGTTTCAATGCTATTCATAAGGTTTCCACTGGCAAATTCTTTGAGAAGTGGATGACCCCTTTCTTCTTCTGAGTCTTTCTTAGTCTAGAAGCTCCACTGAAAATTGTCCACCATAGGTGACCCTGCTGGTATTTGAAATGCCATAGGCATAGCCTCCAGCCTCACAGCAACACACAAGCCACCACAGTATGACAAAGTAACAGATGAATAGGGCCTCAAAGCAGCAGGAGTTAATAAATACTTGTTAAAAGAATAAATGGATCTAAAACTCAAGCCTTTGAAAGTACCCCATAACAAAAGTCAGCAACATTTATTAAATCCTCTTCTTCTTAGTTGCTAAAATAATTTTAGAAGATTCTCTCTCTCTCTCTCCCTCTGTCTCTTCCTCTCTTTTTCTTTGTGTGTGTATGTGTGTGTGTGTGTGTGTGTGGGTGTATTTTACAAAAGCATTAATGAAGATTAGAAAAATCCACTTATATAAGGCATTGTTGAAATGGTCAATAGGAAAGGGAGGTGACTTTTTGGATCTCAACTAAAACTTGTTTTGTTGCTGTCATGTGCTGTCAAGTCAGACTCGACTCATGGCTACCCCTCCATGGGTTTCTAAGGTAGTATCACTACAGAAGTAGATTGCCCAACCTTCCTTCTGAGGAGTGGCTGGTGGGTCACTTGATATTATTACCATATATAGGATTTGATTAGAAAATCTATGTAATCTAATGCAATTGGGAGTCCATGTACTAGATGTCAGTGTTCATGTTGATGAAATTTCTGCAAAGTTCTCATTCTATTTTTGAGACTAAACAATTTCAACTCTTTAGTCTTCCCTTTTACTATACATCTATCAGTTTTTTGTACTGTGTTGGCTTGCATGTTGCTGTGATGCTAAATGTTATGACACCAGTATTTCAAATACCAATAGGATCACCCATGGTAGACAGGTTTCAGCAGTTTCCAAATAAAGACATTAGGAAGAAAGAACTGGGAAACTACTTCCAAAAACTGTTGTTTTTGTTAGGTGTTGTTGACTCAGCTCCAATTCATAGCAAACTTACATACAACAGAAGGAAACACTATCTGGTCCTGTGCCATCACACAATAATTGTTGTGCTTGAGCCCATCATTACAGCTAGTGTGCCAATCCTTCTCATTGAGGATGTTCCCCTTTCTCACTGACTCTCTACTTTACCAAAAATGGTATCCTTTTCCACGAAGTAGTCCCTTCTGATAACATGACCAAAGTAGGTGAAACAACATCTGGCCATTCTTCCTTCTAAGGAGCACTCTGGGTGCACATCTTCCAGGACAGATCTGTTCATTCTTCTGGAAGTCCATGGTATTTTTAGTATTCTTTGCCAACATCACATTTCAAAGGCATCAGTTCTTCAGTCTTCTTTATTCATTGTCCAGCTTTCACATGCATAAGAGGTGATTGAATTAACACGGTTTGGGTCAATGTGCCTTGGTCATCAAAACAACATATTTGCTCTTTAAAACTTTAAAGATGTCCCTTGCAGCAGATTTTCCCAGTGCAGTATAACATCTAATTTCTTGACTGCTGCTTCCATGGGTGTTGATTGTGGCTCCAAGTAAAATTAAATCCCTGACAACTTCAATATTTTCTCCATTTATTGTGATGTTATCTATTGGTCCAGTTGTGAGGATTTTTGTTTTCTTTATGTTGAGGTGTAATCCATATTGGAAGCTATAGTTTTTGATCTTCATCAGTAAGTGCTTTAAGTTATCTTCACTTTCACCAAGCAAGGTGTGTCATTTGCACATTGCAGGTTGTCAATGAATCTTCTTCCAATCCTGATGCCACATTCTTCTTCATATAGTCCATCCAGCTTCTTGGATTATTTGTTCAGCATACAGATTGAATAAGTATGGTAAAAGAATACAACCCTGACACACACCCTTCCTGATTTTATGCAGTGTCACCTTGCTCTGTTCAAATGACAGCCTTTGGTCTAATGTTCTGGTTCCTCATGAATACAATTAAGTGCTCTAGAATCCCCATTCTTCACAATGTTATCCATAATTTGTTATTATCCACACAGTTAAATGCCTTTTCATAGTCAATAAAACATAGATAATCATCTTTCCGGTATTCTTTACTTTCAGCCATCCATCTGACATCAGCAATGATAACCTTCATTCCATATCCACTTCTGAATACAGCTTGAATTTCTGGAAGTTCCCTGTCAATATATTGCTGCAATCAATTTTGAATTATCTTCAGCAAATTGCATTTGCATGTGATAATAATGATATTGTTTGATTAATGATATTGAACAATGCAGGAAACGTGACGGGAAGACAGAAGGAATACACAGAGTCAGTGTGTCAAAAAAGAATTGGTTGACATTCAGTTATTTCAGGAGGTATCATATGATCAAGAACCAACAGTATTAAAAGAAGAAGTCCAAGCTGCAATGAAGGAATGGTGCAAAACAAGGCTACAGGAATTGATGGAATACTCATGGAGATGTTTCAACAAATGGATGGAGCACTGGAGGTGCTTACTCATTTATGCCAAGAAATTTGGAAGACAACTATCTGGTCAATCAACTGGAAGAGATCCATATTTGTGCTCATTCAGAAAAATAATTCAACAGAAAGTGAAAATTATCCAATTTCCAAAAATTAACCAATGCAAACCCTTAAGGACACAGAAAATTGTTCAAGAACTTGAATCACTTTGTAATATGTTATCAAGAGGATACCAATTTCTGGAGAAGAACATCATGCTTGCTAAAGTAGAGAATCAGCGAACGTGAGGAAAATTCTCAATGAGATCAAATGATAATCCTCAATGACTGCATCACTGGACTTATACATACCAATGATCAAGATAATGGCTCAGGACAGAACAACATTTTGTTCAGTTATACATGAGGTGGTCATGAATTGGAGCCAACCCAATGGCAGGTAACAACAACAAGTCCTTTCTTAGAACTCTCATGACATCTTCTCTATTAGATCAAGTTATTAAGTACTCTAGCATCTGAGACCTCACTGCAACTTAAAACAGGTACTCAAATTCTTCAAATGTCTGCAAGACCAGAGAGATAGCAAAAATAAGTGAAGCTTTGGCCTTCATGTAATATGTTTGCATTGTTTGAGTGGGAAGTGCATGTCCAGATTGTGAGGGGTGGGAGAGTGCTTTGTGCAGCTCTTCAGTTGTTGCCATACCCCATTGTATACCCTGGATAACTAGATCTTTTAATATTGCAAAAGAAGCCAGAAATATGAATTTTATGAGAAAATATATAATTTTGGTTGACTTGATTTGTATAAACCTCTTTAGGCTACATAAGTATTTCTGTCTGTGTACCCAATGTAACATGTTAGCTGTTGTTTTACAACTTTAAGATAATGGTTCTCTGATTTCTCTTTCCAAGACAGATGCAGCCTTTGGTTATTCAAGGCCTTTGATTATTTGGGTTAGGACACATTATTCTACTAAACTGTGTGGGGCAGGCAACATGTCATGTGGCACCCTCAATTAACAGTGATTACAGCCCTTTCTCCTAGCTCCTATAAATGCCTAAGGCAGTCCTGGCTACTAACAGTACTGTATCACATTAGGATAACCTTGACTTTCTTCTGGGTCATGCATTCATTATAACCTAAATATTTATGTGTAAGTTTTCTGTGTTTCTTCTTTATTACAGGGCATTTATTGCTTTCTTTTCAGCTTGAAGGCATTTGAGCCTTTGATCTAGCTCAGCTACATCATCAAATACTAGTGATTCTCAATTTGCTAATTTGTAGGGTTTTTTTTTTATTTTTCCCTTCCAGGGTTCTTCCTTAACTAATAATCAAACATATCATTTTTAATTAGGCCTATTCACTGTACTTGAATACCATGTTATAAATTCCATACCTTAACTATTGATTATACTTCAGAATTATCACATAAATTCAGGTCTTCCTCTTTACCAGATCAATTCCTGTCAGTTTCATTCCTCTTTTTTTATTACAATGAACTTCCAATTGTTCCATGACGCCAAGTCTTATGCTCATTTTGCCAATACTCCACACTGCTGCCAGAATAAGTATTCTAAAGGCAAGATTTTACCACTATCATAAATATTTCTGTAAGTTGCACTCTGTGTGTCAACCCAAACCAAACTCACTTATCTCAAGTCAATTCTGACTCATGGCAACCATATAGGACAGGGTAGAACTGCTCCACAGGATTTCCAAGGCTATCCATCTCTACAGAAGCAAACTTCCTCATCTTTCTCCTGTGAAAGAGCTGGTAGGTTAAAACTACTGACCTTTTGATTAGAAGCCTAATGCTTTAACTATTGTAACACCAGAGCTCCTTTATGCATCAAAGCATGCAATATCATCAGACACTAGTATATACTTGGAGTCCCTGTATGACACAAATGGTTAAGCACTCAACTACTAACTGAAACATTGGCAGTTTTAATCCATCCAGAGACACCTTAGAAAAAAAGTCCTGGCAATCTCCTTCCAAAAGGGAACAGCCTTAAAAACCGTTATGGAGAGAAGTTCTGCTCTGCAACACATGGGGTCACCATGAGTCAGAATCAACTTAATGACAGCCAATTTGGTTTGGTTTGGTAATATAAACTTAAAACAGCATCGTTTGCCATTCTCCCAATCAACCAAGAAGTAAAGAGAATTCTTGCTTTTATGTCTCTCTGACTTTGCCATGTCCATGTTGTATGGCATCTCTTATTATCTTCCTCTGCTATCTAAAACCATTGTACATTTTAGTCACTAATCATGCATAAGTTTTGTTTGACCAGTTCTTGAACAACTCCAGGTAGGAAGTCTGTGACTTGTCTGGGCTATCTATCTTTATCCACTGTATCTTTTCCAAACCATGTATTGTGACACTTGTTAGCTGGGTAATTTTGACTAAGTCAATTTACCTGTCTTGCCCTCAGTTTTCTCTTTGAAAGATGCCAATAAGTGAAAGGACAATTCAGATATGGAGAGAAAATATTTGCAACATACATATAAGACAAAGTACTTGCATCTAGAATATAAAAACGTTTCTTGAAACTCAATTATTAGAAGACAAATGTGTCAATTAAAAAAATGTGCAGAAGATTTAAGCTGACACTTCACAAATTATCATAAAATTTATGAATGGTAAATAAGTACATGAGGAGATGTTTAGCATCTTTAGGCATTGTTGTTGTTGTTGTTTGCCATTGAGTCGGCCCCGACTCATAGCGACCCCTCCTTGGGTTTCCGAGGCAGTATCACTACGGAAGTAGGAATGCCCAACCTTCCTTCTGAGGAGTGGCTGGTGGGTTTGAACCCCCAGCCTTCTGGTTAGCAGTCAAGTGCCTTAGCCACTGTGCTACCAGAGCTCAATGACATGCTCATTAGAATGGTTAACCTAAAAATTAAAAACTGATCACACCATATATTTCTGAGTGTGTGGAGTAAGTGGGACTCTCCCTTACTTTTGAGAATGTAAAATAATGCCACTACTTTGGCAAATAGTTTACCAGTTTCTTAAAAAGTTAAACATGCATTTACTATATACTCAATCATTCCATTTCCAGATATTTATCCCCCCAAGAAAAGAATATGTGTGTGTGCCTACTCACCTTTGTACATGAATGTTTATAAAAGCTTTATTTATAATAGATTAAACTAGACATAACACAAATATTGATCAATGGTTAAATGAATAATCAAAGGGTGGTATATCCACACAATAGAAAATGGGTCAGCAATGAAAAAAAGAAAGAATTATTGATATACTCCCAACATAAATTTCAAAATCATTATGCTAAATAAAAGAAGACAAGTACAACTAATACATACTCTATGATTTCATTTATATAAAACTCTAGAAAATGCAAAGTAATCCACAGTGACAAATAGCAAGTTGGTGATTTCATGTGGATAAGAGTAGAGTGAGGAATGGACTACAAAAGAGCACAGGAAATTTTTGGAAATGAAAGATATATTCATTTTCTTTATTGTAGTGATGGCTTCACACCACATACATACATTGAAACTGTCAATTTTTAAACTTTATGTATGGTAGTTTATTTGTACTTCAATTTATCTCTATAGAGTTATAAAAACATAACTATCACCTACAAAATTAAAAAATAAGACTTGACAGAACTTCTTTTCAAATTACTTCTTATCCTTTAATCCTCCTCCTCTCCAATTAGTCAGGACAAATTGGGAACTGGATAGTCGTCTGCGCCAACAAGAATGAATCAGTGATATGAAGTGGAAAACAGCAAAGAATAGATTCACACAACATCCTCTGTATATGAACACTATTAGATGGCACATGCCTTGGATTATTCTTCTGTGATCATAAAAAGTTCTATACTGAACTCACTCAAAATCAACTGAATATAATTACTAGAATCAGAACGATGTCTGATCAGGCAATCAAACAAAAAATCTAATAAGCCTACATAAGAGCTGAAGCCCCAAATGTGTAGCTGTAGTTTATAATCAACTTAACTATCAAACCCTCTCCATGTACTCCATATTCCTCACAAATTGGTTGGGTAATCTACTTCCATAGTGATACCACCTCTGGCAACCCAAGGAGGGGTCGCCATGAGTCGGGTCCAACTCGATGGCATACAACAACAACACATGGCTTTAAACATGCTCAGGAAAGTAAAAGATGGAAAATGATGCCATAGAAAAATAATAAAATAAAGCCAATGTGGCAGAATTGACCTCAGGTAAAGCTGAATTCAAAAACAAGAAATATTAATATAGATAAAGAATTCATGATGATAAAGGTGCCAACTCATCAGGAAGATATTAAAATCTTAAATATATTTAACTGAATAACACAGTTTCAAAATACCAGAAAAAAATTTTACAAAAGTGAAAGAACAATAGGTAAATCCCAGACATATTTGAAGAGTTTAACACTTTTCTTACAATAATTAATAGAAAAAGCAGATTAAAAAATTCAGTAAATATATACATGATTGGAATATCACTATTGTCCAACTTGACCTACACTACATCCAAAGCTACACAAAACACATTGCTTTCAATTATACATGGAACATTCACAAAATAGATATATACTGGGCCATAAAAACAATATTGTGATCATATAGCATATGTTCCTTAACCACAATGATACTAAAAGTGGAAATCAAATTTAGAAAAGTAGAAAATCTCCAATATACGAGAATTGAATAACACAATCCTAAATAATCTGTGGATCAAAGGAAAAATGTAATGGAATTAGAAAATATTTTGAATCTCATTGACTCTGTGCAATAATAGACAAGGAGGAGGAATTAAAGGAATAAACAAGGAGACCAGTTAATGGTTATTATAATTATTTAGGTAAAAGATGATGTTGGCATGGGTGAGAGTGGTAACAGTGATGAAAATATGCTTAAAAGTGTAGGCAATAAAATGTAATGATTGACACATCCGGGGTTTGAGAGAAAGAGAGGAGTCAAGGATTAAGTGTTGCCTGGGTATGCAAAAAGATGAAAACCAAACAAGTTTTGGGAAATACCATGAGGTGAATTTTGATCATAGTTACTAGTTTTAAATGTCTATTATCCATTTAAGAGCTGTTAACAGTTGGTGTTCTCGTTACCTAGTGCAGCTCTGACAAGAAATATACCACAAATGGGATGGCCTTAACAAACAGGAGTTTATTCTTACAATTTGGAGGCTTTAAGTTCAAGTTCAAAGTGCCAGCCTCTAGGGACTAGGTGAAAGCCCCTCAACCTTGGGGTCCAGCTCTGGAGCTCAGGTCTGGAGTCAGACCCACTGGAGCTAGAGGTGTTTCTTCACACAGACAGCTGCTGGCTGCTGAAGATGAGAAGCCCCAAGGTTGACAAGTAAAAAGGCACAATCCTGATGTTACCAAACCACATGACAGGCCATTAACTTAAGTCCATTGTAAGTTCCAACGTTGGCAGAGCATAGCAGGCTGCTGAGCAACAACACAGCTACATGAGGGGTCCAAGCATGCCATAGGCTAGAGATGATTCCCAAGGCTTTTCCTTATATATAGGAAGCAGACCACATCCCAAAGGCAGCTAATTCAGCTGCTTGTGGTAGATCCCACCATGAAGTTGATTGCCAGTCTCATCATGGGGATTAACTACCACCAGCTGCCCAGCCACTCAACCAGACCCAGCCAAATTGACACACAAACGTAACCATCACAGTTAGATATATGAGTCTGTTGTTCAGGGGAAAACTTGGAACTAAAGATACAAATCAAATTTCAGTTACATAACTATACAGAAAGAGATACACATACATATAAATATACACATACATACATATACACACTCACACACAGACACACCCCTGCATAAACATACACATACATATATATATTTTTACATATATATGTAAAAAGCTCAATTGAGATGATTAAAGCAATAATGAGGCAACCTAAGAATTAAATGACAAGAATGATGAGAAAGAATGAGCAAAGAAGACTGAGAAACAGTAGCCCATAAGATAGTAGGCAAACCAAGAAAATATGGTGTTATGGAACCCAAGTCAAAGTGTTTCAAGAAAAAGAACAAAAAAAACAACCAAACTCATTGCTGACAAGTCAATTTTAACTCATAATGACCCCTCCTTGGGTTTCTGAGGTGGTATCTCTACAGAAGTAGATTGCCCTGATATTCCTTCTGAAGAGTGGTTGGTGGATTTGAACCACCAGCCTTCTGATTAGCCATCAAATGCCTTAGGCACTATGCCACCAGGCATATGAGGTAAACATTTACATCAAGTAGTTACCCCTGTTAGGACAGTCAACGATGGGAGATCAAAAGGGCAGTATTTGCAGAGGGAGATAGCTCAGGGGGCAGGAATGCATGGGAAAGAAGAACATGGGAAAAGGTAAGTACAGGGAGAAAGTGGGAAGAGAGCTGTTACATTATGGGGATTATAATCAATGTCATGAAACAAAATGTATATGAAATGTTGTATGGAGAATGTGTTCTGTAAACTTTCACCAAAATTATAATTAAAATAATCAATAAATAAAGAAGTAATGGATTTTAATCCTCAAAGGGAGCTGACACTATAACCAGACCAGTGAAGAAATGAGCAGAAAAGATAAGTGCTGTTGGATGTTTGGTTTAAAGACCAAGGAAAGATGGCAGTTACCAGTATTAAGAGGGAAAATAGGTATCTATGGTGGTTTAAAGGACAAAATCATTGGAGGAGAGCTATGTAAGAAACTGAGATTTTAAGGTTCTGGAAAAGTAATCTACAGGAAGACAGAAATCATCCATAGTTTTGACAAGAGTAGTGTTGGAGAGAGTGACAGTAAGCCAAGATCTAACATCTTCAAGGAATCAGGAGGAGTTGGTGGGGCTGCATCTGGGTGTAATTTGCTCCCATGAGAGTAAAGCATAGGTGGATATAGTTAAGAGAAAACAGAGAACGGTATGGTAGGGACAGTAGGAGCAAGAAGAATTCCTATCTTAACTCCAGGTCCTAGAATAATACAAGTGCAGATGAGACAACAACCTCCTCAAGAGAGACCCACAGACAAGGAATTGTCCTCAGAAGAGAATCTTATTTCAAACTAGTCCTTGGTGACAGAATCCTGGTTTCTAGAAATAGCCCAGGAGAGAATGACTGTCGTGAAATCTGCTTTTCTGGCAGCTAAAGTGTCTGCTCTATCTCGACACTTCTTTGGTGTCATAAGAAAGTGTTACTGCTCCTTCTCTGGCAGTCTCAACCAATTCCCAAACCACTGACAACTCAGAAGATATCACACCTGTTGATGACAAAATTAGTTTCTATGTGATGAGGCAGTGGTTCACTGCCTCACTCTGCCCCCTCTTTCTCCTACTGTCTGTCTCTGGCGGGGGGGAGTAGAAGGAAGAGATGATGGGATCTTTTGAAGCGCTTTTGGCTACTGTTAGAATCAGAAGGTAGAAAGAATATACTGCCAAAAAAACACTAAATATGTAACTGAAGTGTGCAATCTGTTAATACCCTATAACACATGAAGTGGGATGTGATGCATCTTGAATGCAACCAGAAAGAGTTCCAAAATGGGGGCCCTTCCAGCTGAGAAAATGTCAGAAGACTATGTTAAAGAAAAATAACTATCAATGGTCAGATGCCCATCTTTGTCATAGCCCTGTATACTTTTCTTCTTTTCTAAATTGGTTCTTCAGCAAAGGATAGTTGTTCTTAGAGAAAACTTACTAGATTACTGAACAACTTAGAGAAAACTTACTAGATTAAGAATTAATTGGTAAGATATCTGATTAAATGAAGTGAAAGAGCTTGCAGTGGACCAGTAAGTACATGTTATTTCTTAAATCAGTTGAAATTAGATATCAGATCATTGGATTTTAAATCACAATATTAGAGTTCCAATCCTGATTTTGCCCTTGCTAAAAGGGCAAGGAGGCCACATGTTCTGACCTCCTCTAACCCCACAAGAGGAAGACAGAATCACTATTGGTAAGCCAAGGCCTATTACTGCAAGGCCAGACATGCTGCCTCCCTCCAACCCTTTCACCAACCATTCCTCCCAAAGCACCCACCACCTGTCTCCTGGGTTCAATAATTCACTGCAGTGGCCACACAGAACTCACAGATTATGGGGTTTATTAGGGAAGCACCAGGCTACAATTCAAGCTCAGGAAAAATGCTCAGTCTCTCTCACAGCCTGCCATCTCTCACAGTCTCTCTCCCAGCAGTGTGTGTCCCTTAGTGTCTCTTTCTCAGCAGTGTGTGTCTCTAGGTGTCTCTTTCTCAGCAGTGCATGTCTCTCGGGTGCATCCTTCCTCAGCCAGTAGTCAGAGAGAGACTTCTGCCTCTAGGAGGCCTCCTTTTGAGCCTGGCAGAGTGACCAAACCAACCAATCATAACATCAGAATTCTAAGCACCTGAGAGAAAGCAGGAACCTCCCAGAACATGGTTTAGTTCCACGCCCAACAAAAATACCCCAGGTGGACAACTTCAGCAATCAGGAGCTCCTCAGTTGCTCATGGCAATTCCACCTCAGAGTTTACAAAGACTTATGGGTAGAGAAGCCACACTAAATAATTTTCTACACCGCAGCCCTGTTAGCAACCTCCTACTCATCCTTCTGATTTCAGTTGCAACATCACTTTCTCAGAAAATACCTCTTACATTCTCAGTGTCCCTGTTATTCTTATTGTTCCCTGAAATTCTCTTCTGTAGTTCCTTGCCAACTTATACATTTGCACTCATTTATTTGATCTATATCTTTCCCATTGAATTGTAAGCTCTGTGAAGCCAAAGAGCTCCTAGCCCTAGTTCCTACATAGGTGCTAATACACAGAATCATCAATAAATGCTCATTGTCTGCCTGACAGACTGGAGCAAATAACTTAACTACACTGGACTTCAGGTTCCTCAATCCTGCTCTGCAGACTTCACAGAGCCACTGGAAACAAATGTGTATTTGTGAAGTGCTTTTCAAATGTGAAGGATTTTTGAATGCACCAAATAGCTTTCTGATATATTATTATGAATAACTCATCACTAACTATTACAACTTCTTCTAGAAGAAACAAGTACTTACCACAGATCTTTCAGTTACTTTTCAAATAATTGGCTTCTAGAAATCAAGAAAACTCCAGGAATCTGATAACTTACTTTAAATACTACCAGATTTAATAAGGTCATCTGAACATTTTAAATTACAGAATTCAGGGAATGAAAGTTACCTCAAGTCATTGCTGGGATTTTCCAGTCTCTTTTAAATACTGTAATTAATAGTTGCTGGTTTTTCTTTTTTTTTTTTCACTAAGTTCTTTGCTATTCATCTAACAGATGAATATATGTGCTTCTGATTATAAAAGGAGATAATCTCAATGTTAATGAAAATATTACAGGTTGACCTAGATTTTCTGACTAGTGCATTTAACACTTTAGCCATCCATTGATAGACATACATCCATCTACTCATTCACCCATCCATCCAACATATATTCACTGAGCAAAAAGCACTGGTGTTTAGGATATAAAGAAATGCAGAGAGAGAATTACAAGATCATGGTTTACTGTTGTTAGGTGCCATAGAGTTTATTTTCAATTCACAGAAAACCCGTGTGACAAAGTAGAATTGCCCCAGAGGTTTTCTAGGCTGTCTTTATGGGAGCAGATCACCAAGTCTTTCTCCCACGGAGTCCCTGGGTGGGTTCCAACTGCCAATCTTTTGATTAGCAGCCAAGAGCTTAAGAATTGCACTGCCAGGGCTCCTTTTGAACCCACTGTCATTGACTCAATTCCAGCTCATAATTAGACAATAGGACAGAGAAGAACTGCCTCATAGGGTTTCCAAGCCTGTAAATCTTTACAGAAGGAGACTGCCTTATCTTTCTCCCATGGAGTGGCTGGGGGGTTTGAACTGCTGACTTTTGGTAGCAGCCAAATGCCTTAACCACTGCTCCACCGGAGCTCCTATAGAGCTCCTTTGGTACTACAATAGCTATGCATTTGTATCTATTTTAAGTATGATATGAATTATGCTGGAGCACCTAGGACCCAGTAAGACAGCCTTGGAACAGCAAAAAGCAAGTGCCTGTGTGTGTGGAGTGCCCCAGGGGAACAGGCCGTGTAAGGAAGTTGAGCAGGAGAGACCAGGAAATGAATAGAGTAGTTAGGAAAAGCTAATGAAGAGAAACTTGTCTGTCAGTTTGTCATACTAAAGTGGCTTGAGTGTTGCTGTGAGGTTGGAAGCTGTGCCATTGATGTTTCAAATGCCAGCAGGGTCACCCATGGTGGACAGGTTTCAGCAGAGCTTCCAGACTAAAACAAAGTTGGAAGAAGGAAGAGGCCATCCACTTCTCAAAGAACTGGCCAATGAAAACATTATGAAAAGCAGTGAAACATATATTACTGGAAAACTTTATGAATAGCCTGGAAACATTGTGTGATTTAGTGCTGGAAGATGAGCCCCTCAGGTCAGAAGACACTCAAAACACTACTGGAGAAGAGTTAACTCCTCAGAGTAGTTGTTGTTGTTATGTGCCATAGAGTCGGACCGACTCATAGAGACCCCTCCTTGGGTTTCCAAGGCAGTATCACTATGGAAGTAGATTGCCCCATCTTCCTTCTGAGGAGTGGCTGGTGGGTTTGAACTACCAGCCTTCTGGTTAGCAGTCAAGTGTCTTAGTCACCAGAGCTGACCTTAATGATGTGGATGGAGTAAAGCTTTTGGGACCTTCATTTCCTGATACGGCATGTCTCAAGATGAGAAGAAATAGCTGCAAAGATCCATTAATAAACAGAACATGGAATACACGAAGTATGACTCTAAGAAAATTTAAAGTTGTCAAAAATGAAATGGAACGCTTAAAGATTAATATCCTAGGCATTAGTGAGCTGAAATGCACTGATACTGGCCATTTTGAATCAGAAACCATATGATCCATGTTGTGCCAGGAATGACAAATTAAAGAGGAAAAGCATGGCATTCATCATCACAAAGAATGTTTCAAGATCTAGCCTGAAGTACAATGCTGCCAGTGATAGAATAATATCCATACATCTTTGACGAAGACCAGGAGCTCTGGTAGCATAGTGCCTAAGACACTTGACTGCTAGTCAGAAGACTGGAGGTTCAAACCCACCAGCCACTCCTCAGAAGGAAGATGGGGCAATCTACTTCCGTAGTGATACTGCCTTGGAAACCTAAGGAGGGGTCACTATGAGTCGGATCTGCCTCGATGGCACATAACAACAACATGAGGAAGACCAGTTACTACCACTATTATTCAAATTTATGCACTAACCACAAAAGCCAAAGATGAGGAAATTGAAGATTTTTACCAACGTCTGTAGTCTGAAATTAACTAAACACACAATCAAGATGTGTTGATTATCACTGGTGATTGGAATGAAAAAGTTGGAAACAAGAATCACTGGTAGTTGGAAAATATGCCTTTAGTGATTGATAGAAATAAATAATACTAGAGATAACACGATAGAATTCTGCAAGACAAACAATTTATTCATTGCAAATACCTTTCTTCAACAACACAAACAGCAGCTATACACGTGGACCTCACCAGATGAAGTACACAGGAATCATATTGATTTCATCTGTGGCAAGAGGCAATGGAGAAGCAGTATCTTCAGCCAAAACAAGGCCAGGAGCTGGTTGTGGAACAGATCATCAACTACTCATATTCAAGTTCAAGTTGAAACTGAATAAAATTAAAAGAAGTCCACAGAACCAAAATATGACCTTGATTATATCCTTCCTGAATTTAGACATCATCTAAGAATAGATTTGATACACTGAACACCAATGACTGAAAACCAAAAAAAAAAAAAAAAAAGTAGGCTGACATCAAGAACATCACCCATGAAGAAAGCAAAGGTCATTAAAAAGGCAGGAAAGGAAGAAAAGACCAAAATGGATGTCAGAAGAGACTCTGAACCTTGCCATTGAATAAAGAAAGCAAATGGAAGAATCAACAGCATAAAAGAGCTGAACAGAACATTTCAAAGAGCAGCTCAAGAAGACAAAGTCAATTATTATGATGAAATGTGCAAAGAGTTGGAGTTAGAAAACCGAAAGGGAAGAACACACTCCGTATTTCCCAAGATGAAAGAACTGAAGAAAAAATTTAAACTTTGAATTGCAATATTGAAAGATTCAATGGTGTTGAATGGTGCAGGAAACATCAAAAGACAATGGAAGGAATACACAGAGTGACTATACCAGAAAGAATTGGTAGATAATCATCCATTTCAGGAGGTGACATATGATCAAGAACCAATGATACTGAAGAAAGAAGTCAAAGTGGCACTGAAGGAATTGGCAAAAATCAAGGCTCTGGAAATCGATGGAATACACATTCAGATGTTTAAACAAAAAGATGCGCCATTGGAAGCACTCACTCAGTTATGCCAAGAGACTTGGAAGATGGCTACCTGGCCAACTGACTGGAAGAGAGCCATATTTGTACCCATTCCAAAGAAAGGTGATCCACAGAATGTGGAAATTACCGAACAATATCACTGATATCACACACAAGTAAAGTCTTACTGATGATAATTTAAAAATGGTTGCAGCAGTATATTGACAGAGACCTTCCAGAAATGCAAGCTGGATTTAGAAGAGCACTTGGAATGAGGGATATCATTGCTGATGTCAGAGAGATCTTGGCTGAAAGCATAGAATAGCAGAAAGATGTTTACTTGTGTTTTATTGACTATGCAAAAGCATTTAATCAGATGGATAATAACAAATTGTGGATAAAATTGAGAAGAATGGGAATTCCAGAACACTTAATTGTACTCTTGGGGAACCTGCACATAGACCAGGAGGCTGTCGTTCAAACAGAACAAGGGGACACTGCATCGTTTAAAATCAAGAAGGTAATGAGTCAGGGCTGTATCCTTTCACTATACTTATTCAATTCATATGCTGAGCAAATAATCCAAGAAGCTGGACTATATGAAGAAGAAAGTGGCATCAGGATTGGCGGAAGAATCATTAACAACCTGTGATATGCTAACAACACAACTTTGCTTGCTGAAAGTGAGGATGACTTGAAGCACTTATTGATGAAGACTAGAGAATACAGTCTGCAGTATGGATTACATCCTAATATAAATATAAAGGAGCTCTGGTAGCATAGTGGCTAAGGCACTTGACTGCTAACCAGAAGGCTGGCGGTTCAAACCCACCAGCCACTCCTCGGAAGGAAGGTTGGGCAATCCTACTTCCGTAGTGATACTGCCTCGGAAACCCAAGGAGGGGTCACTATGAGTCAGGGCTGACTCGACGGCACATAACAACAACAACAACAACATAAAGAAAACAAAAATCCTCACAAGTGAACCTATAAGCAGCATCATGATAAATGGAGAAAAGATTGAAGTTGTCAAAGACTTCACATTGCTTGGTTTTACAATCAACACCAATGCAAGCAGCTGTCAGGATATCAGATGACATATATTGTTGTTGTGTTTGCCATTGAGTCAGATCTGACTCATAGTTACCCCTCCTTGGGTTTCTGAGGCGGTATCACTACAGAAGTAGATTGTCCAACCTTCCCTCTGAGGAGGGGCTGGTGGGTTTGAATTGGCAGCCTTCTGGTTAGCAGTCAAATGCCTTAGGCACTGCACCACCAGAGCTCCCAGACGACATATAGTACTGGGCAAATTGGCTGTAAAGGACTAACTGAATACCACAGTACTGACAGTCCGAGACTTTTGTGGCTAGGTTATAAAACATTGTGTCTTTCTTTGATGAGTAGTAACTGGAAACTTAAAAGCTTGCAAGCAGCCATCTAGATGCAACTATGGGTCTCTCCTAGTCCAGAGCGAAGAAGAATGAAAAAAATCAAAGATTCATGGAAACAGTCCAAAGGACTGGTAGACCATGTGATCCTCAGCCTATCTGACAATGAGACCAGAACTAGACAGTGCCTGGCTACCACTGTCAATCACTCAGAGGGGGATTGGTGCAGGATATCCAGGGTGGAGTGGGAGAAAAATATGGAACAAAACTCAAAATCATTAAAAAAAAAAAAAAAGACCAGGTTTGCTGGTCTGATAGAGCCTGGTGAGACCTCTGAGACTATGGCCCCTAGCTACCCTTCAGGTGTAGAATTGAACTCACTCCTGTGGCTTCCAGCCAAACAATAGACAGGCATATGGGGTGAAAATTTACATCAGGTAGATACATTACTCGGAGCAATGAATCACGGAAGAACAGAAGGGCAGTGTTTGCACAGGGAGACAGCTTGGGGAGTGGGAGTACGTGGGAGGGAAAGACACAGGGAAGAGGAAATTACAGGGAGGATGTGGGAATAGAGCTGTAATATTGTGAGGAATTGCAGACAATGTCATGAGACAAAATATTTATGACCTGCTAGATGGAAAATGAATTTGCTCTGTAAACTTTCGTACAAATCACACTAAAAATTTAAAAAAAAAAAAGTGTCTTTCACCTTGCTCTTTTGTGGATTATTCTCTCTAGGGGAAGTCAGCTGCCATGTTGGGAGTATACTCAGTAGCCTATATGGAGATCCATTTGGTGAAAAATTGAAGCCCTTTTCCAACAGTCAGTACCAAATTGCTATCTATGTCAGTGAACCATCCTGGAAGCAGATTCTGTATCCCACTGACACCTTCAGATGACAGAAGATCATGATGACATGTTGACTGAAAGTTCATGAAACAAACTAAGCCAGAGTCACCCAGCTAAGCCACTACTGAGCTCCTGACCCAAAGAAACAGTATAAAGTAATAAGTGTTTATTGTCATTTTAAGCCATAAAATTGTGCAGTAATTTGCTGCACATGAGAATAGATTTCTAAAGTGACTTACTAATGATCACTTGGAAGCTCTGGTGGGGCAGTGCATAAGGCATTTGACTGCTAACTATAAGGCTGGTGGTTCAAACCTACCAGCCACTCCTCAGAAGGAAGACTGGGCAATCTACTTCCATAGAGATA
>NW_006921620.1:13242038-13253140 GCF_000298275.1 Orycteropus afer afer | reverse complement strand
CTCATAGCGACCCCTCCTTGGGTTTTGAGGTGGTATCTCTAGGGAAGTAGATTGTCCAGTCTTCCTTCTGAGGAGTGACTGGTGTGTTTGAACTACTAGCCTTCTGGTTAACAGTCAAATGTCTTAGGCACTACACCACCAGAGCTCCCTCCATAGAGATACGGCTTTAGAAACTCAAGGAGGGGTTGCTTTTAGTTGGAATCAACTAGAAGGCAGTGCTTTTATTTATTTATTTATTTTTCAAATTGATCACTTACAATCATAGATAACAGTGAATGCAATGCTATTAGAAGCAGTAACTCAAGACTTCCGATAAGATGGAGGAATAAGCAGACAAGTGACATAGACCCTCTTCAATAAAGAAAAGAAAAACCAATTGACAAAGATACAGAAGATGATGCTGGAACCCTGAGTTTTGAAAGAAACTATACGGAAGTGGATTAGGCACAACTAGTGGAAAAACCTGAATGAAAACAGTGAGTACAGAGACGGACAGAGCTGAGGACTGTCAGCTACTCTGATGGGACCAACAGCCCGAATGTTTCCAAGTGGTGCTGGGACCTGAGAACTGACCTAAAGATCAATCCTGGTCACCAAGGGCTGCATGGACAACTGCACTGGTGGCCTATGACTAGGAAGGGAAACAGCAAGGAGGGAAACAACCTGAACTGTTGACTTTCCGCTATTCAGAGGGTGTAGCCATTTTGATTGTTTACACACGGCAGCCATTTTGGGTATTTAAAGTGACTGAGGGTGCAGCCATTCTGAATATTTACAAGCAGTAGCCATTTTGGATCTTTAAAGTGTCTGAGGGCACAGTCATTTTGAATGTTTACAAGCAGTGGCCATTTTGGATATTTAAAGTGATCAAGGGTGCAGCCATTTTGAATCTCTGCAAGTGGCAACCATTTTGGATTTTAAAGTGATAACACTCTCATTCAGATTCCAAGGACCTAAGAATAGGCTTTGTTTGCCAAGGTCTGCAGGGACATATAAGAGGCTGACAACCGGAAAGGTTGTGAGGTATAAGTGCTGTCAACTAGTGAATAGTGGAGCACAGTACCCTGTTTACATAGATAACATACAAACAAAACAAAGAAAATGAAAATCATGGGCAAGTCACTTCAACATACAATCACCAGTAAAATATAAACACAAAAACATCACAATGCCTCAGAGACAACAGAGCATCACAGTTCACACAACAAAGCAAGATAAAGCAGGGGAAACAAGGGACCCAGATACAGACCCAAAATACATCCCCAAGGAAGATGCAGCTTTGGAACTCCCTGATAAGGAATTCAAAAGAATTATATTTAGATATCTTCAGTGAATTGAGAGACAGATTGAGGAAAACACAGAGAAAACCCTAGAACAATTTCAAAAGGCAATACAGAACAAAATGACAAAATAAATGAAAAATTAGAAATGATACAAAATCTACACACAAAAATCCAGAAGATTAATACTAAATTTTCAGAAATAGATAAGACATTAAATGGGTAATGGAGCAGAATTGAATCAATGGAAGATAGAATCAGTGAGATTGAAGACAAATACCTGAACACTTCTTTGTAAAGAGATCAATCAGAAAAAAGATCAAAACATAATGAAGAAAGCCTAAAGTTTATGTAGGATACCATCAAAAGGAATAACCTACATGTAATCAGAATTCCAGAACAGGAAGAGAAAAATAAAACCACAGAGAAAATTGTCAAAGATTTGTTGGAAGAGAATTTTCCTGATATGATGAAAGATGAGAATATATCCGTTTAGGAAGTCCAACAAACCCCAAACAGGATAGATCCCAAAAGAAAATCACCAAAACCAAAAACAAAGAAAGAATCATGAGAGCAGCACAGGAAAAACTACTTACAAGGGGCAACCAATAAGACTAAGCTTGAATTTCTCAGCAGAAACCATGCAGGCGAGAAGACAATGGAATGGTATACATAAAACCCTGAAAGAGAAAAATTTCCAACCAAGAATTATGTACCCAGCAAAATTGTCCTTTAAATATGATAGTGAAATTAGGACATTTCCAGATAAAGAGAAATCAAAGGAATTTGTTAAAACCAGACCAACCTTAAAAGAGATACTAAAGGGACCCCTCTGGACAGAGAAGCAACAACAACCAACAACAATTGACCATCAACACACATGATGATATAACCCAGAAACCAACACAGCTATGGAGGTATCCAAAATAAATAAGCCTACAAAATTGTAAACAGGGAACCAGAGACATCAATTGACAAATGAGGAAAACTACAAACCAAAAAGAGGGAAAAAACTGTGTCATTGCAGAACTTCTAAATGGTAGGGAAGTCAAGACAACTACAAAATAGAATGGACTGTTCTAAACTTGGGAAGAAAACTATAAATCACAGGGTAACTTCAAAGAAAAATGATAAACCTTCACATCATAAAAGAGGATCAGCATAAAAATTCAGCAAATATTAAAGCAACAGTAATGAAGGAAGTGATAACATGATTCATAAACAAAATGAGCTCAGCATAGAAAATTATATGGAACAAAGAAATCGACACCATGAAAAAGCACATAACAAAAATGACAGCAACAAATTTATATTTGCTGATAATTACATATCTGGCAAGGGACTTATCTCTAAGATTTATAGTGGAAGAGTGGATGACCAAACTATGCTACATACACATAATGGAATGTTATGTGGCACTGAAGAATAACGTAAAGTCTACAAAACACCGCATAATATGGATGAACTTGGAGGACATCATGCTGAGTGATGTAAGTCAATCACAGAAGGACAAATATAGTATTACTACGTTGTTGTGGAGGGTCAAGGTTTATATATGGAGGGAAACTTTCTTTGTTGGTTGCCAGGGGTGAAAGGAGAGAGGGAACATGGAAAAAAAAGGCATTGACCATGTCACTTTAGTTTTGTTTATTTCACTGTACATAAATTATACTTCAATAAAATGCATTTAAAAAAAAAAGAAGAAAAAGAAGTAACTCAAGAAGCAGAAGGTTTTTTGTATTGTAGCAGACTAAATAATAGCTTCCCAAAGAAGTGCCAGTCCTAATCCCTAGTATCTGTGACTATGTTGCATTACACAGCAAAAAGTTCTTAGCAAATGTAAAGAAATGTTAAGATCTTGAAATGGGGATATTATCATGGATTATTTGAGTGGGTCCAATGTAATCAAAAGAATCCTTATATGAGGGAAACAAGAGGGCTAAAATGCAGTAAAAATAGAAGATAGGACAATGAAAGCAAGAGGTTGGAATTATGCATGGAAGGAACCATAGGCCAAGGAGTGCAGACAGCCTTCAAAAGCTGAAAAAGGCAAGGAAACAGATTCTCCTCTGAAGCCCGCTGAAAGAACACAACCTTGGCAACATCTTGATTTTATATTTCTGACCTCCAGGCTTACAACAAAATTAATCTGTGTTATATTAAGCTATTATATTCCTGGCCATTTGTATAGTGGCAATAGAAAACTAATATTGTACCAGCGGTGGGGAAAAAAAAAAGCAATCAAGTAGTGGTTGAATTCACTACTCTTCTTACAACAGCCTCACTGAGCCTAGCTTAAAACTCTCCAAACTTGTATTCTGAACAAATGTACTCCAAAGGCTGCAATCCAGCCAAATGAAGAGATTCAAATAATTCTTATCATTTAATTAAGAAACACATTTGACGATACTAAGCCTCCTGAGCTTCGCCCAAAATTCAAATATTTTTTGATGCAAGAATAGAAATTCTGTTCCCAGCATGAGCTCACTAAGTATGTGTTGATGGTAATATACAGCAAAATTTACAAAAAGATATTTTATATATAAATGAAATAAGATGCTCCTTGAATATTTGTTCATTCCTTAAGTGGATTTGATGCAATCTTAAGAGCACTGAATTTTTTTTAATGATAACAGCAAACTAATACTTAGAACAATTTCATAAAATGCTTCAAGCAATGTCTCAGGTAACACCCATATGAAGTAGAGAAAACTATTACTAGTATTTTCATTTTATTTATGAAGAGTTCAAGTCTCAGCAAGGTTAACTTCTCAAATGTCATCAAACTAGAAATGACACAGCAGTGACATCTATCCTATTATTCATTTCACTATTAACACTATAATTATATACATATCTTGTTTTATTTTGTGCTTTTCAAGTGTTAGTTAAAGGAAAATAATGTGTCATTATAAAATAATTGGGTAAACTCTTTATCGTTCTTTTTTTAGACAAATATATGTTGAACCCATATGAAATTGAGGGCATTAAAGAGGACTTCCCAGAGGTGGTAACTCAAATTTGCCAACTGGAGTTGAGAAAGTAAGCCAAGCAAATGGGATATGGGGATGAGAATGATGTTCCAGGAAGAAGACACATGTGCAATGATCTGTTTACAAGAAAGAATCTGGCCTTTTGGTTGCCAAGGATAGTGTGAGGCACTGAAGCATTTTAGGACAAGAAGTACAAAGTAAGATTTGTGTTATAGTCAATGAGCACACTGGTCTTCACTGGTTAATCTTCCCTGGTTATGTGTTCCTATATATGAAGGTCACAAACACTTCCTACATACCAAGTCATTTATGTGCCATCAGGTTCTGAGAAAACTGGGGCAGTTATCTCAACCTATTTGAAATTGAGTATTTATTGCCAGTGTGTTCAGTGAAAACAGAATTAGAGCAAAGGGGGTGGGGAAAAGGTTTTAAAGAATGTTTCAGTATAGCAGAACTGCCCCATATATCTGCATTGGAGAATGCATTTACTATTCACCATGCACAACCCCGATGCCAATAGCAGGGCTGAGTCTTACTGCTCCAGGAGGGTCATTGACCAGAAGGACGTCTTCTTAAATCTTTCTTCTCTCAAGAAATTGCCAGATCTTTCTGGTCTTTTTGGTTTCAAAGCATTAACCTATCCACTTCATATTTCAAAGCCCTGTCCTCAAATTCCTTCTAGGATGTTACTGGCCGTATCACAAACTTCGACTCCAACTCATGGCGACTCCATGTGTGCAGAGTAGAACTGTTCAATAGAGTTTCTAGGCTGTGAATTTTTGCAAACAGATTAGTAGGCTTGTCTTCTGAGGCATCTCTGGGTGGTTTTGAGCTGTCAACTTTTTGACTGGTAGCCGTATGCTTAACTGTTTCTGTCACTCAGGGACTCCTTCTAGGAGATCTCCTAAAACACATTTGATTTTTCAGGCTGCGTAAATTCCTGTTAAATCTTATTCAAGGTCATCTACTTCCTCTGAACACTTCCTGGCTTACCTCTTTTCAAGATTGTGTTCTTTTACCTTGTATTCACTTGGGGCTTAATGCTATAATCTACACAATAGGTGCATGGACTTGACAAGGAGTAGATGTGATAAGAATTTTTTTTTAATCCATTTTACCAAAATATAATTTATGTGCAGTGAAATACACAAAACTAAAGTGACATGGGTCAATGCATTTTTTTTTTTTTTTTTTTGCAGAGTCCCCTCCTCTCCCCTCCCACCCCTGGTAACCAACAAAGAAAGTTTCCTTCCATATATAAACCTTTCCTTGACTTTTTACAATAATGAAATACCACTATATTTGTCCTTTTGTGATTGACTTATTTCACTCAGCATAATGTCCTCCAAGTTCATCCACATTATGCACTGTTTTCAGATTCCACGTTATTCTTTATGGTTGCATAGTATTCCATTGTGTATATGTACCACAGTTTGGCCATCCATTCTTCAGTTGATGGACACCTAGGTTTCCATCTTTTGGCTATTGTAAATAGTGCCACGATGAACATGGGTGTTCACATATCTGTTCTTGTCCTGGCTCTCACTTCTTTAGGATATATACCTAGCAATGGAATGGCGAAGTCAAATGGTATTTCTAATTCCAACTTTTTTGGGAATTGCCATTCTACTTTCCACAGTTGTACCATTTTACAGTCTCACCAGTAGTGTATGAAAGTCCCAATCTCTCTGCATCCTCACCAGCCTTTGTTATGTTTTGTCATGTTGAAATTTGCTACTAGTGCTGGGGCAAAATGGTGTCTCATTTTTGTTTTGATCTGCATCTCTCTAATGGCTAATGATCATAAGCATTTCTTCATGTGTTTGCTGGCCACATTTTGGGTACTTCCATAACTAGGTTGATTTCTGGGTTATGTCATCATGTGGGTTAATCATCAGTTGTTGTTTGCTGCTGTTGGTTATCTGTCCAAAGGACTCCCTTTAGCATCTCTTTTAAGGTTGGCCTGGTTTTAACAAATTCCCTTAATTTCTGCTTATCTGGAAATGTCCTAATTTTGCCATCATATTTGAGGGACAATTTTGCTGGATATATAATTCTTGGTGGAAAAATTTATTTCAGGGAAAATTACCAAAATATACCATCCCATTGTCTTCTTGCCTGCATGGTTTCTGCCAAGAAATCTGAGCTGAGTCTTATTGGTTGTCCCTTGTAGGTAACTCTTCATTTTTCTTGTGCTGCTTTCAGGATTCTTTCTTTGTCTTTGGTTTTGGTGAGTTTGATGATATGTCTGGATGATTTTCTTTTGGGATCTATCCTGTTTGGGGTTTGTTGGATTTCTTGAATAGGTATATTTTCATCTTTCATCATACCAGGAAAATTCTCTTCCAATGAAGCTTCAACAATTTTCTCTGTGGTTTTATTTGTCTCTTCCTGTTCTGGAATTCTGATTGTTGTTGTTGTTGTTATGTGCCGTCAAGTCAGCCCTGACTCATAGCGACCCCTCCTTGGGTTTCCGAAGCAGTATCACTACGGAAGTAGGATTGCCCAACCTTCCTTCCAAGGAGTGGCTGATGGGTTTGAACCGCCAGCCATCTGGATTACACATAGGTTATTCCTTTGGTTGGTATCTCACATGAACCTTAGGCTTTGTTCATTTTGTTTTGACTGATCCTTTTCCAAAGAAGTATTGAGGTACTGACATCACTCACTAATTCTGTCTTCCACTGATTCAATTCTACTCCTTTGCCCTTACAATGCATTATCTATTTCTGAAAATTTAGTTTTAATCTTCCAGATTTCTGTCTGTAGATTTTGTAACATTTCTAATTTTTCATTTATTTTGTCACTTTGTTCTTTTATTATCTTTCAAAATTGTCTTAGGGTTTTCTCTGTGCTTTCCTCAATTTTGTCAGTGTTTTCCTTGATCTGTCTCTCAATCCATTGAAAGTACCTAAATATAATTCTTTTGAATTCCTTATCAGGGAGTTCCAATGCTGTATCTTCCTCAGAGATGAGTCTTGGGTGTGTATCCTGGTCCCTTTTTTCTCCTGCTTTATCTTACTTCTTTGTGTGGACTGTGAGGCTATGTTGTCTCCAAGGCATTGTGATGTTTCTGTTTATATAATTGGTAATTATATGTATACAATCAATATACAGATTGGTGATGTGAGCAGGCCGACATTCCCCAGGCAGCAGTAAGCAGTGGCAGACAAGGCCAGCAGCCAGAACAAGTAGGGGGAATCCAAGGAATTGAGTGGAGTGGTTGGAACAACTAAGGGAGGCTAACTTCTCTGTCAGTTTATCATGTTTCTGTGAGGCTGGAAGCTATGCCAGCAGATACGCTCATGGTGGACTGGTTTCAATGGCACTTCCAGACTTAGACAGAATCAGAAGAAGGAAGAGGCCATCCACTTCTCAAAGAGTTGGCCAGGGAAAACCTTATGAATAGTAGTGAAACACTGTCTGATATATTACTAGAAAATTTTATGGATAGACCTAAAACATTGTCTGATACAGTGCCAGAAGATGAGCCCCTTAGGTTAGAAGGCACTCAAACTATGACTGGGAAAGAGCTGCCTCATCGGAATAGAGCCTACCTTAATGACATGGATAAAGTGGAGCTTTTGGGACCTCCATTTGCTGAAGTGGTATGACTCAGTATGAGAAGAAGCAGCAGTAAACATCCATTCATAGTCAGAACATGGATTGTACAAAAGATGAGTCTAGGAAAATTGGAAGTTTTCAAAAATGAAATGGAATGCATAAAGATTGATATACTAGGCATTAGTGAGCTGAAATGGACTGGTTTTAGCCATTTTGAATGAGATAACCATATGATCACTATGCCGAGAATGACAAATTGAAGAGGAATGGCATGGCATTCATTGTCACAAAGAATGTTTCAAGATCTATCCCAAAGTACAATGCTGTCAGTAATAGAATAATACCCATATGCCTACAAGGAAAGACAGTTAATACTGTTATTCAAATTTATGCACCAACCACCAAAGCCAAAGATGAGGAAATTGAAAATTTTCACCAACTTCTGCCATCTGAAGTTGACCAAACATTCAATCAAGATGCACTAATTATCACTGTTGATTGGAATGAAAAGTTGGAAATAAAGAAGAATCACCAGTAGCTGGGAAATTTGGCCTTGAGGATAGAAATAATGCTGGAGATCTCATGACAGAATTTTGCAAGACCAATGACTTATTCGTTGCAAATACTTTTTTTCAATGACACAAATGGCAGCTATACATGTAAACTTTGCCAAATGGAGTACACAGGAATCAGACTGACTACATCTGTGGCAAGAGGCGGTGGAAAACCCAATATCTTCAGCCAAAACAAGGCCAGGAACTGATTGTGGAACAGACCATCAAGTGCTCATATACAAGTTCAACTTGAAGTTGAAGACAATTAAAACAAGTCCAAGAGAGCCAAAATATGAACTTGAATATATCCCTCCTGAATTTAGAGACCATCTAAAGAATAGATTTGAAGTATTGAACACCAGTGACCGAAAACCAGAGGAATTGTGGGATGACATCCAGAACATCATCCATGAAGAAAGGAAAAGGTCATTAAAAAGACTGGAAAGGAAGAAAAGCCCAAAATGGATGTCAGAAGACACCATGAAACTTGCCCTTGAATGGAGAGTAGCTAAAGCAAATGGAAGAAATGACAAGATAAAAGAGCTAAACAAAATATTTAAAGAGCAGCTCAAGCAGACAAAGTCAATTATTATAATGAAATGTGAAAACAGACAGAGTTGGAATGGCAAAAGGGAAGAACACACTTGGCATTTCTCAAGCTAAAAGGACTGAAGAAAAATTTAAGCCTTGAGTTGCAATATTGAAAGATTCTATGGGCGATATATTGAATGATGCAGGGAGCATCAAAAGAAGATAGAAAGAATACACAGGGTCACTGTACCAAAAAGAATTGGTCAATGTTCATCCATTTCAGGAGGTAGCATATGATCAAGAACCAATGGTACTGAAGAAAGAAGTTGAAGCTGTACTGAAGGAATTTGTGAAGAAAAAGTTCCAGGAATTGAGGGGATACCCATTATGATATTTCAACAAATGGATGCTGCACTGGAGGCACTCATTCAGCTTTGCCAAGAGATTAGAAGCCATATTTGTGCCCATTCCTAAGAAAGGTGATCCCACAGAATGGGGAAATTATCAAACAATGTCATTAATATCACAGGCAAATAAAATCTTACTGAAGATAATTCAAAAACGGTTATAGCAGTATATTGACAGAGAACTTCCAGAAATGCAAGCTGGAGTCAGAAGAGGATGTGGAATGAGGGATATCATTGCTGATGTCAGATGGATCTTGGCTCCAAGTAAAGAATACCAAAAATATGTTTACTTATGTTTTGTTGACTATGCAAAAGCATTCAATTGTGTGAATCATAACAAATTATGGATAACATTGTGAAGAATGGGAATTCCAGAACACTTAATTGTGCTCATGAGGAACTTGTACATAGATGAGGAGGTTCTTGTTCAAACAGAACAAGGAGACACTGCATGGCTTAAAATCAAGAAGAGAGTGTGTCAAGGTTGTATCTTTTCACCATACTTATTCAATCTGTATGCAGAAAAATAATCCAAAAAGCTAGACTATATGAATAAGAACATGGCATAAAGATTGGAAGAAGAATCATTAAAAACCTGAGATACACTGATGACACAACTTTAATTGTTGAAAGTGAGAATGACTTGAAACACTTAGATGAAGATTGAAAAATGTAGTCTGCAGCATGGCTTACATCCCAATATAAAAAAAACAAAAATCATCACAAATGGAACTATAAGCAGCATCATGATAAATGGAGAAAAGATTGAAGTTGTCAAAGACTTCATATTACTTGGTTCTACAATCAACATCAATGGAGGCAGTAGTCAAGATATCAGACATCATATAGCATTGGGCAAATCTGCTGCAAAGGTCCTCTTTAAGTGCTGAAGAGCAAAGATATTTTCTTGAAGACTAAAGTGTGCTTGATGCAGGCCATGATATTTTAAATCACCTCATACACATGTAAAAGCTGGACAATGAAAAAGAAAGACTGAAGAAGAGTCAATGCTTTCGAGTTGTGGTGTTGCCGAAGAATACTGAAAGTACCATAGACTGCTAAAAGAACTAATGAATCTGTTCTGGAAGAGGTGCAGCCAGAATGCTCCTTGGAAGCAAGAATGACCAGACTTCATCTCACCTACTCTAGTCATATTATAAGAAGGGACCATTCCCTGGAGAAGGATATCATGCTTGGTAAAAGGAAAGGACAATGAAAACGGGAAAGGCCCTCAACGAGATGGATTAACACTGTGACTGCAACAATGGGCTTAGGTATAGCAAAGATCGTGGGGTTGGCACAGGACCAGGCAGTGTTTTGTTCTGCTGTACATGAGGTTGTTATGAGTCAGAGATGACTTGACAGCACCTAACAACAACAACAACAATGTTGGAGTGACTTGCCCGTGATTTTCTTTTTGTTTGTTTTGTTTGGATGTTATCTATGTAAGCAGGGTACTGTGCTGTGCTCCTCTAGTCACTAGTTGGTAGTACTTATATACTCACCACCTGTCCCCTTTCCAGTTATCAGCCTCCCATATGTCCCTGCCATCCTTGGCAAATGAAGCTTATTCTTAGGTCCACAGAATCTGAATGAGAATGCAGGCACTTTAAAATCCAAAATGGCGGGCGGGGCAAGATGGCGGACTAGGCAGAAGGATTGCACAGACCCTCTTCAACAAAGAAAAGGGAAACCAATAACTACAGACACAGAAGATAATCTTGGACCCCTGAGCCTTGAAGGAAAGGATGCAGATTTGGACTAAACCCCAAC
>NW_006921620.1:13218574-13235345 GCF_000298275.1 Orycteropus afer afer | reverse complement strand
AAAAAAAAAAAAAAAATCCAAAATGGCCACTACTTGTAAACATTCAAAATGGCTGTGCCCTCAGTCACTTTAAATATCCCAAATGGCCACCACTTGTGAACAATCAAAATGGCTCCACCCTCCAGACAGCTGAAAGTCCCAAGTTCAGGTTGTCTCCCTACTTGCTGTTTCCCTTCCTAGTCATAGGCCACCAGTGCAGTCGCTCCTGCAGCCCATAATGACCAGGGCTGATCTTCAGGTCAATTCTCAGGTCCCAAAACCACTTGGAAATATTCGAACTGTTGATCCCATTAGAGTAGCTGACAGTCTGCTGCTCTGACCACCTATGTAATCACTGTTTTCATTGAGATTTCTCCACTAGTTAGTGCCTAATCCACTTTGGTATATGTCCTTTCAAAGCTCAGGGCTCCAGGATTATCTTCTGTATCTGTCAATTTGTTTCTCTTTTCTTTGTTGAAGAGGGTCTGTGTAGCTTGTCTGCCTATTCCACCATCTTACCAAAAGTCTCCCAAAGCATCTAAAAGATCATTAGTACACCATTTTGCAAACTGCCAGCTCCAAAAGTGTAAGACCTGGTGTGTATAAAAGACTTTAATAATTTAGAAATGCAAAATTTTTGCAAAGCTCTTTTATGTTAAATAATGACTAATTTATCTACCATGTTGCATGTTATATCATTTAATGAACAGCCAGAATTAATTCACTAAGTCTCATGTTGTTGTTGTTGTTACGTGCCATCAAGTTGGACCCAACTCATAGCGATCCCTCTTTGGGTTTCCGAGGTAGTATCACTATGGAAGTAGATTGCTCAACCTTTCTTCTGAGGAGTGGTTGTTGGCTAGGGACTTAAAAAAAAAATCAATAGGTTTCATAACTTACAAACTTTAGTCTTAGATAAAATGAGGGTTTTTTTTAAATTAAATATGACTGGATTATCCATTTTTTAAATAAATATTTCAAGAAGGAAAGAAATTTATCTTTTTACAGCTGTTTTAAATACGGAATTAAAATGTTAAAATAATTTATCAAGAAAATTCGTAAGATGTCCAGTGGGGTACATTGGACAGCACTTTGGACTAAGTAGGTGACAATGAGTGAACATGCCTTATCTGTTTTGTTCATTAGTGACTCCCTCAGCACGTAAAACAGTTATTAGCATCTAGTAGATGTTCAGTGATCATATATTCACTAAATGAATATTTTTTCCAATTAAGTCTTACATATCCAAATTACAGAATACCTTTATTTAAATATTTTACTGTGACTTACTAAGGCCCTTCAAATGTGCTTATAGCTGTGTTTGGCTAATCACTTTTTAAATTGGAAATAACCTTCCGTTTTCCTTGGATTTCACATATCATTAATCTGTATATAGTAGAAATACTAAAAAAAAAAAATGCTGAAGTTTACACAAGTTATAAAATACTCTTGTCTCTTCTATTACTAATTACCTTTTCCATATGCTTGTTTGAGGATTAAATGAGATAATTTGTGCAAAATGAAAGCTGATCTAGAAAAAACCCTCAATTAATAAAATTTACTAATATACAGTTTGTTGTTGTTGTTGTTGTTTGCCGTCGAGTCGGCCCCGACTCATAGTGACCCGTCCTTGGGTTTCCTAGGCAGTATCACTATGGAAGTAGGATTGCCCAACCTTCCTTCCGAGGAGTGGCTGGTGGTTTGAACCACCAGCCTTCTGGTGAGCAGTCAAGTGCCTTAGGCACTATGCTACCAGAGCTCCTAATATACAGTTTAGCTTGGTGTAAAAGATATACATTTTGAAATTTGACATCCATGACTTTAAACTCTTAATAATCACTTAATCTTGGTCAAGTAACATAATCTCTCTGTATTTATAAAAAAAGTTACATTTCTGCAGGATTTCTTACAACAGTTTTGTATTATGTTGTAAAGATGATTGTGGCAATGTGTAAATATTTCTCAGCATAATGATGATCACATAGCATGTATTCAATAAGATATCATTTTAAAATTACCTATTGAGTGTTAAAAGATCATGCTAGACACTGAGTAGAAAATGGGAAAGCAAGATTTTAAAAATAATGAATACATTAGTTAATTGTGGTAGTTCAGTTTGTGTGTCAACTCAGTTGGGCCTGGTTGAGTGGCTGGGCAGCTGGTGGTAGTTATTCCCCATGATGAGACTGGCAATCAACTCCATGGTGGGATCTACCAAATGAAGCTGAGTAGCTGCCTTTGGGCTATGGTCTGCTTCCTGAATATAAGGAGAAGCCTTGAGGATAGTCTCGAGCTTATGGCACATTTGAGCCCTGCATGTAACCATGTCGTTGTTCAGCAGCCTGCCATGCTCTGCCAATCTTGGGACTTACAATGGACTTAAATGAATGGCCTGCCATGTGGTTTGGTAACATGGGGACTGTGCCTTTTTACTTGTCAGCCTTGGGTTTGTCAGCTTCAGTAGCTAGCAGCTGTCTGAGTAAAGAAATGCCTCTAGCTCCAGTGGGCCAGAGTAGGAGGCAGAGCTAGACCCCAAAGCTGAGGGGCTTTCACCCAGCCCCTAGAGCTTGGCACTTTGAACTTGGACTTAAAGCCTCCAAATTGTGAGAGAATAAATTCCTGTTTGTTAAGGCCATACCATTTGTTGTATATTTCCTAACAGAATGCACTAAGTAACCAGAACAGAATATGGTACTGAGAGAGTGGGGTGCTGCCCTGACAGATACCTAAAATGTGGTAAACAGGAGTGGAGTGCATCCTTGACCTGAGAACCTGGCAGAGAGACCTGGGCATATGGCATGAGAGACAGCAGGAACAGAGCCAAGAGACTGGCATGAGCAGAGCCAAGAGAGTGACATTGAACAGCAACAGGCTTACCAGCCCAGGGAGGAGAAAGCTGAGTGCCATTGGGTAGATGGCTTCCTGGCAGAGGGGGTTGCCTTCAGGCATTAATTGGTAGAGAAGACCAGCACAAAATGGAGTAGCAGGTTGGCTGGCCCAGGGAGCAAGAAAGCTGAGTGTTTTTAGGGCAGGAAAATCTTCTACAGGGTGGGTTGCCTTCAGCATTAATCGGCAGAAGTGGAGAGACCAAGGAAACAGAAGCAGAGGTGCCTCAGCCTGAAAGGCTAGGACCATGGCCTTTGGGGGTGGAATGACCATAGCCTCCTAGGTTTCAAAGGGCCAGGCCTTCACAAACTTGGTTCTGGAGTGTGGGGCTGCTCGTTCATGTGAGGTAGTGGGATGGAGCTATAGCTGCTGCCCAAGAGTGAGGGGGCAGGACTGCCATGCCCAAGAGGGAGAAGAACAGGCTTCCAGGCCAAGGGGGTGAGGTCACCATGTAGAGGAACTAGGGGACTGGAGCCACCCAGGGAGGAGATCTGTACAGATGCTACCCAATGAAGATCTGTACAGATGCCAAGTTGACAAGTTGGAATTGTCGTAGTTCAGTTTGTGTGTCAACTTGGTTGAGCCTGGTTGAGTGACAGGGCAGCTGGTGGTAGTTATTCCCCATGATGAGACTGGCAATCAGCTCCATGGTGGGATCTACCACAAGCAGCTGAGTAGCAGCTTTTGGGCTGTGGTCTGCTTCCTGTATATAAGCAGAAGACTTGGGGATAGTCTCCAGCTTATGGCACATGTGGACTCTGAGTGTAGTTGTGTGGTTGTTCAGCAGCCTGCCATGCTCTGCCAACCTTGGGACATACAATGGACTTAAATTAATGGTCTGCCATGTGGATTGGTAACATCGGGACTGTGCCTTTTTACTTGTCAAGCTTAGGTTTGTCACCCTCAGCAGCTAGCAACTGTCTGAGTGAAGAAAAGCCTCTAGCTCCAGTGGGCTGGGAGCAAGAGGCAGAGCTGGACCCCCAAGGTTGAGGGGCTTTCACTCAGCCCCTGGAGCCTGGCACTTTGAACTTGGACTTAAAGCCTCCAAATTATGAGAGAATAAATTCCTGTTTGTTAATGCCATCCCATTTGTGGTATATTTCCTGTCAGAGTGCACTAGGTAACCAGAACATCTACTGAGCATTAAAAGACCATGCTAAACACTGAGTAGAAGATGGGAAAGTAAGGCATTTTAAAAATAATGAATATATTAGTTTTCACTTCTTTTTTAAATTCAGAAAAAAAAAGCATATGAATATACAGTAGGGGATTTTATCTGCTGTAACAAATAAATACCAAATTTCAGTGGCTAAACCTGATAGAAGTTTATTTCTTATTCAAGCAAAATTGTAAAGTTCTTTTTTAACAGTCAGCTTTATTCCATACAGTGACTCAGGGAACCAGGCTCCTCCGTCTTATGGTTCTGAGATACATTAGAACCTCAGCATATTCTGCCTTCAAGCAGAAGGGGAAATGGGGGAGAGCAAGAGAGACATGGTGGAAGGCATAAACACTTTTATAAACCCAGCTTAATAGTAACCAACTTACTTCAGCTCAAATTCCATTGATGAAAATAATTTACCCTAGATACAAAAGGGCTAGAAAATGTAATTCCTGTCTTGGCAAAATTCCCAGCAACAGCTTCACACTATGAAAGGGGGAGAAAAAAATTGGTGGACAGCTTAAGCCATATCTGTCACAGAGACAAATATACACACAATAATAAAATAGAGTGATCTACAGATGTAGAAAACATGCAGGTTATAGTCTGAGTGTAAAACCAGCCATTTTCAAGACTCTAAATTGGCACTCTGGCATTCTGAGTCACTTTCAAGTCTTCTCTCTATTATATAATCAATAGTATCAAATCTTACTGGGTGGTAGAATCAGAAAAGATATGAGGATGATGGGAAATGTTATTACATTCTATTTCAGTAATGTTAATATAGGATTCTAGAGTAGTATTTCAACACAAGAATTCAAGCTTCTGACTGAAGAATTTTGACAGTTCTTCTGCCCATTCCTGACAGTATAAGAATATAAATGAGATAGAGCATAATTCCTTAGGGCAGCCATTCTTCAATCATAAATGTGGATCCCTGTGTGTGATAGGTCTGACCTTATGAGGAATGATTGAGTTTTCAGATTTTTGTTACTTTGTTTGACAGAAGATCATTAAAATAAAATCAGCATTCAGTAACATCACTTAGCTTTTGAGAAGACCTTTTCTCAAAATTAGCTAGATCGGCAGCACCGTTGTGTGATTTGCTATTGCACCACAAGATATTCCAAATTCTAACAGTGAGAATGTCATTCATTGAGATGCAATGCGAAGTGTGTGGAAATGTAAGAAACCTGCCAGATTGTGAAAGTGTTTTCTAAGAATTAATAAACCTAATCAAATGGCATATGTCTAGTCCCTGGCTGAAAGAAAGAAAAAAACTATCCAAAGAGAAATATGACTGACCAGCATTAATTTATCAGTGAGCCAATTTTTCCACATTAAAGGGAGTCAACAGAAAATACTTTACCAAACAACTTAGACATGGGTTCAATTTGAAAATAACTCATTGTATTTATTTCTTATTAAAAACAACACCCCTTATAACTGAAGAGCTGAGTTTATTCTTATTCCATGGTTAAGCTTTTACATTATCTAAGAATGTACAATTGTTTTTTTTAAAAAAAAAATCCATAATAATAAGTGATGAAGTCATATATTTCCTTATGGTTGAAGAGTTTCCTCAATTATATTCTTTAAAATGTTATTTTTTGCAAGTATTTATACAAAAAGTATGTCTGTGATTTCTTAAGCAAATAGTAAGCCTGGGGGAAAATAATCCTTGAAGAAAACATGAAATTTAATGGTAGAGCTTTATGAAAATGTGCAATATTAATTCCATTTATAAAGCTATTTAAGTGCTCTATTGAAATTCATCAAACAAATACTGTTGTTGTTGTTCGGTGCAATCAAGTCATCTCCAACTCATAGCAACCCTATGTACAAGAGAACTAAACACTGCCCATCCTGTACCAGCCCCACGATCCTTGCTATACCTGAGCCCATTGTTGCAGGCACACTGTCAAGCTATCTCATTGGGCCTTCCTCTTTTTCATTGACCCTCCACTTTACCAAGCATGATATCCTTCTCCAGGAAATGGCCCAGTCTGACAACCTGACCAAAGTAGGTGAGATGAAGTCTGGCTATTCTTCTTTCTTAGGAGGATTCTGGCTGCACTTCTTCCAGGACAGATTTGTTAGTTCTTCTGACAGTCCATGGTACTTTCAATATTCTTCACCAACACCACAAGTTAACAGCATCAACTCTTCTTCAGTTTTCCTTATTCCTTGTCCAGCTTTCACATGCATGTGAGGTGACTGAAAATACTATGGGTTGGGTTAGGCATAACTTAGTCTTCAAAGAGACATCCTTGCTCTTCAACTCTTTAAAGAAGTCTTTTGCAGCAAATCGTCTGATGTCTTTACTGCTGCTTCCATTGGTGTTGATAAATAAATACTAGCACTATACAAAAAGAAAAAAAAAATTACTGTTCAGTCAATTCTGACTCATAGTGACCCCATAGGACAGAACAGAACTGCCCCATAGGTTTTCCAAGGCTGTAAATCTTTACAGAAAATGACTGCCACATCTTATGCTCATTAAGTAGCTGATAGGTTACAGAGCAGCTGGTATATTTGAACTACCAATGTTTGGATTAGGACCTGAGTGTTTAAACCACTGTGTCACCAGAACTGCAGTAGAACTATAATTTAGACAAATAGTTATGTAGCAATACATAGGAATACTATTTAAGAAATAATTGTAGTGTGAGACAATTGTTCATTAAAAATAAGTCTTTAAAAGTTGCAATAGATGGCCCAATATTCTGTGTGCTAGGTAAAATGGAATGAATCCAACTATTTCATACTACAAACTTACATATTTAAGACGAGACAGGTTTGGACCATAAAGCAAGAGGCTACCTATATGAACCTAAGCATTCAGTGAAAAAGTGCCATTTCCATGGCTGTAAAAGGAAGACCCTTTTCCAGTACATAAAAGATACTTGACAGTTTATAAATTACAAGGAAGAAAATATAAGGTCTAGGAATGAATCCTCCATCCAGTAGTAAAGGGGGACTCAAAATAAATAAATAAATAAATAAAAAATAATAATACTATCAACTTCAGCAGAACTGTAACCAGTAATTTCATCCCTAGAGCACCAAATATTCAGAATACCATAAATAGAGACCAGGAACTAAATGTAATATCAAATGAGTATAATAAGTTCATGGCCATCATACTTTATAGTAAAGAATTTCTTAATTACTTTATCTGTTCATGACAGGGAGAAAGGTTCAATGGAATATGGATTAGTTGCTGAGACTGGAGGCATACTTTGGACAAATTACTTAGGCACTCTGGGCCTCCATAACCTGAGATGTAAAATATAGGGTTTAATTTGGACAAATCTCCTCTCTCTTATGCATCAGCATTTTCAGCATTGTTCTACGTGTTAAGGTTCCTAGCTCAATGATATGAAGAGAGAAGTGGAACCTCCTTCAGGTTGGAGTTGACCCATCAGACTAAGATTCTTCTGAAATTTAGCAATTATGGTCCAGAAATGAAACGGGAGAAATGCCAGTTGGTCACAAAATAATCACTATATCAAGGCCTTTTAAAAAGAGATGGCACCTTCAACTCAACTTCGAAGGACTCACGGGAGCAAAGTGACATTATTTTAAGTGGCTACTAATTCTATATATAATTCTGTAGTTTGGATTAAAAAGAGACATTTTAAATCATGGCAAGAAAAATTAAACAAGCTTTGAGAAGTCTTTCATTCCTCCAGAACATAGGAGGCTTTATAGGGCTGATTAATTGACTTACATGACCTCTCACTTTTGCACATAATCATAAAGTATTAGTTTTCCTACACATTGCCAGTGTGCCAGCCATTAGTTTCCAACTAAGTGGGAGAACAACTTAAAAAACAAGTCTAAAAGAACCATTGAGGTAAGAGTGATTTTCTCTGGCATAATATGATAGTACTATGGCTTCCTACTTACAGATAAATTATCATGTCAGAACCTAGAAAATTAAACAAATAAATTGTTATTCCACAATAAAATTCATCCTGAATGAAGAGATTCAGGTGGTCGTAAATAAGCATTTTCTAGGCCTCGTTCCAAAATCAGTAATGAATTTTGAAATACAGATTATGCTCCTATCTTCCACCACATTCTCCCCTTCAACAGGTTCCAAGAAGCTGAACCAAATAGATTGAATGAAAATTACATATGTATAGCACTCATTGTCCCCACTGGTGCAAAGTCCTTGTCCTGGTCTGAGACAAAAGAAGTTTTGTAGAGTTAAAAGAAAACTTGCAAAACTGTCAGGGAGCTCAATATTGTCCTCTTAAACATGCCTAAAATCAAAACCAAACTTACTGGAATCGAGTTAATTCCTACTCATAGTGACCTCCATTGGGTTTCCAGGACTGTAAATCTTTATGGAAACAGACTATCTCATCTTTCTTCCATGGAACAGCTGGTGGGTTCAAACCACTGACCTTTTGGCTAGCTGCCAAAGGCCCTAATGGGCACTAAATCATTGGCCCCTTTGTCCAATCATAAACATCCTTCGTGATAACCAGCCCTCACACGTCAAAGCTAGTTCCTTCCTGTAAAAGGACCTTGCATCCCTTTCCAAGGTCTCCAACGGCAGAGACCTGAGATTATAGAATCAGAGTCTGGCCATTCCAGTTTAGGCAACTTTTTCTTGCTCCCTAGAGAATGGTTTGAGAAGTGACATAAATGACAAGTTCATTCTGAGTGTATATATAAAAGAATAAAGGAGTTAAGATGTCTCGATAGCTTTTTGTTTTTCACTTGCTCTTATGTAAGCAAACTACCAAGTAAATTAGAGCTCCAACCCTGAGAAACTGTTGAACCAATAGTAATATTTGCACTTAATTGTTGACTACCCCACACCAACTCTTCAATTGTTAGGGATACTGATTAGATAAATGATTAACAGACATTGTAGAAATAGAATAATAATACTGATCTCAAGTTCCAGGTGAAATCTAAATCTCTTCTTAAATTCATTTCTTTATTCATTTATAATATTTCCCATCCAGGCTAGAACGTGTTGGGTTTCAATGTCATCACTCTTCAGATAAAATGAATAAATTTGTTCTATTAATTTATTTTGTTTTCATCTTTGGTAGTTAAAAAACAATTAAAAGATTATAAATTTTTTGACACTCTCATGGAAGGAACTCTATATGGCATCCAGAGCTAGATCTGAATTAAAAAACCCACAGCCTCTGCCTGTTCACTGGCTACTCATATTTGGAACTTGGAGCTGCCATACAAGGAGTGATATTATTCCTTTCTACCCCTAGAGTTGGATTTTTTTTTTTTTTTTTTCACTTTATTGCACTGGTTAGGTAGGATCTCCAGTACATTGTTGAAAAGAAGTGTATTGATGCTGTTTTTAAAGTGAATTATGTTGGAGTTTGCCATTAAATATAATTTTAGCTGCATATTTCATAGGTACATTTTATCAGATTAAAGAAATTCACTTCCATTCCCAGTTTGCTGAGATTACTTTTTTTTTACATTATGAATAAGTATTAAACTTTGTGTGTGTTATATATTTTGAAGCTCTAAAATTAAGTGTTCTAAAATTCTAATTCCTCAGACCAAACACTAAGAGTCATCTGAAGCTAATAACTCCATTCATACAAGTTGCCATTTCTGTTTGTTTTACCTTTGAAATATATCCAGAATTCAATTTTGTGTCATCATCTTCACTGCTGCCACTAGGGTCTAAATTATAAGTACCTCTCACATAGATCATTACAATAGCCTCCTATTGGTCTTCCAATGTTTGCCCCTGCCATCTTCCCATCTATTCTTTACACAGCTATCCTTTGAAAATGCAATCAGATCCTATCGCTCCTCATCTTTAAACACTCCATTCGCCTTCCATCTCTTTTATTTAAACACCAATACCTTACAGTGACCCACAAGAGCCTACTTGATCTACCCCCACTCATTCCTTACTTCATCAATTACTCTTCACCTAACTAAATGTGCTCCAGTGACCTCCTTGCTATTCTTAAAGTGAACACTCTTGCCTCAGAGGTTTTGCAGTTGATTTTCTTTCTGTCCAGAAAATTCTATTAAAAAATGTTATAGCTCACCCTTTCATCTCTTTCAGTTCTTTGTTCAAATGCCACTCTGTTTTAAATTGCAACAGTTACACCCTTTCCTATTGCTCTTCTCCCCCCCCCCCATTTAATTTATCACCATCTGGTGAGTTTGGTATGTTATATATTTATTTGTTTATTGTTTGCCTTCCCCAGCAGATATAGGTACAATGAGGGATTTTTCTGATATTCACTGTTACATGCTTAACAATTAGAACTATGCTTGATACATAGAAGGCATTCAATTAAAATTCCTTGCATGAATGAAATATTTATTTTTCTAGTTCTTAATCCTACTCCACATAGGATTCTCTGGGAACCACTTTAAAAATATTGATTTCCAGATTGTTTAGGGATGTGACCAGATTCTGGATAAGCTTTAAAATCTCCCATTTTTTTCTGATATGCAGCAAGAAGTACCAACCTATAACAATGCCTATCCCATGTTAGCTTTTCAATAAATGAATTAAATATTGACCTTAGTCTGTACATTTGTTCTCCCAATAAACTTGCTTAGAAAGAATCAGAGCCTCAATTTCTCTGCCAATACCTACCCCCTACCTCAAAAGTAGGAGCTCTGGTAGCATAGTGCCTAAGGCACTTGACTGCTAATCAGAAGGCTGGCAGTTTGAATCAACCAGCCACTCCTCGAAAGGAAGGTTGGGCAATCTACTTCTGTAGTGATACTGCCTTGGAAATCCAAGGAGGGGTGGCTGTGAGTCAGATCCAACTTGAGGGCAGTAAATGAATGATAGGTTTTAATCTCCCCATTGTCAAACTCAGTATTTCAGCTAAAAATAGATGATAAACTAAACCAAACTCACTGCCGTCTAATCTTCTCTGACTCACAGCAATCCCTCCTTGGGTTTCCAATACAGAATCACTATGGGGGGAGATGGGAAGAGGGTCTCTTCACTGTGGCCCACCCATTAGTTCCCTCTAGCATCTTAGTGCCTGAAAAACTAGGTGCAGTAGTTTGAAGCAAGGCTTCTGGTGCACTGAACAGCTCATTAAGTCAGAGTATGCCAAACTCAGGGAAGTGGGTTTAGAAAGGAGGAAGTGGCAGTGTAATTACCAAGAAAGAATACAAATAGGAAAACCTGCCCTACAGAGCGCTAACCGGCCAGTGAGACGGGGCATCAGAGGGCTCTCCTGGGCAGTGGAGAGGTCCTTCAACCTGTGGCCACTCCACAGATTTGCCTTCAGCACCTGTTTTATCAGTAAACTTGGGATCACTGGGAGGGAGCAGAAACCCCTCTGGCTCCGAGTGCTGCTGAATTGGGAGCAGAGAGGGAAATTTGCCACAAGTGAGCAGGACCCAGGAAGAACTCACAGTGAAGCTCAGGGAAGCTATTCCAGGACAGCTTTTTGGCATGGAGGGCCTTGGAGTATGGGGTTTTTGCAGCTGGCTAAACCTGGCAGAGAGTGATGGCCATCAGGGTCTTTGCTGAACTTGAGCTATGGGCCTGTGAGTAACAGTATAATGTCATCATTAGTGGCCTACTCAAAGCCCTGGAAACAGCTACTGGTGCCTTAGAGCTTTTTCTCTTTTCTCATTTCTTCCTCCTTTCATCACCTCTCCCCTGCCTCATCCAATAGAAAAACCACATTAAATCACCACAACACCTGCCAGGTCAAATCCTAAACCCCTTTCATGATGAAAAGAGAACTGCATCCACATTCCACACAGTGATTCAATCATCACAAAGAAAACTGCAGAGCAAACCAGCACACCTGAATTAACAACCAATAAAAAAAAAAAAAATACATCAGTTCCACCTTTGCAAAAATATTAAATCATAAAATCAAGACAAAACAAATCAATACATAAGTAACAGTTAAAGACAACTTCAAAAATATCTAGGAAACAACAGGCAACCTCAAAAAAAAAGAAAAGAAAAGAAACCCAGGATAAGACAATAGGAAAAAAAAAAAATCCCAAACAAAAGTCTTGTTAAACATGGAAGAATAGGAGGCAATAGAATTATCCAAGAAGGAATTTAGAAGGTATGTTGATAGAATTCTACAAGAGCTTAAGGAAACCTCAAACAGAACTAAGGAGAACACAGATAGTACCCTGGAAGAACTCAGGAAACCATTCAAGAACAAAATAATAAGATTAATACACAATCAGAACTCATACAAAAACAGCAGTTAGAAATCCAGAAGGTAAGTACCAAAATTACAGAACTACACAACACAGTAGAAGCACAAAAGAATAGGCAAGAATTGGCTGAAGAATGCATTACCCAACTAGAAGAAAAATCCCTAGACACCAGCCACCAGCCTGTATGAAGAAAAATCAGAACAAAGATTTAAGAGAAATGAAGAGAACCTAAGAGTTACATGAGATGACTTGAAAAGAGACAATATATACCTCATTGGAATTCCAGAACAAGAAGAAATAAACAAGCAAACAAACAAAAAGAAACAACACTGAGAAATCTGTAGACTTACTAACAGAAACATTCCACCATATCATGAAGGAAAACAAAGATATTTGCCCAAGAAGCTCAAAGAATCCCATATAGGATAGATCCCAAGAGAAAAACACTGAGGCATATCACTATCAAACTCTCCAAAACCAAAGACAAAGAAAGAATCTTGTGAGATGCCTGTGACAAAAGAAATCTTACTTACAATGGTCAAACAATTAGTTTGAATTCTGATTACTTGGCAGAAACCATGTAGGTAAGAAGGCAGTGGGATGGCATACAAAAAGCACTAAAGGAAAAGAACTTCCAACCAAAAATCCTATATCCAGCCAAACTGTCCATAAAATATGAGGGCAAATCAATACATTCTCAAACAAACAGAAATTAAGGGATTTTGTGAAAACTAGACCAACCCTACAAGAAATGCTTAAGGAAGTCCTTCGAACAGAGAATCCACAACAGAGAACAACAAAATAAGGACACATGACATCACACTAAAACCAAATCAGAAATAGAACTTCAAAATAAACCCATAAAGCACTGTACAGTAAAAAACAAGGAAGTCAATCTGCAACAAAAACAGCAACTAACCAAATAGAGGGAATAAAAGTTCTAGATACAAAACTTCCAAATGGAGAGGAAAACAGGACAATGTCCTCATAGAACAGACTGTTCCAAAAATATAGAAACAAAAATTCACTCCAAGGTAACCACAGAGAAAATTAGTAAACCCTATAAGCAAACCCAGAAAGAAGGAAAACATTTGGGTTTAGTAAGCACAAAACCAAAAATAAAGAAGAAAAGACAGAAAACATGGTAACAAAATGAACTCAATACAAAAAAGTACATGGGCCAAAGAAACTTCAACAACATGACAAAAAAAAAAAAAAACAATAGAATGACAGCAATTAGTTCATACCTATCACTAATTACACTCAATGTGAATGTACTAAAAGCATCAAACAAGAGAAAGAGAGTGGCAGACTGGATAAGGAAAAAAGACTCAATGGTATGCTGCCTACAAGAGACCCATCTTAGATAAAAACAAATTAAGACTTAAGACATGGAAAAAAATATACCAAGCCAACAGTAAAAGAGCAGGAGTGGCAATATTAATTTCTGATAAAATAGACTTTGAGGTGAAAAACAACATAAGAGACAAAGAAGGTCACTATATGATGCTGAAAGGGTCAATTGACCGAGAAGACATTACAATAATAAATACCTACACATATGAGTTGGGTCTGACTCGACGGCACATAACAAAACAACAACAACACATCCAATGAATGTGCTCCAAAATACATGAAGCAAATATTAGTTTAATTGAAAGGAAAAATAGACAAGTCTCCAATACTAGTAGAACATTTTAACACATCACTTTACTTATTTATTTATTTATTTATTGTGATTTGGGTGAAGATTTACAGAGCAAATTCATTTTCAACAACAGTTGAATACAACAGTTCACATACACTTTGTCTCATGACATTGACCACAATTCACCACAATGCAACAACTTCCCTCCCACTTCTTCCTGACAGTCACCTCTTCCTTGTGTCCATCCCTCCATGCACCCCTACCCCTTAAACTGTCTCCCTGTGCATAAACAGCCCTTCTTTCTCCCATGATTGTTCTCTCCAAGGAGTGTATTTACCTCAGGTAAGTGTTCAACTCCTATGTCTGTCTTTTGCTTGGCTGGAAGCCATAGGTGTGGGTTCAATTCCAGACCTGAAGGGCAGCTAGGGGCCATAGTCTCAATGGTTCCACCAGGCTCTATCAGACCAGCAAACCTGGTCCCCCCTTTTGTTTCCCAAATGATTTTGAATTTTGTTCCACATTGTTCTCCCTCTCTATCTAGGATCTCCTACATAGATCCTCCTCCGAATGGTTGACATTGGTAGCCAGGCACCATCTAGCCCTTCTTGTCTCATAGTCATATAGGCTGTGGATCTCATGGTGTATCAATTGCTAAGACTAATTCTTTCCATGAATCTTTGGTTTTCTTCATTCTTTGCTCTGGATGTTACATCTAGATGACTCCTTGCAAGCTTTTAAGATCCCAGTCGCTACTCGCCAAAGTAGGAGATGGAACAATGTTTTGTGTAGTATGTTATGCCAATTGAGCTTGATGGTTCCAAACCCCAGGTTCAACTACTCGGGCCCTCTGAGTACTTAGCTGTAACCAAGAAATGACTACAACCTTGCCCCTTGTCAGATCTACTATACACCTGGAAATTCAGATTATGCAAACACATATATAGGACCATTTTCTGCCAATCCTATACATAGTCTTGGGTACACTCCCTCCTGCATAGACATACCTAATAGTTCAGCTTGTCCACCCATCTATCCACCTGTATACCCTTAACACACCACTTTCAAGGAAAGAAAGATCAACTAGAAAAAAACTCAGCAAAGATATAGAAGAACACAACAACACAATTAACCAACTTGATTTCATATACATATACAGAGCATTTCACCCAACAAAAGCACAATTCATATTCTTCTCCAGAACACATGTATCATTCTCCAGAATAGATCGCATGTTAGGACTTAAAACAAGCCTCGATAAATTCAAAAACATTTAAATACTACAAAGCATCTTCTTGGACAACAATGCTATAAAATTAGAAATTAATAATAGGAAGATCAAGGTAAAAACATAAAACATATGGAAGTTAAACAACACACTGCTCAAAAATGACTTGGTAATAGAAGAAATAAAAAGTGAAACAAAAAAATTCCTAGAAACATACAATAAAGATGCATCATACCAAAACCTATGGGACCCAGCAAAAGCAGTACTCAGAGGGCAGTTTATAGAAATAAATGAATAAATCAAAACAGAGGAAGAAACAAAATCAACACTCTAACTCAACAACTCCAACAATTAGAAAAAGAACAACAAAAGAATCCTACTATATCTAGAAGTAAGGAAATAGTAAAGATCAAAGCAGAAATAAATGAAACAGAAAACGAAAAAGTAATAGAAAAAAATCAACAAAATGAAAAGCTGGTTCTCTGAAAAGATTAACAAAATAGACAAACCATTAGCAAATCTAACAAAAGAAAAGAAAGAGAAGATGCAACTTACAAGAATAGTAAATGAAAAGGGTGACATCACAACTGAAATAAAAAAGATACTGACAGAATATTATGGAAACTGTACTCCAACAGATTTGAGAACCTAGAAGAGATGGACTAGTTTCTGGAATCACAAGACCTACCTAAACTATCCCACTCAGAGATAGAATACTTGGACAGACCCATAACAAGGGAAGAAATTGAACAAATCATACAAAAAAAAAACTACCCACCAGGAAAAGTCCTGGCCCTGATGGGTTCACTGGAGAATTTCTCCAAATATTCAGGAAAGAGTTGACACTTGTACTACTCAAACTATTCCGGAACATAGAAAAAATGGAATACTCTCAAACTCACTTTTTGAAACAAGCATAACATGAAAACCAAAATGAGGGAAAGACACCACTAAAAAGAAAAACTGCAGACCAATACCCCTCATGAACACAGATGCAAAAATCTTCAACAAAATCTTACCAACAGAATCCAACACCATATCAGAAAAACAATACATCCTGACCAAGTGGGATTCATACCTGGTATGCAAGGATGGTTCAACATCAGAACAATGTACTCCACCACATAAACAAAATAAAAGAACCATATGATTGTATCAATCAATGCAATAAAAGCATTTGATAAAATCCAACAGTGGTTCCTGTTCAGAACTCTCAGCAAAATAGGGATAGAAGGGAAATACCTCAACAGAATAAAAGGCATATATGCAAAGCCAATGGCCAACATCATTATTAATGGAGAAAGACTCAAAGTAGAGATCCGACAAGATGGCAGACTAGGCAGAAAGACTGCACAGACCCTCTTCAACAAAGAAAAGGGAAACCAATTAACAAAGACACAGAATATAATCCTGGACCTCGAGCCTTGAAGGGAAGGATACACTAGTGGACTAAACCCCAACTAGCAGAAGAATTGGTGTGAAAATACCAAAAAAGGAGACATATGGAGCTGCAGTCTGTCAGCGATCCTGAGATATCCTGATGGCACAGACAGCTTGGAGATTCCCGATTGGTGGTAGGACCTAAGAATTAACCTAAAAATCACCCTTCTAGCCAGGGACTGCACAGAGGACTGTGCATGATGGATGGGGAACAAACGGAGAAGGTGAAGAGAAAGGTGGGCTGAGCTGTGGACTTTTGCCG
>NW_006921620.1:13209786-13214759 GCF_000298275.1 Orycteropus afer afer | reverse complement strand
TAGGAGGGATGGACACTGGGAAGAAGTAACTATGGGGAGGAAGTGAGAGGGGAGCTGTTGCATTGTGCTAAACTGTGGTCAATGACATGAGACAAAGTATATGTGAACTGCTGTATGGAAAGTGAATTTGCTCTGTAAATCTTCACCCAAATCATAAATAAATAAATTAATGGAAAAAAAAGAAAGACTCAAAGCATTCCCCTTACAAACAGGAACCAGACAGGGATGCTGTCTATAACCACTCCTATATAACATTGTATTGGAAATCCTAGCCAGGGCAATAAGGCAAGAAGGAGAAATAACAGGCATCCAAATTGGCAAAGAGGAAGTAAAGCTATGTCTATTTGCAGATGATATGATCCTGTACATAGAAAAACCAAGAAACTCAGCAAAAACACTACTGGAACTAATAGAGAGGTTCAGCAAAGTGGCAGGATATGATGTCAACATAGAAAACTCAGGTGGATTCCTCTACACCAACAAAGAGACCTCTGAAAAAGAAATAAGGGAAACAATACTATTCTGGTGCTCTTGGGAGCTCTGGTAGCATAGTGCCTAGGCACTTGACTGCTAGCCAGAAGGCTGGAGGTTCAAACCCACCAGCCACTCCTCAGAAAGAAGGTTGGGCAATCTACTTCCATAGTGATACCGCCTCAGAAGCCCAAGGAGGGGTCGCTATGAGTTGGGTCTGACTCCATGTCACATAACAACAGCAACAGTGCTGCTCTGACAAGAATATATCAAAAATGGGATGGTCTTAACAAGCAGGAGTTTATTCTCTTACAGTTGGGAGGCTAGAAGTCTGAGTTCAAAATGCCAGGCTCCAGGGGCTGTGTGAAAGCCCATCAACCTCGGGCTTCAGCTCTGCCTCTTGCTCCCAGCTAGAGGCATCTCTTCACTCAGGCAGCTACTGGCTGCTGAGGCTAACAAGATCAAAGTCAACAAATAAAATGGCACAGTTCTGATGTTACCAAACCACATGGCAGGCCACTAATTCAAGGCCATTTTAAGTCCCAAGGTTGGCAGAACATGGCAGGCTGCTGAACAACGACATGGCTACATGCAGGGTCCAAGGGTCCAGTAAGCTAGAGACCATTCCCAAAGCTGTTTCTTATATAGGGGAAGCAGACCACATACCCAAAGACAGCTACTCAGCTGCTCACGTAGATTCCACCATAGAGCTGATTATCAGTCTCATCATGGGGAATTCTACATCCAGCTGCCCAGCCACTCACCCAGACCTAGCCAAGTTGTCACACAAACTTAACCACCACAAATACCATTTACAATAGCTACTAAAAAGATAAAATATCTAGGAATCAATCTTACCAGAGACACAAAAAACCTATACAAAGAAAACTATAAAACACTACTACAGGAGACAACAGGAGCTCTACATAAATGGAAGAACCTGCCTTGTCATGGATAGGTAGATTGTATACTGTGAAAATGTCAATACTACCTACAACAATCTACAGATTTAATGCAATCTCAAATCCAGGTATCAACAATTTTTTTAAGGATGTGGTAAAACCAAGTACTAACTTCACATGGAAAGGAAAGAAACCTCGGATAAGCAGAGCACTACTGAAGAAGAAGAACAAAGTGGGTGGTCTCACACTCCCCGATCTTAAAACCTTCTATACAGCCACAGTAGTCAAAACAATGTAGTATCGGTACAATGAGAGACAAATAGACCAATGGAACAGAATAAAGAAACCAGAAATAAACCCATCCATCTACGGACACCTGATCTTTAACAAAGGTCCAAAACCTATTAAATGGGGGAAGAGATAGACCCTGTAACAAACAGTGCTGAGAAAATTGGATATCCACATGACGGAAAATGAAACAAGACCCATACCTCACTCCATACACAAAAGCAAACTCAAGTTGGATCAAAGATTTAAATGTAAAACCCAAAGCTATAAAATTCATCAAAGATAAAATAGTAGAAAATCTAGGAGCCCTAATTTACAACATAAATAGACTATCAAATAGGTAGATGTGTTAGACTGGGTTCTCTAGAGAAGGAAAACCAGTAAAGCTTGCAGAGAGAGAAAGAGAAAAACTTATATTAGGAAAATGGCTCACACACTTACAGAAGCTAGCAAGGCCCAAGTTCTTGGATCAAACGTCAAGCTGGAGGCTTTTCCTGACTCACGCAGCTGCAGGGGCTGACGAGCTCAAGGTTGGCAGGCAGTATACTGGCTGTTGACTCCAACAAATGATGAATCCAATATCTTCAGGCCAAATGGTAGATTGTTCGCTAATGGACAGTTGTAGCCAGTACAACAGAATCCCAATCCACAGAAGAGTGTCTCTTTTCCCAGGATGTCCATAAATATACTGGAAGCAGGCCACACCCCTAGTGAAACTCCCTTGCAATGGATTGGCTGCTCAAGACATATACAGCGGATTCCATCGTTGGAACAACCCACATCACAATTGCTTAAACCACACAGAATTGTGGTCCAGTCAAATTGACACACAGCTCCAACTGTCATAGTAGATATCAACAATTTTTTTTCTTAAGGACATGGAAAAACCAATTACTAACTTCATATGGAAAGGAAAGAGACCTTGGATAAGCTGAGCAACACTGAAGAAGAGCAAAGTGAGAGGTCTCACACTCTGAGATCTTAAAACCTACTATACAGCCAAAGTAAGGCCCTCCATGCCTGGAACCTTTTAAAAATTAAATTTTTATGTGCATCAGGAGACTTTGTTAAAAGAGAATTTACAGATTGGGAGAAAATATTTGTCTACAATATATCTGAAAAAGGACTTATCTCCCAAATCCATAGAAAACTTCTATAACTCAATGCCAAAAAGATAAACCATCCAATTCAAAAATGGGCAAGAGACATCAACAGATACTTCACTAAAGACGATATGCTGGTGGCCAACAAACACATGAGGAATTGCTCATGATCTTTAGTCATTAGAGGGATACAGATCAAAACAACAATGAGATACCATCTCACCCCAGCAATAATAGCAAAGTTCAACAGGACAGAAAATAACAAATCCTGGTAAAGTTGTGGAGAGATTGGAACTCTTATACACTGCTGGTGGGATTGTAAAATGGTACAACCATTGTGGCAGACGGTATGGTGTTTCCTTAAAAAACTGCAAAGAGAAATACCATTTGACCCAGAAATTCCATTATTGGGGATATATTCTAATGAGGTGAGAGGCAGGACACAAACAGACATATGAACACCTATGTTCATCGCAGCACAATTCACTATAGCAAAGAGATGGAAACAAACCTAAATGCCTATCAACAGATGAATGGATAACCAAATTATGGTATACTCACACAAAGGAATAATATGCTACATTAAAGAACAATGAAGGATATGTGAATCATCCCACAACATGGATGAACCTGGAGGACATTATGCTGAGTGAAATAAGTCAATCACAGGACAAATATTGTATGAGCCCATTACTGAAAAAACACAAAGAAGGGTTTGCTTAAGGAAGAGAACTCACTTTGTAGGTTACTAGTGTGGGGAAGAAAGAGGAAGGAATACTTTTGGGCTAGTTGGAGGCCACACGCTGAGGCGGGTAAGGGAAGGATGGTATGGCAAGAGTCTGTGACCACCATGATAACATTTGGTAAAGGGAGGACACTGAATTGTGCTTGTAAGATATAGACAAGAGAGGCTAATACCAGTATATCCACAATACTGTGTTAACCATTAACACCAAACACTAGGCTACAGATAAACACATAAACATCTGAGAAGATCAGATGGGGATCAGTGAACAAGATTATAGTCTAGACCAAGGATAGATTCAGCTGAGGCTAATCTTGCACAGATACCAGTGATACAAAATACCTGCAATCCTTGCAGAAACAACAGAAGACAGACATAAGTCTCTTTCACCCTTGTTAGCCCTCTGCTTCACTGAGCATGATGTCCTCCTCTAGCAATTGACCTCTCCAATGACAAATCGAAAGCAAGTAAGTTGGACTCTGCTATGTTGTGGGATCCATAAAGATTTTAATGACCTAATTTTCAGAACTAAGTTGGCAGGCTTTTCTTTCTAGTCTGTGGTAGTCTGAAAGCTCCTCTGAAACCTGTCAACCATTGGTGACCCTGCTGATATTTGAAAAAAAAAAAAAAACAGTGTGATACTTTCCAGCATCATAGTAACATGCAAGGTACACAATATGTCAAGATGATGGACAGGTGATGGTGAAAAGACTATCCTTACCCAGTTGAATTACCTTGGTGCATTTGTGAGTGGCTATATATGTATGGTGAACTTTGGTGGCATAGTGCCTAAGGCATTTGACTGCTAACCAGAAGGCTGATGGTTCAAACCCACCAACCACTCCTCAGAAGAAAGACTGGGCAATCTGCTTCCATAGAGATAATGCCTCAGAAACCCAAGGAGGAATCACTATGAGTCAAAATCGATTTGACCGCAGTGAATTTAGTTTTTATATATGTACTGATCTGTGTCTGAAATAAGGCCAGGAGCTGACTGTGGAATAAGCCATCAACTGCTCCTATGCAAGTTCAAGCTAAAGCTAAAAATAATTAAAACAAGTCCATGAAGACCAAAATATGGCCTTGATTATATCCCACTTGAATTTAGAGACTATCTAAAGAATAGATTTGACACATTGAACACCAATGACTGAAAATCACATGAATTGTGGAATGAGATCAAGAACATCATCCATGAAGAAAGCAAAAGGTCATTAAAAAGACAGGAAAGGAAAAAAAGACCAAAATGGATGTCATAAGAGACTCTGAAACTTGCTCTTGAATGGAGATTAGCTAAAGCATATGGAAGAAATGACAAGATAAGAGAGCTGAACAAAAGATTTCAAAGAGTAGCTTGAGAAGAGAAAGTCAGTTATTATAATGAAATATGCAAATACCTGGAGTTAAAAAACCAAAAGGGAAGAACACATTCAGCATTTCTCAAGCTGATAGAACTGAAAAAAA
>NW_006921620.1:13197639-13209291 GCF_000298275.1 Orycteropus afer afer | reverse complement strand
CACTCCTCGGAAGGAAGGTTGGGCAATCCTACTTCCATAGTGATACTGCCTCGGAAACCCAAGGAGGGGTCGCTATGAGTCAGGTATGACTCGACGGCACATAACAACAGCAACAACAAATCATTAATATCACACACAAGTAAAATTTTGTTGAAGATAATTCAAAAATGGTTGCAGAAGTGTATTTACAGGGAACTTACAGAAATGCAAGCTGGATTCAGAAGAAGACGTCGAAGAAGGGATGTCGTTGCTGATGTCAGATGGATCTTGGCTAAAAACAAAGAATATCAAAAAGATATTTACTTGTGTTTTATTGAGTATGCAAAAGCATTTGACTGGGTAGATCATAACAAATTATGGATAACACTGAGCAGAATGAGAATTTCAGAACATTTAATTGTGCTGACGAGGAACCTGCACATAGACCGGGAAGCTCTCACTAGAACAGAACAAGGAAATAATGCATAGTTTAAAATCAGGAAGGGAGTGTGTCAGGATTGTATCCTTTCACCATACTTGTTCAATCTGTATGCTGAGCAAATAATCCAAGAAGCTGGACTATATGAAGAAAAGTGTGGCAGCAGGATTGGAGGAAGACTCATTAACAACCTGCAATATATAGATGACACAACCTTGCTTGCTGAAAGTGAAGATGACTTGAACCATTTACTGATAAAGATTAAAGACTACGGCCTGCTATATGGATTACACCTCAACATAAAGAAAATGAAAATTCTCACAACTGGACCAATATGCAGTATCATGATAAATGGAGAGAAGATTGAGGTTGTCAAAGATTTCGTATTACTTTGTTCCACAATCAACACCAATGGAAGCAGCAGTCAAGAAATCAGATGTAGTATTGCACTGGGGAAATCTGCAGCAAAAGACTTCTTTAAGGTGCTAAAGAGCAAAGATTTTTGGACACTAACGTGTGTCTGACTCAAGCCAAGGTATTTTCACTTGCATCATATGCATGTAAAAGCTGAACAATGAATAAGGAAGACTGAAGAAGAGTTGATGCTTTTGACTTGTGGTGTGGGTAAAGAATGCTGAAAGTACTGTGGACTGCCAGAACTAACAAATGTTTCCTGGAAGAAGTGCAGCTGGAATGCTCCTTGGAAGCGAGAACCATCAGACTTTGTCTCACTTACTTTGGTCTGGTTGCCAGATGGACGGTTCCCTGGAGAAGTTTATCATGCTTGGTAAAGTGGAGCATCAGCAAAAAGAGGGAAGGCCCTCAGTGAGATGGATTGACACAGTGGCTGCAACAATGGCCTCAGGTATAGCAAGGACCAGGCAATGTTTTGTTCCGTTGTACATAAGGTCGTTCTGAGTCGGAACCTACTCGATGGCACCTAACAAGAACATTTCTGAAACCTTTATTCTGTTACATTCATTCATTCATTCATTAACTTATTTATTTGTATATTTTATCCTTAAGCCAATACCACAATGGATGTACAATCACTTTATGGAAATTTGAAATCAGGTAACACAAGACCTCCAACTTCATTCTTGTTTTTCAAGATTATTTTGGTTTCTTTATATTTTTATATAAGTTTTAGAATTGGATAGTCCATTTATTAAAAAAAAAAAAAAAAAAGTCCTGCTGAGACTTTGATTGTTCGGCATTGAACTTGTAGATCAATATGGGGAAAATTAACAACTTCCAGTCCATGAATATGACAGAATTTTCCATTTATTTAAGTCTTCTTAATTTTTTCTCAAAACATTTAGTAGATTTCATTGTGGAGATCTTGGAGAGTTTTCATTAAATTTATTCCTAATGCTTTATGGTTTTTGATAGTATTATGCATGGTATGGTTTCATTGCATTTTATATTCCACTTGTGATAGTACAAAAATCAAGTTGATTTTTGTACTGATTTTGGGCTCTTTGACCTTGCTAAATACTTGCCTTATATGTTATATAATTGGATCTGGATTTTATATCCAGCTTAATAATCTGTGCTTATCAATTGGAGTATAACTCCATTTCCATATGATATAATTATAATTAGGGATCCCCGCCTCTTGATATTTCTTTTCTATTTGTCCCTCCTTTTACCTGTTCTTTCATTCCCCTTTTTCTGACTTTTTTTCCTTACTGGTAATTTTTCTTTTCATTTCATTTTATTCTGTTGCCATTGGTTTTTAAGCTGTACTCTTATTTTTACAGTCATTCTAAAGGTTGCACTAGGCACCCATATGTATTATTTGTTGTTGTTGTTATGTACTGTCGAGTCGGACCCGATTGATAGCGACCCCTCCTTGGGTTTCTGAGGCAGTATCACTACGGAAGTAGATTGCCCCTCTTCCTTCTGAGGAGTGGCTGGTGGGTTTCAACCTCCAGCCTTTTGGTTAGCAGTCAAGTGCCTTAGGCACTATGCTACCAGAGCTCCCATATGTATTATAGTATATTTTATATTAATCTTGTAACACTTCATTTGTAATTTACAAGAATAAAATTGCATTTAAATCTATATTTGAACTATTGTTGCCACATATTTTACCTCTACATATGTTTAAACTCACCATATATTATTACTTTTGTTTTAAATAGTTCATTGACCTCTAAGGAATTTAAGAAAAAAAAATTAATCTTTTTATATTTATCATTTCTGGTGCTCTTCATTTATTCCTAGGAATCCAGATTTCCCTCTGATGTTCTTTTCATGTTGTTGTGTTGTATGTCTAGTGGTGGCAAGTTTCTTCAGCTTTTGTTATTTCGCCCTAATTTTTGAAATGTGTTTTCACTGGACAGAATTCTAAAGAGTATTGGTGGCTTAATGGTTAAGCAGTTGCTTAAGCTGCTAACTGAAAGGTCAGCAGTTCCAACCCACAAGCTTCTTCATGGGACAAAGATTTTGCAGGCTTCTTTGTAAAGACTACAGCCTTGGAAATCCTATAGAGCAGTTCTATTCTATCCTATAGGGTTGCTATGAGTCAATATTAACTCTACAGCACACAATAACAACAATAAATAGAATTCTAAGTTAATCTTTTTCACAATGTGGTCCAATAGTTGCCCGGACTTTGTTGTTTCTGTTGAAGATTCAGCTATTATTTTTATCCTTTTTTTTTTTTCCTGTATTTATTGTGCCTTTTTCATCCTCTGCCTACTTTTAAAATTTTCTCTGTATTTATGCTTCTCAGCAGTCAAATATTGAAGTGCCTAAATGTGACTTTATTTTTGCATTTACCTTGCTTGGAGTTTGTTTAGCTTACTGATCCTATAGATTGCTTTCGTAATCTGATACTGAAATATGTAAGCTTTGGGTGAGTTTAGATCCATGCTTGAAGGGTGACTCAAGGCCATACTCTTGGTGGTTCCAACAGTCTCTGTAAGTACCCGTTTTTAGTCTGCTGAATTCAGGCCTCCTTATTCTCACAATAATCCCATTCAAATTGGCAAAAGTAGGTTCAGAGAACAATTAAGACACAGAGAACTTAGTGACTTGCCACCAGAAACCAGAACTTTAATCTTCTAAATTCTTTAATGTATAATACAATGGTAGCACACTCAGAGGGCAACTCTTACTCCTTTTTCAGGGTTGAGTTTTGTCATCACTTTCTCCAGGAAGAGTTCCTTATCTCCCAAACTGAACTTGGTGCACACTTAAGTTACTATTTAGTTCTCTGTTGTGCCTTTAGTACACTACTCAGTACCTTGTGTTATACCTGCAACTGTACATGTCTGTACAAGTAACTATAATGCAAGCTTTTTGAGGGGACATATGGTGTCTTATTCATGCTTGCATGTCCATTTTTTTCTAGCAATCTCGGGAAATAGACAATAGGCACCCGTATGTATTATAGTATTTATAGTATGTGTTTCTGACCCTGGGGTCAGAAATGCTGAACTCTAAAAGGCTAAGAAATCATCTAGTCTATTATTTTAATGTAAAATTAATAATAATATTAATGTTTGTTGAGAGAAGAAAAAATGAAAAAAAAAAAGGCCAGTGAGAGGAGGAAAAAAATGATAAAAGATTGAAAATACTACTCTCTGTGTAACACTCTTCTTACTAGATTTGCTCACTCACTGGCCTTGGATTGTCTTAATATATTCTCTAAAATGAAATATAAATAAAAATATTAAGAACAGGTTGCACATTAGCAAGGCAGTATGCAAGCAATGCATTGTGGCCTTTCCCCAGTTACGGGTGTTCCTGCTGGGGTAATTTGAGAAGCTATGACAAGCATTGTTTGACATTCTATGAAGGTCATTTTTGACAGTCAGTAGTTCATTTTCTGACTTATAGCACTTGCTTTTTTTCTAAATATGGAGATGATGATTCTTTTGTGTATTTTCACTTTTCACTCATTAGATTCTCCAGGATTGCCAGGGAGAACTGTAGAAAGTCTTTTGAATGACATTTCAGCACTTTTTCTGAGCATTGAGGAATATTGTCACTGGCTTTTGCAGGATGGATTATTTTCTTGGCAGGTAGAATGGCCTCCACAGGGCTTATTAAGCTTTCTGTTGGGGAAGATCTAAAGTGCACAGTTGAATACTGTCATAAAAAAGGGAAGTGATTTGGGTCTAATTCCTAATGGAGCTGCAAAGACTACAGCTCCTTTTTTGATCTCTGCATTTAAAAGTAAGTCTTCTATAGTTGTCATATTATTGACTGCTCATTCCAGAGCCTAGAATTCTCTTTCTTTCTAAATCTTTTATGTTCAGAATGTTATTTTGATGCTTAGCATACATGAACAGATTTGACACCTTTGTATATTTAACAATATCATTGTTTTCATCTATCAAGGATTGAATTCTGTCCTGAAAGAATATTTGTCAACTTGGCAACACTGGATCATGATTCCCAGAATTGTGTGATTGTCCTCCAGTTTGTGAGCTGATGTAATTATCCTCGATTTTGTGATATGTTTTGTAAATCTTAATCTCTGTATGTTAATGAAGCAGGATTATGGTGGCTGTGTCTTGAGTCACACTCTTACAAGAGGGTGTGAGTCAAGTCCCACCCTTACCCAAGTCACCACCCTTACCCAAGTCATACCCTTGCTCAAGTTACATCCTTACTTGAATCACACATTTTTATCTTTCAAGAGCTCAAAAGAGAGAGAAGCAAGCAGAGAATCAGAGATCCAACTATCACCAAGAAAGAAGATCATGGTCCTTTGGACCAAGAGTCCTGGTGCTGAGAACCTCCTTGACCAGAACAAGACTGATGCCAAGACACATGGAGATCTCCAAAGAATGTTGGGCCCACAGATGTTGAAAGGAGAAAGGCTTCCCCAAGAGCTGACAGAGAGAGAAGGCCTTCCCCTTGAAATGGTGTCCTGAATTCAGACTTTTAGCTTCCTAAACTGTGAGAGAATAAATTTCTGTTTGTTAAAATACTTGTGGTATTTCTGCTATAGCAGCACTAGATAACTAAGACACTGTCTAACTGGTATGTGTGAGTTCACAAAAGAATTCTTCTTTTGAGGACTGGTTTCTCCTAGTTAAGCAATGATTCACCATACTAAATAGCCTTTTTTTTTTTTTTTTTCTGTTCCTTGTGCAGCTACAAAGTTACAACATCCCTTATCCAGTGACTGACAAAGAAATTTTAATGTTAATGATGTTCTGTTGCTCACATGGATTGGAGAGAATAACTTTTCACTTTGAGTACAGGAATGATTTACAAATTTTGAGAAAGTCCTTGCTAGTCTCTCATATTCTGGGTGATGAAACCGAAAACTCACTGCCATCAAGTTGATTCTGACTCATAGTTACCCTCATTGGGTTTCTGAGGCAGTAAATCTTTACAGAAGTAGATTGTCCCATCTTCCTTCCATGGAGCAGCTGGTGGATTTGAACGGCCAGTCTTCTGGTTAGCAGTCAAATGCCTTAGGCACTATGCCACCAGAGCACCTTGGATGATGGAGGGACTATATTCTTGTCCAAGTTAAAGATCTGCCTCTCAATAAGAATGAAGATAAAATGACAATATTATTTTACATGTAAAACTTGCATTAGTTTTCATTAAAAAGAAAACATCACGTAGTTTTAGAAAAATATAACTTTGTGAAAAAATAGTTTTATTTCATTAATGGAATAAATCTTATAATCCAATATTATTAACCTTTTCTGTATTACGTTTGCATTGAACACCACAGGAAAATGAGTTCAAGGGTTATAATCATGAAACATTATTATTTATATCCATGTCACAAACTGATAAGTATACTATGAGTGACAAAATTTTAAATCATAAAATTTAAAACAAGGTTTGTGGAAGAATTTTTTAAATAAGTCAGACATCATCCAGTGCTTACTTGGATAATAGTGGGTCTGAGTATAGCTATTCCTTGTTTCTTTTCATTCATAATTACTTCCAGGTTAGTCTTTTCTAGTCCTGCAATGTATCTGAATACCTACTATTCAGCTTATATTTATATAAATAGCTTATATTTGTCTAGAATAGTTAAAAATTAGGCTAGACTGTTTTTAACAGTTTTTCAAAACACATAATAAAGAATATTTTCTATTGAACAAGTGGGTAAGAGTAGAATGAACTCCATGCCTATGTTGCTGTTGTTGTTATGTGCCATTGAATCAGACCCAACTCATAACGACCCTTCCTTGGGTTTCCGAGGCAGTATCACTACGGAAGTAGATTGCCCCATCTTCCTTCCAAGGAGTAGCTGGTGGGTTTGAACCGCCAACCTTCTGGTTAGCAGTCAAGTGCCTTAGGTACTATGCTAGGAATGCAGAATAATAGCAATTTCTAATGTATCATATCCATTCTTGTGAAGTGATCCCAGTTTGTGTGTTCACATTTCCAGGGCAATCTTTAATCTTTTTTGTACTATAATGGCCCCAGATTGCATTGCTGCACCATTTTAAAAAGAGGAAAGATGATGCCAAAACACTTCTGAATATAATTTTGTAAAAGAGAAAAAGTTACCCATAATCCTGAACCTTAAGTAGCTATTTCAATTTTGCATATTAACTTCCAATCATTGTCTATTTGTATCCATATCTTCGCATACCATACATTACAGTTAACATTATATCCTATACACTTCCTCATGTTTTTGCATAATCTCCATAATTATCATGTTCATGGTAAGCATAACTATTCAGAAGAGATACTTGGTTTATTTTTATAGCTATTAGGTACCTGTTTGCTTTTCTCATACTTAAAACAAAGAAAGGTACAAAGTTAGTGTCAATTAGTTACAAAATCAGTGATGCAGAGCTGCTGGCATGATGAAGACTTAGGCAGACAGGATTCAAAATGCTGAGCTGCCCTGCTGATTTGGGACTTTCTTCCAATCAGTACCTGTAATAACAAATTCCTCATTCCTGTCCTTTCAAATCCCTAAAAGTAAATATTTCAATGCAAGCCCAGCTCCTGTGAAGATCACAGAGGGCTCTATTACCTAATGTTATGAATAATCATCCAAGTTTTGAATTTTGATTATGATGATCATTTTTTTCACAACCAAAGTAGGAATCAATAACAAAAAATAAGACTAACATATTCCTTGAGCATCCAAACCATCAAATGAAGAAACATTTTGAATGATTTAACACTACTAGACACTTACCTATGTAACTTTATTATATTTCAAAATTAAAAGAATTGATTATATTCTATTGATTATGAAACATAATATTGGCATTAGAAACCTCTACAAACCAAACCTATTACTGGTGACTCAATTTTGAGTCCCAGTGACCCTATAGGGCAGGATAGAACTGCCCCATAGGATTTCTCAGCTGTAAATCTTTCTGGAAGCAGACTGCCACATCTTTCTCTTGCAGAGTGGCTGGTGGATTTGAACTGCAGACTTTTTGGTTATCAACCTAGAGCTTTAACCTAACCTCTCATTTATTCATTTATTCATTTACTGCCGTGGAGTTGAATCTGGCTCATAGCGACCCCTCCTTGGGTTTCCCAGGTGGTATCTCTAGGAAGTAGATTGCCCAGTCTTCCTTCTGAGGAGTGGCTGGTGGGTTTGAACCGCCAGCCTCTGGTTAGCAGTCAAATGTTTTAGGCACTGCACCACCAAAGCACCCTAACCTAGCCTAATCTGAATTAAAATGATGGTGTTGTTGTCAATTACCATTTAGTTAATTCAGTCCCATGGTGACCTATGTCATATAACAGAACGAAATATTGCTTGGTCCGCTGCCGTCCTCACAATCGTCATTATGGTACAGTCCATTGTTGTAACCATGGTGTGATTCCATCCTTAGGAGGATTTTCCTCATTTTGGCAGTTCAAATCCACCAGCCACTCCTCAGAAGGAAGGTTGGGCAATCCACTTCCGTAGTGATACTGCCTTGGAAACCCAAGAAGAGGTCGCTATGAGTCAGGTCTGACTTGATGGCAGTGAGTTTGGTTTGGTTTGGTTTGTACTTTACCAAACATCATGCCCTTTTCTAGTGATTGGTCTTTTCTGATGACCTGTCCAAAGTAAACAAGACAAAGTCTCACTATGCTTGGCTGTTCATTCTCCAGGACAGATTTGTCTGTTCTGGTAGTCCACAGGATTCAATATTCTTCACCACACCACAATTGAAATACATCAATTTTCCCTAACTATACTGTTTCTTTGTCCAACTAAAATGATAGCATCATTGAATTAACTATTTCTTGACAGAGTTGTTGGTTGCTGTTAGTTGCCGTTTAGTCAGTTTTGACTCATGGCAACCACATTCATGCAGAGTAGAACTTCACCATAACGTTTATAAGGTGGTGATCTTTTGAAAGAACATTACCAGGCCTGTCTCTTAAAGAACATCTGGGTGAGTTCAAACTTCCAACTTTTTGGCTAATAGTTGAGTGCTTAACCATTTGCCACCCATGGACACATAGGAAATAAAATAAGATCCATATAAATCATTAATTCATATATCAATTCCGTGAATATTTTCTAAACATTTTCTTTATACTGGAGCCGGTATTTTGTGCTACCAATACAATAAAGACCAAAATTATCTATATCCTTGCCCTCATGAAACTTAAATATTCAAAGTGAAATACTTTGCCAATCAAAATTTCTTAACATATTAGCACTAATATCATTGTATTTTTGCATTATGTAGGTGGAAGGGAAAGGAATGTAATAAATATTTTATTTTCTGGTATAAAATGAAATCTTTCTTATGAAGACCTGTCCAGAAAATAAAGAGCTTGAGGTGTAAATATGTAAATGGATTATCCTCTTCCATGGGGATGGATAATCTTAATTTAACAAGAATCTTAACTCTGTGGTAGTGCTCAGCTCCCACTGAGATGTTCATTTATTTGCCAAAATAGAGTGATAAGCTTTAACTATGTGAACACAATGTGCCTCCTTCTCAGGCAGATGGTGAATGTACCTCCTCTCCAGATATGTGTGCAAAGAGGTTGATTTACTAACATCTTGCATATAAGATTGGCAATTGTAAAAAAATACCTTCCAATATTTGTATCAGCTCTTCAACTCTGACCAAGGAAGCCCCATATTTGCAGTAAAGATGGGGTCAAAAATATTTTCTCTATGGATGCTAGCAAAGACCAAAGTGCCTATGGTCTGAGGCTCAGAATAAACCTTTGTTCTCTTTCCCTATTAGTGTCAAAAAGCCAGTAGTATTGGTGATGTTTTCTATAGCAAGTGTTTCATTCATTTTCAAAGATGTGAACTTTTAATCCATCTTCAAAGCAAGGTCTTAATTAATTATTTTGAATATGTTTTTCTTTTCAGATTAGCAACTTAAAGAGACAAGCAATAATATTCATATGTTCCTCCAAGCAAAATTATGATTGTCCTTTACCCACTTAATTCATATTTTGGTTACTTTCCTCCCAATGGTAAATAAAGGTATTCAACTGTAAACCTACTCCTTAGTAGTGCATTAAGATCTGGGAATTTCTGGACATATCATTTGAGAGATTGTAGATGTGTTAGTAATAATTATTTCAAAAAAAAATTTTATATGATATGCTGTATTTGATTCCTTTAATTAGCAATAAAATGGTAAGGGCTTAACTACTAGCTGAAAGACTGTGGTTCAAACCCACCTAGAAGTGCTTCAGAAGACAAGCCTGGTGCTCTGCTTCCAAAAGGTCACAGCCTTGAAAACCCTGTGCAGAAGTTCTACTCTGCACACATGGAGTCATCATGGGTCAGAATTGACTTAACAACAACTAACAACACAACAATGAAGAATTTATTGTATGAGGTGGAGACAAGATGGTGTTCTGCTAACATGCTCTGCCCAATCCCTCTACAACAAAGACCCAGAAAACGTAAGTGAAACAGATACAAATAATGATCCAGGAACCCTGAGCATTAGATGAGATGATAAAGAATTAGATTAAGCACTGACTGAAAAGGGACATGGAATGAGGACAATAACTGTGGAGAGAGAAGCCAAGACTTGTTAAAGCCTGGACATATTGAGGCACAGAGGCATCATAAATGGATGAGGATAAACCAACTTCATGGAATCCACATGGTGATAGAAACACAGTGTAGACAGATCTAGAGGGAATCAAGGTGAGCAGAATACCCACTGGAGCTGGGAGAGGAAAGTACTGGGAAAGGGGTCACAGTTGCAGTGGTACAGGCAGCTGTGAAGTGAGGAGGGAGCCAGAGAAAGGGAATAAAACAACTCATCACTAATAAACACTAGTCATTTGGGCTGAGAGCACATGTGAGGGGAAAGGCTTATGTTGAAGGGGGTGGGAAAGCTAGACTCAGGGCAGCCTCTCACTTGATTGAGTCTGAGTAGGAGCTGGAAAAACAGCTACATGCATCCAGAAGGACGGCAGACCACTCCAGTGAATGGCAACTGGAGAGCTGCAATCTCTGCTCTAATAAACACATCTTTCCAGTGGTTAGAATGTGAACCCTCTATCCACCACCACCAAACCAGTGAGTAGGGAAGACTTGCCTCTGCCTGCCCAGATGCTCAGGTACCTCCTCAGCAGCCCAGCCAACCTGCAACAATGCACCCCAAGCAGACAGAAGAGTCTGAGACTCACCCTCCCTGTGTCTGTGTCACTGACTGATCTTTCTCACAATGAATGCAAGAGTAACACCCCTGCAATCTCCTCTCCAGAGGTGCCCACTCACACCAGGCTTTTCCCACTTCTGCAGTTACACACTCTGATGGATTAGTAGCTTATGGCACAAACTTTCAGGGCTGCTTGCTGATCATAACTACAAAAGTCCCTCCTGAATTTGCTTTCTTACTTACTCCTTTTCTCCTCAATTTTGTTTCTTTTTTTATTTTTTCCAACTTTTCTTCCATTTTTCATTTCTCCCTTTTCCTCTTCTTTTATTTTTATCAATCTTTCTTCACATTCACCCATATCTTATTCTATTTTTTTATTTTCTCTTCTACTTTTTTTTTTTCCTGTCCCATGCAACAGGAAGAGGACATTAACTCTCCACCAGTCAGCTATATTTACTGTAATAACCACCTCACCCAACAGACGAGGACCACCACCAGCCCCTACACCATTGGGTCAATGACAGATGGTGGACAACACCTGCTCTTCCCACCCACTCCTCATCTTCATGACAAACATAGACCTGTGCTAATATTCTCACCAGTTATCCTACCAACCCAGAGAGAGCTGGGAAGTGCCTCAATGCTGCCAGAGAAACATGCTTGTCCACCCACCCCAACATATCAAAA
>NW_006921620.1:13195231-13197417 GCF_000298275.1 Orycteropus afer afer | reverse complement strand
AGAGAGAGAGAGAGAGAGAGAGAGAGAACCTTCCAAGAGCTCTAGGAAACCATAAACAAAAACAAGGAAAAAACAGACATATCCCTGAATTATTCAGAAAAATGATACAAGAGCAAAAGGACAAAATAAATAGAAAATTAAAAATCATACAAAAACAGCAATTAGAAATCCGGAAGATGTACACTAAAATTACAGAGGTAGATAATACGTGAGAAGCACAAACAAGTAGAATTGAATTGGCTGAAGGATGCATTAGCCCTCTAGAAGACCCATCCTTTGACACCAGCTTGTGTGAGGAAAAAACAGAAAAAAGAATGAAGAAAACCTAAGGGTTACATGGAATGATATCAAGAGAAATAAATTACATGAGATTGGAATTCCAAAACATGAGAGGGGGAAAAAAAGAGAGAGAGTGAGAGAGAAATTTTCAAAGAGTTGCTAGCAGAAATCTTCCCCAATACCATGAAAGATAAAAGGACATCCTTCCAAGAAGCTCAACAAACTCCATACAGGATAAACCCCAAAAGAAAGGCACCAAGACATATCATCAAACTTTCCAAAACTAATGACAAAAGAATTCTGAAAGCAGCATGGAAAAAATGAAAAGTTACCAGAAGGCTGGCAGTTCAAACCCACCAGCCACTCCTTGGAAGGAAGGTTGGGCAATCTACTTCCATACTGATACTGCCTCAGAAACCCAACAAAGGGTTGCTATGAGTCAGGCCCAACTTGACAGCACATAAGAAGAACAACCTACAAAGGGTAACCAACAAGATTAACCTCTGATTTCTCAGCAGAAACCATGTAGGCAAGAAGGCAATGGGATGACATGCACAAAATGCATGGAAAAAAAAATTGCCAACCAAGAATTATATATCCAGCAAAACTGCCAATCAAATACAATTGTGAAATTAGGACATTCCCAGTTAAACAGAAATTAAGGGAATTTGTAAAAACCAGACCAATCTTGCAAGAAATGCTAAGGGGCATCTTCAGACAGAAAACCAACAACAAAGACAACTTAAGATTAAGTCATATGACAACCACCAGAAACCAACCCAGGAAAAGAATTCTCAAAATTAAAGTAAGCTTACAAAATGGAAAATAGAGAAACAGAGGCATCAATCTGTAAACAACAACTACAAAGCAAAAAGGGGGACTAAATGGTATAAATACAGAGCTTCCAAATAGAGAGGAACTCAGGATGATATCAATATAGAATAGATTATTCCAAATTTAAGAAGATAAAATTTTACTACAGGGTAACCACAAAGAAAATGAATATGCCTTCTAACCAAAATAAGAAAGATGAAAATCATGAGAACTCAGTAAACACAAAATCAACAACAATTAAGAAAAGGAAAAGAAAATCCAATAACAAAAGAACTCAGCACAGAAAAAATATTTGGAACAAAGAAAGCCCCAAAATCACAACAAAAAACAGGAAAGAATGACTTCAGTAAACTCATACCTATCACTAATTACATTGAATGTGAATGGATTAAATATACCAATCAAAAGATAAATATAAATGTATTCAAATGTTCTGTTTAAACCTAAACTGGAAGCTTGGTTATTTGTAGCAATGATGTGTATCACAGTAAAAAGTGATCTCTCGTGGTTCCTGCATCATGTTCAGTGTAATATCATAAACTTTGAGTAACACCATGGGAACCGTATGAAATGCCACTAGTGATGCTGGATGTGCTATCAAGAAGCAGAGAAAAGTCATGACATTACAAGAAAGAAGATGAATTGCTTGATGTGTACCATATATTGAGGTCTGCAGCTGCAGTTGCCTACAATTTCAAGATAAATGAAGCCAGCATAAGAAGCACTGTTAAAAAAAAAAAAAGCAAAGGAAATTCATGAAGTCATCACTGCAACTAAACCAGCAGGCATGAAAACCTTGTACTTTTTGCAAAATACCTTTTCATCTCAAATTGAAAATGCAGCTCTTATATGAATGTAGTGCTGTTATATGAAAGACATACCTATAGACTCTAATATGATTTGAGAAAAAGTGAAGCATTATATGACAACTTAAAGCAAAAGGAAGGTGAAGAATCTAAATGTGGAGAATTTAATGTCAGCAAAGTATGATTAGATAATTTTAGAAAGAGGTTTGTCTTAAAAAATGTCAAGGAGGCGGGGCAAGTTGGCGGACTAGGCAGAAGGATTGCACA
>NW_006921620.1:13171798-13190330 GCF_000298275.1 Orycteropus afer afer | reverse complement strand
TTCTGCTGACCAAGGGGCAACAAATGAGTTCCCAGATGCCGTTAAGAAAATCACTGAGGAAAAAAAATATGTACCTGAACATATATATACCCCACAAAGGACATTTATTAGTAAGGAAGAAAAGTGAGTATCAGGATTTAAGGCAGGAAAGGATAAGCTAACTTTGCTGTTTTGTGCAAATGCACAGGACTGCCCTTAACTATAAAGCTGCTAACCCCCAAGCCATGAAAGGAAAGGATAAACACCAGACACCAGTCTTTGGGCTACATAACAAGAAGGCCTGAATGAGAATCTCTTTGCTGGATTGATTCCATTGATACTTTTTCTCTGAGTCAGGAAGTAACTTGCCAATAAAGGACCACTTTTTTAAAGCTCTTTTGATATTGGACAATGCCCCTGGCCACCCAGAACCCCGTAAGCTCAATATTGATGGCACTGAAATGGTCTACTTGCCCCCTAACACAATGTCTCTAATTCAGCCTCCAGATCAGGGGGTTATAAGGAACTTTAAGATTCATACACATGGTACTCTATGGAAAGGATTGTCAACAATATGGAAGAGAACCACAGAAGAGAGAACATCATGAAAATCTAGAAGGATTTACCACTGAAGATGTTATCGTTCTTATAGAAAAAGGCATGAAAGCCATCAAGCCAGAAACAATAAATTCCTGCTGGAGAAAACTGTGTTCAGCTGTTGTGCATGCTGTCATAGGATTTGCAACAGAACCAATCAAGAAAGTTATGAAAGAGATTGTTGTTCTATATGTATGTGTATGTGTATCTATCTATCTATCTATATTGTGGTTGTTGTTATGTCCCATTGAATCAGACCCAACTCATAGTGACCCCTCCTTGGGTTTCTGAGGCAATATCACTACTGAAATAGATTGCTCAACCTTCCTTCCGAGGAGTGGCTGATGGGTTTGAACCACCAGCCTTCTGGTTAGCAGTCAAGTGTCATAAGGACTATGCTATCAGAGCTCAAGAGTCAGGAAAGCAGGGGAAAGAAAAGCCGGGCAACGACTGACCAAATAGTGGCAAGATCCAGGTAAGAGGAGGGCGGAGAGGTTTTGAACAGCTAAGGGAGACAAACTTCTCTGTCAGTTTGTCTTACTGTGGTGGCTTGAATGTTACTGTGAGGCTTGAGGCTGTGCCACTATTGTTTAAGTGCTAGCAGGGTTGCACATGGTGCCCAGGGTTCAACACAGCTTAAAGATTGAGAGACTAGGAAGAAGGAAGAGGCCATCCACTTCTGAAAGAATTGGCCAGGGAAAACATTATGAATAGCAGAGAAACACTGTCTGATACATTACTGTACAACTTTATGAATAGCTCAGGAACATTGTCCAATACAGTGCAGGAGGATGAGCCCCTTACATCATTAAAAGGCTCTCAAAATACAACTGGGAAAGAGCTGCATCATCAGAGTAGAACTAATCTTACTGATATGGCTAGAGTAAAGTTTTTGAGACCTCCATTTGCTGATGTGGCATGACTCAAACTGAGGAGAAACAGCTGCAAACATCCATTAATAATCAGAACATGGATTGTATGAAGTATGAATCTAGGAAAATTGGAAGTTGTCAAAAATGAAATGGAATGCATAATGATTGATATCCTAAGCATTAGTGAGCTGAAATAGATTGGTCTTGGCCATTTTGAATTAGACAACCATATGATCAACTATACCTGGAATGACAATTTGAATAGGAATGGCCTGAAAATCATCATCACAAATATCTGTCCTGAAGTACAATGCTGTCAGTGATAAGAAAACATCCACACACCTACAAGGAAGACCAGTTAATATGACTATTATTCAAATTTATGCACCAACCACCAAAACCAAAAATGAGGAAAGTGAAGATTTTTATCAACTTCTGCAGTCTGAAATTGACCAAACTTACAATCAACATGTGTTAATTATCACTGGTGACTGGAATGTAAAAGTTGGAAACAAAGAAGAATCATCAGTGGTTGGAAAATTTGGCCTTGGTAACAGAAATAATGCTGGAACTCAATGGTAGAATTTTGCAATACTAATGACTTATTCAGGAGTTCTGGTAGCATAGTGCCTAAGGCACTTGACTGCTCACCAGAAGGCTGGTGGTTCAAACCCACCAGCCACTCCTCGGAAGGAAGGTTGGGCAATCCTACTTCCGTAGTGATACTGCCTCAGAAACCCAAGGAGGGGTCGCTATGAGTTGGGGCCAACTCGACTGCAAACAACAACAACAATGACTTATTCATTGCAAATACCTTTTTCAACAACACAAATAGTGGCTATACATGTGGACTTAGCCAGATAGAATACACAGGAATCAGATTGACTACATCTGTGGCAAGAGGTAATGAAAAAGCTCAATATCTTTGCCAAAACAAGGCCAGGTGCTGAGTGTGGAACAGACCATCAACCGCTCATATGCAAATTCAACTTGAAGTTGGAGACAATTAAAAAAAGTCCAAGAGAGCCAAAATATGACCTTGAATACATCCCTCCTGAATTTAGAGACCATCTAAAGAATAGATTTGATGCATTGAACACCAATGACCGAAAACCAGAATAATTGTGGGATGACATCAAGAACATTACCCATGAAGAAAGCAAGAGGACATTAAAAAGACGAGAAAAGAAGGAAAGACCAAAATGGATGTCAGAAGAGACTCTTAAACATGCCTTTGAGTGGAGAGTAGCTAAAGCAAATGGAAGAAATGACAAAATGAAAGAGCTGAACAGAAGATTTCAAAGAACAGCTCGAGCAGACAAGCCAATTATTATAATCAAATGTGCAAAGACATGGAGTTTGAGATGACTTGATGGCACCTAACAACAACAACATGTATGTATAGAGTGAAGGGTTTTAATATATGGATCTTGGATAAATTCAAGAGATAATAGACACCACAGTAGAGGAATTAACAGAAGACTATTTGATGGAGATGAAGGTTCCTGAACCAGTGCCAGTTTATGAGGAAGAAGATGTAGAAGAAGCAGTGCCAGAAAACAAATTGACATTAGGAAATCTGGAAGAATAATTCCAATTAGCCAAGAGTGCTTTTGACTTCTTTGATGACATGGACCCTTATGTGATATGGGCCAATTAAACCAAATGGTGGAAGGAGGTTTGGTACTGTATAGATACATTTTTTCAGAAATGAAAAATCAGAAAAGTCAAATAGAAATTATGATGTATTTCCCTAAAGTTACACTGAGTTTTCCTGCCTCTGCTTCCTCCCCTTCCACCTCCTCCATCTCTTCTGCCTTTGCCACCCCTTCCTCTTCCTCCTCCTCCTCAGCCTATTCAACATGAAGATGATGAGGTTGAAGTCATTTATCATGCTCCACTTCCACTTAATGAATAGAAAATAATCATTATGCCATATAATTTACATATCTGTTGTGTATGCATGTGTGTGTTTTAATGTGAAAATCTAATAACTGTATGACAAGAACTGTATTAATCTACTGTTTGTGTTATCAGTAAGGCTTCCAGTCAACAGTAAGCTATTAGTAGTTAAGTTTTGGGGGGTCAAAATTATATGTGGATTTTTGACTTCATGGAGGGTTTGTGCCCTAACCCTCATGTTGTTCAAGCGTGAACTGTACATGTTAGACATTAGAGGTTTTGAGTGATGAGGGTACTTGAAATTCTGTCCTATAAGAAATAATTGGGAACAAATTAATCAAAGGCCCTGGAAAATGTAACCAGATGAAAAAAAATCAAAGACTCCAGGACAGCATGTAACAGACAACTTTAGAGTTCACCAAATATCCAAGTACCCTTTAAATTTCCCAGAATCTCTTGCAGTTAGCTTATGGCCATACGACTAGTTCAGGTCAGTGAATTGTGAGTGGAAGTGATGAATGTCACCTTCAGGATGAGGCAATTGATAGTTGTTTTGCTGCTTCCATTTCATTTTCTCCGGGGAAGTGATTCTGAAGGCCTTATGTTCCAAAAAACATGGTTATAAGATGGAGAAAGGCTTCCTATCCACATCAATTATATGAGAAATAAATAATTTTTTATTGTGATAAGCCACTGAGATTTTTGGGTTTGTCTGATATGTTTGCCAGACTTAATTATTCTGACCAGTGCAGGGAATAATGATTGTCTTCAAGTATTTTGAGAAAAGTCATGTGAAAGAGGGGGAACATTTGATTTTTAATCCTTATGGAATAGGATTATAACCAAAGTATTAAAAAATACAGAGGCAACTATTTTTTTAAAAAATCATAACAGTCAGAAGTATCCAAAGATGAATTTGGATCTCTTGAAAAATAAGCATTGCTGGTGTTTGGAACAGTGCAGAAGGGTTAGAGTATTTCACAGATAATTGGACATGGACTTCAATAGAGAGGTTCTTCACTGTGGAAGGAACAGTTTTTATTTTGTTACTTTTTTTTTTTTCTTTTAATTGTGCTTCAGGTGAAAGTTTACAGAGCAAATTGGTTTTCCATTCAAGGATTTGTACACATATCTTTGTGACATTCATTGCAATACCCACCCTAACAGCACTCTTCCCACTTTCTCCCTGTTTACCATTTTTCCTCTTCCTTCTTTCCTATCCCTTTCTGCCTCTTAGCTTTATTCCTGGGCAAATGCTGCCCTTTTGATCTCATATGGTTGATTGTTCTAATGAGTACATATCTTCCTGGTATTATTATTTGCCTTACAGACTTGTCTATTATTTGGCTGAAAGTTGAGCCCCAGGGTTGATTGAGTTCAGTTCCTGATGTGAAGAGTTTCCGGGGGCCATGGTCTCAGGGATTCCACCAGTCTTATCAGAACAGTAAACCTAGTCTTTTCCATGATTTTGAGTTTTGTTCCACATTTTTCTCCGAGACTTTCTATGTTTTCCAAAAGAGGGCTGATCTCCAGCAAGGCTATCTCGGAAGGCCTGTGTATTGCTTTCTAGTGTCAACAGACATACACATTTTAGTCACCTTTCTAGGAAGCTGTGGTGACCACTCAGTTGAACTCTTGCCACACTAGCTTTGGTGAATTGGCAGACTTCCTCAGCTTCCTGAATACCCTTCCAATCATTGCTTCACTGTCTCCTGATTCTAGTTTTTGTAACCAGCATCTTTTCTTTGTCTACACTTCTGCCTTTATTGTTGCCTCACAATTTTATGTGGCTTTTTATGTGGTTCTTTTGGCCATTATTTTGGATTTCCCCATCATGAACTTTGGGTGTTAAGTAGTGTGACCTTGTACTTTCCAGCCTCAAACTCAGATGAACTTGGGTGTTGCCTTCCAGCAGCATGCATGCTTTTCAGCAGGAGGAGATGGCATAGTTCATGCTTATGATTTGTTCCTTTTCAACTCTCTGTATGCTATGTGTTTCAGTGGTAGAATTTTCTGATCCTGTCTCTCTGTGGAGGTTTTCATGTCACTATGACACTGGACAGGTTTCAGAGGAGCTTCCAGACTAAGACTAGGAAAAACGACCTAGTGATCTACTTCTGAAAATCAGCCAGTGGCAACCCTGTGGTTCACAAAGTTCCACTTCACAACCAATCATGGGGATAGCACAGGAACAGGAAGTGTTCCATTTCTTTGTGTGTGGGGCCACCTTGAATTGAGGGCTGACACCTTCTGGTAGCTAACAACAACATGCTACAGTGGAAAGAGAAGGACTGTTCTGAAGTAAATTTGCAACAATTCTTCCAGGTAACATCTTGTTAGGAAAGCAGGTTCAGTTCTTGCCCCTTGGACCACTAACCAGAAGGCTGGTGGTTCACAGCCACCAGCCACGCCTTGGAAGGAAGTTTGGGCAATTTCATTCTCTAGGGATACCGCCTCAGAAACCCAAGGAGGGGTCGCTATGAGTTGAATTGACTCGATGGCAGTGAATTTGTTTGTTTGTTTGTTTTGTTCATATAAGACACATTAAAATGAACTCAGTAAGCTGTAAGATAACATTCAAACTCTATTCAAAATTTATTAATATGTACTATGTACCACGTGTGATGCAAATATACCTGTGTAGAAAAAAATACAAGGTCTCTGCTTTCTCAGAATTTGCATTCTATTGTAAATGTACAAAATAAGTGTAGAAAATAAGCAAGTACTGATGAGTAATGGGAAAGAGATGTGCATAATGCCATAGTAGAATCTGATTGAAGTAACTATTTTAGTCTGAGTGGTCTACTAGTATCCCAGGTTAGACTGTTTGATTTATCCAGGGAAATTTAGAAAATAAACTCTTCATATTCTACCACAATATAACTCATAAGCTGCCATATTTCATCAGGCAATTACCGCCACAACCCTAAACAGTCATATGCATTGTTGGCTTACAACCAACAAATAGAGCAGTCTGGAAGGAAGAAAAGATGTAGCATCTCTCTTGAGAAAGGAAAGCAGAACTTTTGCCAGTGTAACAGCCAAGATTCAAAATTCAAGAAACTTTCAGAAAAAGAAATACAAAGAACTGTTCAACCATAACAGTTTATCCCAAAGCAGAGAAAGAGCACAGATGGGCTAGGGATTACTGCCATGTGCAGTCCAATGCCACCACCAGACCAGGGCTCAGCAGTGCTCTGAACTGGCACGCAGAACACCCAAACGTCATGCACCACAGGAAGCCATGTGCAAACCCCACTGAAAGGCCGGCTGGTTGCCTCTTCACTTTTTAAAGCTGGCATTTAAAATCACTCTGACAGATGGAAAAAAAGTATGTAATAAAAGTTGACATTTCATTTTACTCTGTATTTTTGTTAAGTTAATTCTATTATCACTCACTGAGAGATCTTTACTGAATGGTAATCACACTGTGGCAGATTGCAGCTAATGTAAATAGTACATCATTTCCAAGGAACAAATGGATACTAACTGATAGGCAATAATGCATCACAGGTATGTCATTACCTTATGAGATTCCAGGATGAGCTTAAAGTGAAACTTATAGAAGGATAATTATATTTTTGGTAATTCATATTTTTGAACATTTTCTTTGAGTTTTATGTTCTCAGAAAGAAAGGGTAGGAGATGAGAGGACATGAGGCAGAGAGAGAGAGAGATGAGGGAGAGAGAGGGAAGGAGGAGTGGAGGGAGCGGGGAGAGATACCAGGAGCAAGGATCTCAGCTCTGTTTTATTTTGTACTTTCATTTTGTCAGAATTCACATCTTGAATTTCTCTTTTTGTAAGTAAGCCAGCATTCTCTTTTCTAATACCTATTATAGTTCATCCAAAAGGCAGCTTTTAAGCAGGTAACTCTTAGATAAAATCTTTTACTTGTGACTCAGACATGTGCCCCTTCATACGTTCACCTTGGATTGACTATTAAATATAAAACTATTCCCAGTTACCAATTATATCATTTGACCCCCAAAAAAATAGTAAAAGTACTTGATTTTTACATAATTCTTAGAAGTTGTAGGAGAATTCCTTTTTCTCACAAATTTTCTTTTTTCTTGCTCCCTTTCTGATATTCTATTTTATAGTTTCTCAACCATTTTCTTATTCCTTTTCTCCAGCATATCCCTGTAGTAGATGCTACTGGCACCCTGCCTGTTTAAGTGTGCCCACAGCTAAAGTCATGTGTGGCTGTTCCTGTGTGTACCAATGGTTTCACATATATAACACATGAAATCCTAGAGAAACTGAATTTGTCTGTGATCCTTAGCTATGGCACACTTTCGGTATGTGTGATAAAGCTACACTAGTGTAGTCCCTTTAAAAAGCAGTTGATATCCATATGAAAAGGAATGTTCTGAGGAGGAAATATTGGAAACAGATATGATAATATGTTAATATTCTCAAACTAACAAGCATACATACAAATCAACAAAAGGTCAAATATCAAGATTTAAAAATAAATAAGGGTACAAAAAATAATTTGCAAATGACAATAAACACGAAAATGTTTTCAACAATACTACTTGTTAAAGGTTTCATTTTCTAAAGATACTACAACAATATCTTTCATTCCATATGCTCTCCTTACAATGTGATTTAGACACTCTGAACCAATAGTGTAGCCCAAGTGATGATATATGACTTCTAAGGCAAGGTCATAAAAATGTCATGCACTTTCTTGGAATACTGAGTCTTAGAAATGCAGCCACCATACTGTAAGGAAGTCCAAGTAACTCATGGAAAGAACTATATGAACCAAGGTCTTTGGCTCATAGCCCTAGTTCAGTTCCTAGGCAACAGCTTTCCATAAGACAGCCATCCTGAAAGTAGAGCCTTCAGTTTTCTACCAAGGTGTCCCATTTGATAATGCATGGAGCAGAGAGGAGCTGTGGCCAGATCTTGCCCAAATTGCAGAGCTGTGAAAAAAGTAAATGATGGTTGTTTTAAGCTACTATGACTTGGCAATGATTTGTTATGTAACAATAAACAGTGGATACATAATGTTACCTAGAAATGGGTGCTTTCATGACAAAAATCTGAAACATGTGCCATTGATTTAGGGATGTAGAGGCAGGTGGAAGCCATAAAGGAAGACTATTAATGAAAGCTGGAAGGTCAATGTGTTAACAGATGCCTAAGGGGATCAAAAGGAGCTCTGGGGGTATAGTAGATAAGGCGATTGACTGCTAACTGGAAACTCAATGGTTCAAACCCATCAGCTGCTCCACAGAAGGAAGATGGTGTGATCTACTTCTATAAAGATTTACAGCCTCAGAAACCCAATGAGGGTCACTATGAGTTGGAAATGACTTCATGTCAGTGAATTTGGTTTTTGGTTTAAGGGCCTCAAAGCCCAAAGTTGTCTGTTGGGACATAAAAGAAAATTGAAGGAAAAAAAAAAAAAAGTTATTGGAAGCTACAGGAACGGAAATCTTTGTAATATAGTGATGACACTATTGCCTCCAGTAATGAAAAAAATAGAAAATGTATCTCTTGAACATGATGATATAACTTAGGAGGTTTCCAAGCAGATTATTGAAATTGCAACCTAGCTTCTTTTCTAGCCTTTGAAAAGAGGTGAAAGAAACAAGTTGAGCAAAAGAACAAATTGCTAAATATCAAAGAGTCAGGACTTGCTGGACTTGAAAATGAAATTATTTCTCATTCCCAGTCTCTCCAGGTGTCAAATGACTATAAAATAAAGAAAGCATCACTTCAAAGATCAAATCCAGGATGGGAAGATAAGCTCCTTTGTTAAGAATTCAGAAAGATCTCAGTGCCTTATAAGCACTTTCAGATAGACAAAAGGCACTTTAAAGATCCTAAGAGCATCCCTTGCAGTTCTCCACTAAAAATAGAGTTTGTAAGCATATTCAGTGATTTTTCATTAACTACCTTTTAGAGGGCCCAAGATAGAAAAGGACCAGTCTTGCATTGGTTCCCTTTGTATAATTGGGTGAACCCCAATAAGATTCACAGAAAATTCACAAAAATTTTAAGAGAAGTGTTTTTGCATGAGCATTGCCATCATAGATTGAAAGAGATAGAGTAAATATAAATTATAAAGAAATCTTTGCAAACACAACCTCAGGAAACAGGCTGAGAAGTCTGTTCAACAGAAACCACAGATGTTTCTTATGGAAAAGGAAAAACTCAAGGAAAGAAGCAAGATCTATAGAGAAAATCTCCCTTAGAGTGGGATGAGTCTGAAAAAAACTGCACCACAGGACTTTGTATGCTAAGAACCAGTAGTTACCTTCTTACCCATTTTACAGTAGTTTCCTCATTCCCTGCTGTGATACTGTAAGTTACTTAATATGGCTCTTCTAGACATGATCTTTTTGAATCCCACCAGATGACTGGATTTTTCTGTTGTTATGTGCCATCGAGTAGGACCTGACTCACAGTGACCCCTCCTTGGGTTTCCGAGGCAGTATCACTATGGAAGTAGATTGCCCAACCTTCCTTCTGAATGGGTGGAACTATGTAAATATGAGTTGCTTAGGAGCTCTGGTAGCGTAGTGCCTAAGGCATTTGACTGCCAACCAGAAGGCTGGTGGTTCAAACCCACCAGCCACTCCTTGGAAGGAAGGTTGAGCAATCTACTTCCACAGTGATACTGCCTCGGCAACCCAAGGAGGGATCGCCTTGATGGCACATAACAACAACCACAATATAGCCTTCCAAGGGGATTGGATAGCTTGTTAGCAATGTAAGTAAGATACATGACACCCTTGTGGGGATGGGACCATGAAAATAAGGTGTATGAAACCCTAATGTGAGGATTGGTCAGTTTTGCCATCTCACTAAACTTAAATATGAGCCATCTCGGAGGGAGAAAAAGGAGATCTCACTACCCTCAACACAGAGAGAGCTGAGAGTGGAGCACATCTTTAGTTAGACCCAAGAACCCTGAGCTGAGACAGCAGAAAGATGGTGGCAGCAGATGCAGCAAAACCAAGAGAACGGCACAAGGCAAAGCAGATGCCTTACTGGCCTGGCCACATAGCAAGAAAGCTGAGTGACTCTGGGCAAGAAGCTTGCTAGCAGAGTGGGGTCACCTAGATGCACCTTGCCTTTTAGCTAAGGCACTTGCCCAAGCAGAAGAGTGTCTGTCCTGATCAAAGAATTATATCCTGAGTGTTCCTAAATCTGAATTGTAGCCTGTTACTTCCCTAATAAACTCCATAACCATGAGTATTGTCTATTAGTTCTGCGTGGTCATTGCAACAAATTATCAAACCCAGCAGAGAAGTGCCATGAGAGTGATGGTTGATTCAGAATTTGTAGATGTTGAAGGGTGGCACATATCTGACGTCCATTTCACAGGATGCCTTGGACTGCTGTTGCTGGTGGTGATGGTTTTCTCTCCTCCTTGTGAAGTTAGAGGAGGTCAGAGCATGGCACCCCCATGCCCTTTTTGCCCCCTTTCAAAATTTTATGCTGTGTGTAAGGGTGAGGAGAGGTTGGAAGACAAATAATTCATCTCTTTTACTTCATAAGTTTAAGATTGAGAGGCACTGTACTGAGGAACTGCATCTGAAGAGCTTCACCTGATGTTGAAATCATGGACTTTGAGTAGATGCTGTAATTGGATAAGACTTTGGAGTTCTTGAGGAAGGGTGAATATATCTTGCACATGAAAAGATGTGAATTGCTGTGGTCAGAGTGCAGACTGTGGCAGACTACATTATATAGAGATAATCAGTATCTCCTATTACACATGGTTCTTATAATGTGATCTTGACATTTCTGTCATAGAGGTCCCCTCTTACTGAATATTAGCAAGGCTTGTGACTGCCTCAACCAGTAGAGGACTGTATAAATGACACTATGTGACTTCTAAGACTGGGTCACAAAAATAAATAATCATAAACAAAGAATGTGCTAAGTAAAAATATCTTCATAGGTCATAGAAAAATGGAAAGAAGAGAATGAACTTGGTTCTACATCTCTCCCGCTTTCTAAACAAAACAGATGTGAAATCTGACAGATACAGTCCTTACTCACTGGAGAGAGGAAACCTGTTGTAAAGCAGGGAAGGTTCATAGAGCCTAACCATAGATCTGTAAAATCATCAAAACTTTCTGCCTGCCTGATTCCATGCTGACCAAAGAACATGCCAATTGCCAATTCAGCAACCCCAGACTCCATTATTGGGAGAGATTGATAGTAAAGGGTCTTCTGGTTGCTGGAAATGAAATTCCCTCGGAGTTAACTAGTAAAATACCAATCCAGTTTATTTGAGTTTAGTTAGCATGAGTTAGGCATTATGACCAATGAACTGTGGTACAATAAATTGAGTTCTAGACCTCCAACGTTGAGAGAGACACTAGAATGTGAAAACAGAACCTAAGGAGACCCAATATAGAAGGTTTTCTGTTTTCCATTTGTGCATTTTCATCTGAAGATTACTAGGCTTTATGAAGTGGATTTATAAAATGTAGTGTTTGCAGCTCAAGCCAAGTTAAGATGAAAAGCAGGGATAGATACAGGCCAATTAATAGGTACTTACGAAACTAGAGATCTTAAATAGTGGTTTAAATATTTTCTCCAAATCTTGCACAATAATTATGTAAATTACATTTGTTGTCTTAACAAATTCATCACCAAAAACCTGTCACAGATTTATCACTCCAACCTCCTTTTGATTGGGCATTTCCCACAGCCTCAGGGAAGTGAAAATTTCCTTTGAACATCTGCTAGGAAAACAAGAGAAAAAAAACCATATGGTCTGACCTCCTCCTTGAGAAATTTTAAGATTTGGGAAATAACACTTTAATCTAATAAATATATCCCTGGGTTTTTTCTTTGATCATTTTCCTTACTCACCCTTCACTTTGCCTTATTCAACTTCCTTATAGCATTCCATACCTATACCTTAGTAAATGGTCTTCAAAATTCAAACACCAGAATTATATTTTCAGTAAGGATTGCTGACAGAAGAAAATCATTAACTCTTTGCTGATTTGCTATATTTCTGCCATATCAGCAAATGAGGACTATACCCCTAGCTTCATTATGCCCTGTGCTACACTCCATAGTAGACGTGGGGTATAGCACAGAGCATAATGCTCACTTGGTTTGCATACCATGCTGTTTTCCTTCTTTGTGCCTGGGGAGACCCTTTGTTGTGGTTACCTACTGCTACTCTGACAAGAATATACCACAAATGGGATGGCTTGAACAAAGAGGAGTTTATTCTTTCATCGTTCAGGAGGCTAGAAGTCTGAGTTCAAAGTGCCAGGCTCTAGGGGCTGAGTGAAAGCCCTTCAGCCTTGAGCTTCAGCTCTACCTCTTGCTCCTGGCCCACTGAAGCTAGAGGCATCTCTTCACTCAGGCAGTTACTGGCTGCTGAGACTAACAAACAAGGTCGACAAATAAAATTGCACAGTCCCAACGCTACCAAACCACACAGTAGGCCATTCATTCAAGTCCATTGAAAGTCCCAAGGTCAGCAAAGCATGGCAGGCTGCTGAACAACGACACGGCTAAATGCAAGGTTCAAGCGTGCCATAAGCTAGAGACCATTCCTAAAGTTGTTTCTTTCCTTTTTTTTTTTTTAAATTGTGATTTGGGTGAAGGTTTACAGAGCAAATTCACTTTCCATACAGCAGTTCACATATACTTTGTCTCATGACATTGACCACAGTTTACCACAATGCAACAGCTCCCCTCCCACATCCTCCCCATAGTTACCTCTTCCCTGTGTCCATCCCTCCATGGACTCCTGCCCCCTGAGATGTCTCCCTGTGCATAAGCAGCCCTTCTTTCTCCCATGTTTGTTCTCTCCAAGGAGTGTATCTACTTGAGGTAAATGTTCAACTCATATGCCTGTCTTTTGTTTGGTTGGAAACCACAGGTATGGGTTTAATTCCAGATCTGAAGGGCAGCTAGGGGCCATAGTCTCAGTGGTTCCACCAGGCTCTATTGCACCAGCAATCCTGGTCCCCCCCACCTTTTTTTTCCCTCCAAATGATTTTGAGTTTTGTTCCACATTGTTCTCCCTCTCTATCAAGGATCTCCTACATAGATCCTCTTCCAAGTGGATGACAGTGGTAGCCGGGCACCATCTAGTTCCTACAGCTGTTTCTTATATATAGGAAGCAGACCACATACCAAAAGCAGCTATTCAGCTGCTCCAATAGATTCCACCATGGAGTTAATTATTTATCTCACCATGGGGAATAATTGCATTCATATGCTCAGCCACTCAACCAGGCCCAGCCAAGTTGACACACAAACATAACCACCACACATTTGTACCTCATAGACTGCCTGATAAACTTCTAGAACAGAATAGATTCTAGCCTGATTAATCAAAATTTCCTAGTCCCTTGACATATTTGGATGGAACTGAGTCCTATTTAGACCAAACCGAACCAAGCCAAACTCACTACCATAGAGTCGATTCCAACTCATAGCTACCTTCATTGGATTTCCAAGGCTGAAAATCTTTACGGAAGCAAACTGCCTCATCCTTCTTCTGTGGAGCAACTGGGTGACTCGAACTACTGACCTTTTGGTTATCAAATGCCTTAACCACTACATCATCTGAGTTCCTTCCTATTTAGACCAGCTATCTCTGGTGGTGCAGTGCCTAAGGCATTTGACTGCTAGCCAGATCGCTGACTGTTCAAACCCACCAGCCCTCCTCAGAAAGAAGGTTGGGCAATCTACTTTCATAGTGATACTGCCTCGGAAATCCAAGGAGGGGTCACTATGAGTCGGATCTGACTTGACGACAGTGAGTTTTGTTTTTTTGTTTTAATTAAAAAAGAACATAGATTTAAGTTCATAATGATTCATAATATCTAAGGAAAAAACATAGATCTCTTTAATTGGGTTTGTGAATAAAGAAGAGAGGGCTACTACCCTTTGTCTTTCTATTTTTCCTTTTCTAGTTCAAAGCAGAAGATGCTCATGATCTGGGTCATATTTCCTTGAGAATGGAATTGGCTGATAGAAAATGTGATGGCAATAATTGATTTGATTCCAGCCAAATCTATCCAGGAAAAGTCAGAGAGATCAACTTGAGTCCCTCTGTAACCTCCAGAAATTTGCCTCAGTCTGTGCCCAGTATTTGGATCTTTATAGTGCTATGAACTACTATACTTTTCATCAGAGAAAAGCCAATTCTCACTGGTTCCTCAGGCATAACAGTATTAGTCTGAAAGAGGCAGAGCCTTGTGTTTCCATTGGCTTATTTCACTTACAGTCTGTTAAAGGAATGATATATCTAATTACTGATTTCATTACTTTATCTTTCCTAGGGAGACAGAATTTGGTATTATTTAGAAAGCAAAACATTGTTCTGACCAGATTTTGATAACCATTTCAGTTTACCTGATTCAGTACATATTCCAAGGTCAAGCATACTAAACTTTAAGTATACTTAGTATGATATTTATTACTTTTCCAAAAGAAGAAAATTTTTAAAATATTTTGTGGAAAGTTCCCATTTACAGATTAATACCGTCTTTTCTTTATCTTTCAAGGTGAAATAATCATAAACTTTAAGAACTACCTAATAGTCATTCATATTTTAAGACTCCTAAAATGCTATAAATCTGCAAAGACTTTATAGTCCCACTTGATAAACCTCAGAATGAAAATAATTTCTTTCTCTTTTTTTTTTTTCTGTACAATCATACTACCCAGCATAAGCTCTTTTCAGAACACCGATAATATTTTATTATTGTTTAATTCCTAATGTATTTTGCTAACTGAAAAGTCCTTGAAGGCAGGGATCATTTCTTATTCACCTCCTCTTCCCAAGGCCTGCAACACTGTTAACATTAATAAATACTTTATGAAGAAAGGGAAACGCAGGGAAGGGAGAATGAGAACACAGAAACATAGCAGAACACTAATTATTGGTGCAGTGGTTAAGGCATTCAGCTGTTAGCCAGAAGGTCCATGGTTTAAACCTACCAGCCACTCCATGGGAGAAAATTGAGGTTGTCTGCATCTGTAACTATTTACAGCCTCAGAAACCCTATGGGGCAGTTCTACTCTGTTCTGCAGGGTCACTACTTGACTCGATGGCAGTGGGTTATACTTCATATTCTGTATTCTTGCCACAAATAAGCAAAGTTAGCCTAGAATTACTTCAGTCTTGGGAAATATGAACAACTATGTCAGTTTCCAGAATATCCCAGAAAATTGGCTATGGGAACTACTGATCATTTCCAGGGTCACTCGCAGAATTGTGCCAAGTCTGGGTTAGATTACACATTTGCTTTCAACCTGACTACTCTTCCTTCGCTATTCAATCACTAGAATTCCCAACTGACTATCTAATTAGGATTTCTCAGTCAGGTAAAAACACTAATTCATTCATTTGATAAATAATAATTGAACACCTACTGTGTGCCAATAATGGTAACGAGGGCTCAGTTATAACCAAGAAAATGAAGCATAGACCTGTCACATTCTGAGGTGGGGCCTAGAATTAATTGTGTAATGAGCAGATTGAGAAAGCAAGGAAATAGCTAGCTTTCTGTACTTCCTCTCCACCTATCCCCTAGAGCTCCTCTGTGAAAACTGAGGGTTAGAGGGACAGGTGACCTGTTGTTAGTCAAACAAGGTAAATTGCCTAACATTTGTAATTCAAGATGTCAAACTATAATTTATTTGCAAAAAAAAAAAATAAACCTGTTTGCTGCTACCTAAACAACAAACAAATGAAAATTGCCCTTTAACTTTCAAGTAATACCCTTAGAATGGATTACAAACCATGCTCTACTTTTCTTCAAATACGGCTTCTGAGCATTACATGCAAGAAAGCAAAAAGCCCCAGACTATCATATACCACTAATAAAATAATGTCCCTTAACACAGAAAAGTCCTTCCAGAATAAGTTTATGCTCAGGAAATTGTGACAGACTTAAAGGTCAGCTCCTTCATTTTTTAAACTTCAGTGTAGCATGGAATTTTCTCTTGACTGTTGAAGGATTTACTTGTGTCCTAATTCATGTACTTACAGAGCCAGAAAGTGGTGTACAAAAAATGAGAAAAATAATTTTAAAATTAATTTAATATTTAACATCTTAAATACTTTCTTATGTGTTTTCATAATCACTCTTGTTTTCACTTTGAGTTAGCAGGTTAGGGGCTTTCATATCTCAGTTGGACCCTGAGTATTGAAGGGAGAGAGCCTCAATTTCCTCACATGTAAAGGAAATATATTTTGACACATTCTGGGTGGGGTGTCCAGTCAGCTCCACCTCCTCTAAAAACCACCCTCCCTTCCAGCATTAACCCTTAGTTGTTGTTGTTGTTATGTGCTGTGGAGTCAGACCCGACTCATAGCGATCCTTCTTTGGGTTTCCAAGGCAGTATCACTACAGAAGTAGATTGCCCAACCTTGCTTCCGAGGAGTGGCTGATGTGTTTGAACCTCCAGCCTTCTGGTCAGCAGTCAAGTGCCTTAGGCACTACGTTACCAGAGCTCCCACTAACCCTTAGAAGACTATTTAACTCATGGCCCCATGGCTTTCTTATCTGATCCATATTGGGCTTTTCATTTTCTCTGCTCCTCACTCCCTGGAGTTTTAAATTTAAATACAAGGTACAGATACTTGTTGCTGTTAGGTGCCTTTGAATCATTTCCAACTCATAGCAACCCTTTGTACAACAGGACAAAACACTGTACAATCCTGTGCCATTCTCACAATCATTGCTATGTTTGAGCTGATTGTTGCAGCCATTGTGTCAATCCATCTCATGGAAGGTTTTCCTTTTTTCCACTTCTCTGCTTTAAGGCACTTGCCTGCTAACCAGAAGGCTGGTGGTTCAAACCCACCAGCCACTCCTTGGAAGGAAGGTTGGGCATTCCTACTTCCATAGTGATACTGCCTCGGAAACCCAAGAAGGGTTTCCGCTATGAGTCGGGGCCGATTCAATGGCAAATAACAGCAACAACAACAGCTTTACCAAGCATGATATCCTTCTCCAAAGACTTGCTGCTTCTGACAACATGACCAAAATACATGAGATGAAGTCTGGCCATTCTCACGTCTATTGAGCGTTCCAGTTGTGTTTCTTCCAAGACAGTTTTATTAATTCTTCTGGCAGTCCATGGTATTTTCAATATTCTTCACCAACACCATAATACAAAGGCATCAACTCTTCTTCAGTCTTCCTTATTCATTGTCCAGCTTTCACATGCATGTGAGGCAATTGAAAATATCATGGCTTGGGCTAGATTCATTTTAGCCTTCAAAGTGGTATCTTTGCTCTTGATCACTTTAAAGAGGTCTTTTGCAGCAGATTTGCCCAGTGCAATCTGTCATCTGATTTCTTCACTACTACTTCCATGGGCATTGATTGTGGATCCAAGTAAAATGAAATCTCTGACAATTTCAATCTTTTCTCCACTTATCAAAATATTGCTTATTAGTCCAATTATGAGGACTTTTTTTTTTTTTTTTTTATGCTGAAGTATAATCCATACTGAAGGCTGTAGTCTTTGGTCTTCATCAATAAGTGCTTCTAGTCTTCTTCACTTTCAGCATGGAAGTTTGTGCCATCTGCTACAGACACTAGAACTGGAAAAATGGATGGTATCAAGGACTGAGAGTGAAAATTGTGGCAGCCATCATGACCTATTTGAACACAGACACACACACTCACAAAGGAAGTCAAAGAAAGGGAGAAGGGACAGAGGCTGCTATGCAGAGTGAGGATAAACAAAGCCCAATGCAGACCAAAAAAGAGCAGCGAAGAGATGACTTGGGTTCCTACAGGTTGTCCTGTTGATTTCAGTACATCACCATGCCTTCTGCCTTTCAACTTGACTTTTTCCTTGTAATAAATCTCTCTTTACTTAATCATGTTTCTTGCTACCAAATAATCCCTAATTCATGCAGGATAAAAATATCTGCTAAACACCCAGTTGTGACACTGAAAGGAGATAATATTTGTTAAAGGATAAAGCACCATAAAATGTTATTAAATATTTTCATTCTTAGTAGTACTATAGTATAGTTCCAAGACTTTTCTGTCATCTTTTCTCTAGAAGGTGACATTTCTATTGTGGTAGTGAATTCCTGTTGTTATTATAATTATTATTATTATTTTTAATTTATTGTGATTTGGGTCAAGATTTACAGAGCAAATTCACTTTCCATACAGCAGTTCACATATACTTTGTCTCATGTCAT
>NW_006921620.1:13153431-13167623 GCF_000298275.1 Orycteropus afer afer | reverse complement strand
GAACTCTAGGCTGTAAATCTTCTGTTATTATAATTATTATAATTAGCTAGCTCTATCAAGAAGAACATGTGTTATACAGCTGACACACCTTGCTGTCTGAAAACATGATAAATAGAGAAAAGTTTGAAGTGGTCAAAAATTTCATTTGACTTGACTCCACAATCAACATCCATGGAAACATCAGTCAATAAATCTAATGACTTATTGCATGGGGTAAAGTGTGCTGCAAAGACATCTCTAAAGTGTTCAAAAGCAAAGATGTCACTTTGAGGACTAAGGTGCTTCTGGTTCAATCCATGATATTTTCAAGTTGCTTCATATGCATGTGAAAGCTCGATAATGAATAAGGAAGATCAAAGAAGAATTAATGGATTTGAATTACAGTGTTGGTGAAGAATATTGAAAATACTATGGGCTGCCAGAAGAACAAACAAATCTCTCTTGGAAGAAGTACAGCCAGAATGTTCCTTAGAAGTGAGGATGGTGAAACTTAGTCTTATGTACTTTGAACATACCAACAGGAGGAATCAGTTCCTGAATAAGGACATCATATTCGGTGAAGTGGAGGGTCAGTGAAAAAGAGGAGGACCCTCAGTCAGATGGACTGACATAGTTGCTGCCACAATAGGCTCCAACATAACAACAATTATGAGAATGGCAAAGGAAAGGGCATTTTTCTTTCAGTTGTACATAGGGTCACTATGAGTTGGAACAGACTTGATGGCACCTAACAACAAAGCAACAATGATCAGTGATACGTGAAATTATTTTTAATAGAAACCATTGAAAATAAAACATTATAGATTGTTCATAAGTAAGTAAATAAGCATTGGGACTAAGAAATAATGATGTTGTTGTTAGGTGCCATTAAGTAATCTCCGACTCATAGCGACCCCTATGCACAGCAGAATGAAACACCGCCCAGTCCTGCAGTATAATAATGCTAGCAGCCATTCATTGACTCAGAATTGACTTGCCTGCCACTGAGCAGTTTCTGTTAACCTTGGCAGTTCCATCTCCAGCTGTGAAAGATCATTTAGCAAGTGAAAACTAATTTTTGTGTGTGTGTTTGAGAGCCTTGTCCTGACTTCAGGGCTTCTTTCTCCTGCTGCCTTCTACCCTCCCTCCTTTCCCCCCAGATCCTGCCCCCAGTGACCAACCTCCCACATCCCAAGGTGTCAACCGCCCCTGGCATTGTGGCTCCCACTGCCCCAGCACAGGCCTCCTATCCACCCACCCATATGTAAAATGCTCTCATTTCCCCTGAAACGTTCCTAGAAGTGAGGGACTATTTTCTACTAATTTTCTTCCAACAAAGTAGAAGAAAAAGTCATCCAAGGCCCAACAAGGGCCAAGGCGATGGAGAGGACTACTGAGAGCCAGTTTCTTTTAAAAAAAAAACTGACTTCCCATGAAAATAAATAGCTGTGCTCTCAAGGCAGAGTGTTGATTGTTGGATTAGTTGTCCAAGGTGCACAATGATGCTAAATATTTAAGATGAATGTCAGATGTTTGGACAAGAACACAATTTCAGTGCTTGCCATAGGTGCTATTTTCCAAAACATGTCTCTGTCTAGGAACCATGCACTCTTAACCACAATTCCAAAAAACCAAACTCATTGCCCTCCAGTTCATCTGACTCACAGTGATCATAAAGGACAGAGTAGAACAGAGGGTTTCCAAGACTGCAAATCTTTAAGAAAGCAAACTGCCACATCTTTCTTCTGAGAAGTGGCTAGCATGTTCCAACATCTGACCTTAAGTCTAGCAGCCTAGCTGAGGCACGAAGTCTCCTTCTTAACTGCTATTAATTAATACTACAGTTAACATGTCTATGGGCTGAAAGTCTTCACCCCATTTTTCATACTACTAACTCCTTAGTACTTAGTACCCACCAGCTACTCCTTGGAAGGAAGATGGGGCAATCTACTTCCGTAGTGATACTGCCTCAGAAACCTAAAGAGGGGTCGCTATGAGTCGGGTTCGACTTGATGGCAAATAACAATTAGTGCATGAGGTACCTTTCTTTAATACATAAAGGTATCTGACCCAAAGCCTTGAATGAAGTTGAGCACAGTAGAGGGAGTAGCCTGGAGCTCCTCCTAGTGGGCGGAGTGGCCACTGACACTTATTGAAGGTTTTAATTACTGTGTATCATTTCAAACCAGGGAACACCAGCTTGTGGGTTTGTCCAAAGGCCTGATAGGCATTAAACACCTGCAATCAAACTCACCCTGAGCTTTGGAGGCCTCATTAAATGTCTGGCATCTGGTATACACCAGGGTACTTTAGCAATTGGGGAAGAGCATCATGCAGATGGAAATGATAAAATTACCCCAAAATTAGTTCGGCAGATGTGGAGCAAAGACACCAGGAGTTTTGTTTTTCAGTTTTTTCCTTACATTCCACTACAATAAATATCAATGCTTGTTATCCTAGCTAATTACACAGTTCTCCTGCAGCAAGGAATCTCCATTTTCCTTTCATTTGTGACACAGTGCATTTAGATTTATCCTTTCTAACGACTTGCTTCCTCCTCTTTTAAGAACAGTGTGCTACAACCATTCAGCTCATAATTCAAAATTGAAAGCTACCCCATCCTGCAACCCCTTATTCTTTCTACAGTTAATTTTTAAGGCATACTCTAATTATAGGAATTTACAGTCCTTAAAATGTGGCTATTTTAAGACCTGTTTACAAGGGCACAATCTGAAGCATCAGTCAAAAACAGCTTGAACTGATTGCGTCCTTCTCTGGAACAGAGCATCTAGCAGCAGAACATCCATTTGTAGCTGGTCCATCTGCCCTATAATTAAGGGTACATTGCAGCTCTGCTCCAAACCTCTTTCTGTAAGAGAACAGCTGAGATCCCCAAGATAAGATGTCAGAATACATGCTACTGGAATTGCACCCAATTTGTTGCTTAACATTGTCAAAGCCAATTTAGTGCTGAATTGAAATCACCAGAAATGTTGGTGATACAGCAACATATATCCACAGTAGCTTTTGTAAAGTCAGTAATGACTGCCTTGCTCCCCCAGGCTCCATCTGAGAATCCTCTTCATAAGGACCATTCAAAACTCAGTGAAGGAATCATATTGCTGTTGAATGGAAAAAATGGCTCGTTATATACATCAACTCTGTATTGCGCACTTAAAAGCGATAGAAATTAAACCTTTCCAAATTACAATTCATTTTTAAACATGAGTTCATTTTTGTGCCATTATTCATGTGGACAGATGATGTAAGATATATTTTAAAAAACAAGAAATCAGCTTTAGGGATCAGGAGGGTCAAGGATGAGAACAGGAAGACCCAAAGGACTCAGTGCCTCCTCTCCAATTAAAGGGAGAAATCTGAAAATTAAAATATTGATATCAAGGGAAAATCTTGAAAATCATCTTTCTCTTCCTAAAGCAATTTCATTGAAAACAAAAGCATAAAATATTTTCAGAATCTAGTATATTTGTATCATAAAACACCATACAGGCTTACCTCAGAGATTTTGTGAATTCCGTTCCAGACCATCACAATAAAGTGAGTCACACAAATTTTTTGGCTTCCCAGTGCATGTAAAACATATGTTTACACTGTACTGTAGTCTATTAAGTGTGCAATAGAACTATAAACAAGTTTGAAATGTTGTGAGAATTACCTAAATATGACACAGAGACACGAAGTGAGCACATGCAGTTAGAAAAGTGGTGCCAGTAAACTTGCTCAATGCTGGGTTGCCACGACCTCAATTTGGAAAAAATGCAGTATCTGCAAAGCACAATAAAACCAAAAAAACCAAACTCATTGCCATCAAGTCAGATCTGACTTATAGCAACCCCTCCTTGGGTTTCCAAGGCAGTATCACTGTGGAAGTAGATTGCCCAACCTTCCTTCTGAGGAGTGGCTGGTGGGTTTGAACTGCTAGCCTTCTGGTTAGCAGTCAAATGCCTTAGGCACTGTGTCACCAGAGCACAATAAACTGAAGCCTAATAAAATGAGATATGTCTGTATTGTTAATGTGTCTTTATATTTTCCTCCAAAAGTATAAATTATTAAGCATGATTATTAAACCCTTAGACACAAGGAATTTCTCAAAGCAATGGTTAGAAAATACAATATCAAATTGATAAATATTTGCTGATAACCTACTACATACAAAGCACTACTTTGCTGTGAGATGCATAGTGATACAGAAAATGGGGCACCAGCTGCCTGCCCTTTCCTATCTGTCTACTTTTAAAAAGTTCCCTCCTCTAAAATGTGGTGCTTTCAACTCTGCCCCAGCTCAATACTTTGCACAATCACAGGGCCTTCCGGACTTGAGTTTTGGAAGCACTTATTGAAACAGCACAGTCCTACAAAGGCAGAGGCAGGTAAGATGAATGGATTCAGTCCTAACACTCAGAAGCATATCACACACACATGCATACACACACACCACACTTTATAGCATCACCCCAAAACCTTTTCTGAGAACATTCAGATAAATCAGTCTCTCCATTTAGCTTCCTCTCTTGAAAAATATTTTAAGAATCAAGCTCCATCCAAATGTTCTTTGTTTTCTCCCATTTCCAGAACCTGTGAATGAGCATGACTTCAAGTCAATAGAGACATACATAATTTATAATGGGATTTTTAAAAAATCATGCATTGCCAAACATAGTTGTTAAGGTTACAGCAAGTAATAAAAATGCAGAGAACATCTTGCAGTAGAGACAGGCTTTGGGAACCCCCTACTAGCTTAGCCAGAGGAAAAACGACCCCGCTGGTTCACTTAGCAACAGCTGTGGGATCTAGATTACAAATTCCTCCCAAGGCAGTAGGAATATGGGCTTGAAATATTCATCTCCCTTCCCAACACAAAGTTGCTGGTACATTGCTGTCTCAATATTTCTATAAACCAAAACATCTCACCCCTAGACAGAACAAGTTGAATTCTAAATTCTTAGGAAATAAAATATATGATGCTCAAAAGGCACATCTGAAAAGCATTTCTTTTGGAATCTCAAAACCTGTTAGCACTTGGTAGCGAGACTGAATATAGAGATGAAATCAAAGATTCTATCACTGTTTTAGGTTTTTGAATCTCAAAAAGAAAACATATTTGTGATCGAATTACTAGTGTGCTTTGGGGAGCTATCTCCAGCAAAATGCAGGCACATTATTACAGAATTTAGAAGTATATCGCATGTGTTTATTCATAAATAGAACTACGGAATTGGATGAAAACACCCGGACTAAGCTATATAGAAGCCAAATATACTGTGACTGGAAAAAGTCTAATGTAGATGGGAAGTAAAACTGAGCTACTAGTGTCACCTGAGACTGTGATAAAAGTGCCAGTTTAAAATATAGTGCATGATCCAGGTTTTTAACTCCAATTACAGTTCAACAAGTATTGGACAATATTCTATATTCTTGATATTATACTTGGTGCCAGGAATACATGTTCTGCACTCAGGAAGCACATAATCTAATAGGGAAATATACAAGTCAGTATGAATTGCCCAAAACATATTGTATGCCACAGTAGAAGAATTTAGTAAGCACTAAATATTATTAAAGAAAGAAATGGCAAGTAGGAAGAAAAATTTGATATAAGATTTCAGAAATAGGTGATCATTTTGAGTAATGACCATGAAGAATATGACTCAAAAAAAATTCTGCATATATGAAGGACTTTCAGGCTGTATACAAAGGACTTTAATCTGTTAGCTCACTGGCCACAATTTAGCTAAATAATCATTTTAGCTGTCATCTTTGCATGGAATAATTCCTAAGATTCTATTGACAATGAACTTTAACCTAATTCTTTTATGTAACTTTCAAATAAGCAGGGGATGAGAAAACTGAAGCAACATAGATCTCATATTTGGAAGTAATTTTAGAGATCTTTAAATTTCAGCTGTTGGTACTGAACACACATGGTGTTATATTAAGACAGATGCCAAGTTCATGCTGAGGCCTAATGGCAAAGGAAGTGCTGAGATTGATTATAAATGTCTGTCAGGGCACAGGAGGGCAGGAAGTGGCAACATAAGTGTCTTGGATTTGCTGGCCTTTTTCTTTCCTTTTCACACCTGCTCTTAAAAGACAGTGTTGCTACAACTGTCAACCACTTGGAAAGACATCAGTGCAGGCGATCCTGGATAGAGTAGGAGAAAAATGTGGAACAAAACTCAAAATCATAAAAAAAAAAAAAGACCAGACTTACTGGTCTGATAGAAACTGGTGAAACCCCTGAGATTATGGTCCCTAGTCACCCTTCAGGCCTGGAATTGAACTCACTCCTGTGGTTTCCAGCCAAAAAATAGACAGGCATATAAGGTGAATATTTACTTATACCAGGTAGGTACACTCCTTAGAACAATCAACCATGGGAGACCAGCAGAGCAGTGTTTACACTGGGAGATAGCTCAGAGGGCAGGAATGCATAGGAAAGGACACAGGGAAAATGTAACCCCAGGGAGGAAGTGAGATGAGAGCTGTAACATTATGAGGATTGCAATCAATGTCATGAAACAAAATGTGTTTGAACTGCTATATGGAAAATGAATTTACTTTGTTAACTTTCACCCAAATCACAATAAAATATTTAAAAAAAAAAAAAAGGCAAACAGTATTAATGCTCCCAGCTGCTGGTCTGAAGGTTTGAGCTCAACCAGAGGTGATTTGAAAGAAAGGTCTGATGAGCTACTTCTGAAAAATCAGCCAATGAAAACCCTACAGAGCACAGTTGTACTCTCACACACACAGTCATCATGAGTTGGAATCAACTCAATGGCAACTCTTTTATTATTATTATTAATGGTCCCTTAGCAGGAACTTTGGTGACAGAGTGAATAAGACATTTGACTGCTAACCAAAAGGTGAGAAGTTCAAATCCACCAGCTGCTCCGTGGAAGGAAGATGGAGCAACCTACTTTTGTAAGATTTATAGCCTTGGAAACTCAGAGAGGGTCACTATGAGTTGGAATTGACTCAACAGTAGTGAGTGGTTTTTTGGAGGAGTTTCCTGCTGCTTTCTGATTACTCAATACCAAGTGCTCTCATGTCTCTGTTCAGAGTATCCCAGCTTGTTACTCCAATCCAGAATAAATCCTGGTATTTATTTCTTGGTTCCTTCATGCCTTCTGTAAATAATCACACATTATTTCACTAAGGCCATTGTCTTATTCTAATTCTCTGAGTTTTTTTCAAAGTACGTAATAGCTCCATTTTTAAAACATTTTCCAACATTTCACAACAGCAAAACAGAGGGCTGAATTTAAGTAAGTTTGTTTGTCTTTTCATTGATGTCAGTACAATATTATCACAATAATATATTCTTTCAGCCAGGCTTTTAATTGGCATCTCACCACTCTTTTGCTCCCCCTTTCACCTTTTACTAAATGGTTATGTTTTTCTATGAGGCAACACTAATATTCTTTCAAATATTTCCAACAATCTCTCTTCCCATAAAATGTTTCCTCACAAACTCTAGACTCTGTGAAAGAAAATTTCTATGTACATTTAAAAAATAATAATACTGGCACAATTTTTGTTATGACACTATCATTCTTTTATATATGTGGAGCCTTTCTTAAGGAATTCAAACTGCCAACTTCGTTTCATCTCAGCAATTATCATTAAAATCAGTGAGACAGATATTTAGCCATCTAAACTTCAGCCATGTTGTTGTTGTTGTTATGTGCTCTCGAGTCAGACCCGACCCAGAGCGACCCCTCCTTGTGTTTCCGAGGCAGTATCACTACGGAAGTAGATTGCCCAGCCTTCCTTCTGAGGAGTGGCTGGTTATTTTATGTAGTGGTATTATAATATATAAATAAGATTTTGCATAGAAAAATGCAGGTAAATTATGCCAAATATTAATAGTAGTTTTAACTGTATGGTAGGTCTATAGATATCTTTTCTTCCACTTTAAAAAAAAAAAAATTCTGTAAGAAATGTAAATATTACAATCACTTTGGAAAAGAGTTGAGCAGTTTCTTAAAAAGTCCCACATATACTTTTTCAAAGTGATTCTAATATATTATAATATTTTGTATCCCATAGCACGTTCCATTTTCTCCATATACTTGCCAAATTTGATACACTCGATCTTTTAAATTTTGCCATTCTAATAGATGATGGTTCCCTGGAGAAGGATGTCATGCTTGGTAGGGTGGAGGGGGAGGCCTTCAACGAGATGGATTGACACAGTGGCGGCAATGATGGGCTCAAGTATAGCAGGGATTGTGGGGCTGGCGCCGGATAGGGCAGTGTTTCGTTCTGCTGTGCATGGGGTTGCTATGAGTCGGAAACGACTCGACAGCACTTAACAACAACAACAACAATAGATGATGGTATATCTCATTGTGGTTTTAATTTGTCTTTCTTTAGGGATTAATCCTCTTATTTTGCTTCATTTATTTATTGCCATAGACATATCTTCTTTGATGAAGTGTCTATTCAAATCTTTGGCTCTTTTTTTTTTTTTTTTTTTTTAATCAATAGTTTTCTTTTCATTGAGTTTTGGTGTGTTTTATATACTCTGGAAACTCAGTATGCTTATTTTACAACTTTACTTTTAACTTTATCTCACTATTATTTTTGTTTAGACTTGATTTTTAGAGTAGTTTTAGATTTACAGAAAAATTATGCAGAAAGTATAGGGAGTTCACATATACCTTCTTTTTTCCTGTGGTACATTTGTTACAATTCATGAGTCAAAATTTATATATTGTTATTAACTATAATCCATAGTTTACTTTAGGGTTCACATTTTGTACATTCCTATGGGTTTTGATAAATGCATAATGCCATGTGTCCACCATTACAGTATGTTGTTGTTGTTGTTGTTGTTTGCCGTCGAGTAGGCCCCGACTCATAGAGACCCCTCCTTGGGTTTCCGAGGCAGTATCACTACAGAAGTAGGATTGCCCAACCTTCCTTCCGAGGAGTGGCTGGTGGGTTTGAACCGCCAGCCTTCTGGTGAGCAGTCAAGTGCCTTAGGCACGGAGCTCTGGTAGCATAGTGGCTAAAGCACTTGACTGCTAACCAGAAGGCTGGCGGTTCAAACCCACCAGCCACTCCTCGGAAGGAAGGTTGGGCAATCCTACTTCCGTAGTGATACTGCCTCGGAAACCCAAGGAGGGGTCGCTATGAGTCGGGGCTGACTCGACAGCACATAACAATAACAACATATAGTTGAAATCATACAGTGAGTAGCTTTTCCAGACTGACTTCTTTCATTAATTCCTCTTGTTACTAGTTGCCATTAAGTTGGCTCCAACTCACAGTGGTCCCATGTACAACAGAATAAAACCTTGCCCAATCCTGTGCAATCTTCATGATCATTTGGTATGCTCAAATCCATTCTTGTAGCTACTGTATATCTTGAGAGCCTTCCAACCTGCTGTTGTTAGGTGCTGTTGAGTTGTCTCCAACTCCTAGTGACCCTATGTATAGCAGGCCTAAACACTGCCTGGTGTTGTGCCAGCTCCACAATCTCTGTTATATCTGAGCCCACTGGTGTAATCATTGTGTCAATCCATCTCAAGGGTCTTCCCCTTTTTTATTGACCCTCCCCTTTACCAAGCATGATATACTTCTCCAGGGAATGGTCTTTTCTTACATGACCAAAGTAGGTCTGGCCATTTTTGCTTCCAAGGAGCATTCTTCCAGGACAGATTTGTTAGTTCTTTTGCCCCTCCATAGTTCTTTCAGCATTCTTCACCAGAACCAAAACTCAAAATCACCGACTCTTCTTCAGTCTTCCTTATTCATCACCCAACCCTCACACACATATGAGGCAACTGAAAATGCAATGGTTTGTGTGAAGTGCACCTTAGTCCTCAAGGAGACATCTTTGCTCTTCAGCACTTGAAAGAGGTCTTTCACAGCCAATTTGCCCAGTGCTGTATGTCGTCTGATACCTTGACTGCCACTTCCATTGGTGTTGATTGTAGAACCAAGTAATATGAAGTCTTTGACAACTTCAACCTTTTCTCCATTTATTGTAATGCTGCTTATTTGTCCAGTTGTGAGGATTTTTGTTTTCTTTATGTTGAGGTGTAATCCATACTGCAGACTGTAGTCTTCAATCTTCACCAGTAAGTGTTTCAACTCATCCTCACTTTCAGCAAGCAAAGTTGTGTCATCAGCATATCACGGGTTGTCAATGATTCTTCCTCCAATCCTGATGCCACATTCTTCTTTATATGGTCCAGCTTCTCGGATTATTTGATCAGCATACAGATTGAACAAGTATGTGAAAGAATAGAACCCTGACACACTCCCTTCTTGATTTTAAACCATGCAGTGTCCCCTTATTTTGCTGAAATGAAAGCCTCCTGGTCTGTGTACAGGTTCCTCATGAGTACAATGAAGTGTTCTGGAATTTCCATTCTTCTCAATGTTATCCACAATTTGTAAAGATCCGCAGAATCTAATGCTTTTGCATAGTCAATAAAACACAAGAAAACATCTTTCTGGTATTCTTTGCTTTCACCCAAGATCCATCTGACAGGATCTTAATCCCTCATTCCATGTCCTCTTCTGAATCCAGCTTGCATTTCTGGAAGTTCTCTGTCAATATACTGTTGCAACCCTTTTTGAACTATCTCCAGTTAAGATTTTACTTGCACGTGATATTAATGATATTGTTCGATAATTTCCACATTCTGTAGTATCACCTTTCTTTGGAATAGGTCCAAATATGAATCACTGCCAGTCAGTTGGCCAGATAGATGTCTTCCAAATCTCCTGACATAGGTGAGTGAGTGCCTCTAGCGCAGTATCCATTTGTTGAAACATCTCAATGGGTTTTCCGTTAATTCCTGGAGCTTTGTTTTTTGCCACTTGTCTTCAGTGCAGCTTTGACTTCTTCCTTCATTACCATATGTTCTTGATCATACACCACCTCCTGAAATGGATGAACATCAACCAATATTTTTTGGTACAGTGACTCTGTGTATTCCTTCCACCTTCTTTTGATGTTTCCTGCATCATTCAGGATTTTTCCCATGTTGTTGTTGTTGTTATGTGCCATTGAGTTGGCCCCGACTCATAGCGACCCCTCCTTGGGTTTCTGAGGCAGTATCACTACGGAAATAGATTGCCAACCTTCCCACAGACTTTTTCAATATTGCAATTCGAGGCTTAAATTTTTTCTTTAGTTCTTTCAGCTTGAGAAATGCGAGCCTGTGCTTCCCTTTTGGTTTTCTAACTCCAGGTCTTTTCACATTTCCTTATAATAATTGACTTTGTCTTCTCAAGGTGTTCTTTAAATCTTCTGTTCAGCTCTTTTATCTTGTCATTTCTTCTATTTGCTTTAGCTACTCTCCATTCAAGGGCAAGTTTCAGAGTCTCTTCTCACATTCATTTTGGTCTTTTCTTCCTTTCCTATCTTTTTAATGACCTTTTGCTTTCTTCTTGGATGATGTTCTTGATGTCACCCTACAATTCCTTTGGATTTCAGTCACTGGTTTTCAATAGATCAAATCTATTTTTTAGATGGTCTCTAAATTCAGGAGGAATATACTCACTGTTGTACTTTGGCTCTTGTGGACTTGTTTTAATTGTCTTCAACTTCAACTTGAACTTGCCTATAAGCAGTTGATGTCTGTTCCACAATCAGCTCCTGGCCTTGTTTTGTCTGAAGATATTGAGCTTTTCTATCTCCTTTCAATTTAGGGAGCTCGTATTTCAGCACTATATGGGACAATATTCTGTTGTCAATGGGATTTTAATTGGTTAATTTTTGGAATTAGATCCCTAGGCCTTTCTTCCTGATCTATCTTAGTCTAGAAGCTGCCAAAACCTGTCCACCATGGATGACTTTGTTAGTATTTGAAATACCGGTGGCAAAGCTTCCAGCATCATAGCAACATACAAGCCACCACAATATGACAAACTGACAGAGGCTTGGTTGTTCTTTCACTTAGCAATATGCATTTAAAGTTCCTTCATCTCTTTTTGTGGCTTGATAGCTCATTTCTTTAGCTGAATAATGCGCCATTGTGTGAATGCACCACAGTTTCTTATCCATCAACCTATTGAAGGACATCTTGGATGCTTCCTATTTTTGGCAATTATGAGTGAAGCTTCTGTAAGCATTCATGTACAAATTTTTAAGTGGACATAAGCTTTCATCTCCTGTAGATAAAAACCTAGGAGCACAGTTGCTGGATCTTATGGTAAGCTATGTTTAGCTTTGTTAGAAACTGCCAGACTACCTTCCAAAGTGACTGTAACATTTTGCATTCACACCAGCAATGAATGAGAGAGTGCCAAATGCCTCACATCCTTGCCAACATTTGGTGTTGTCAGTGCTTTGAATTTTAGCCAATCTATTAAATGTGTAGTGGTATCTCATTGCTTTGCAATTCCATAACATGATATTAAGCATTTTTTCTTATGCTTATTTGCCATCTATATATTTTCTTTGGTGAGGTTTCTGCTCAGATCTTTTGTTGATTTTGTAATTGTGCTGCTTGTTTTTTTTACTGTTGAATTTTACGGGTTCTTTGTGTTCTTTAGGAGCTCTATTGTGCAGTGTCTAAGGTATTTGACTGCTAACCAGAAAGTTGGCAGTTCAAACTCACCAGTTGCTCCATGGAAGAAAGATAGGCGAATCTACTTCTGTAAAGATTTACTGTCTTTGAAACCAACGGGGTTCACTGAGTTGGAATCAAGTGGATGGCAATGTTTTTTTTTTTTTTTGGTGGTGGGGGCAGGAGGCGGGTTGTGTACTTTGGACACAAGTCTTTTATCAAATATATGTTTTGCAAATATTTCTTCCAAATCTATTGCTTATTTTTTTAATCTTAAACATATTTTCTCCCCATCTCTCAAAGATCATTGCCCAATGTTGCTTGACGACTAACGTCTTCAAAATGTTTGTTTCATATATTTTACCCGTAAGTTTATTTATTCAGGTGTGTGATAATTCTATTCCTTGCTACTTCATCTTGGTTGGAAATGGATGTCCCTAAATGTAATCATTTTAATCTTAAATGATGAAATTGGTAAGCCTCAGAATTCTGAATGATTAATAAAATATTCCCACATCAACTATTACTTCTATACAATCATGAAGACTCACATATTCTTCTGTGAAATAATTCATACAAAAACCACACACAAAAACAACAACAGATGACTTCAACCAGAAGTATTTCGTGGTTCCTGTTGTTATTTAAGTGGCATTGCTCAGAGTAAATATTCTGCACTTTTTTAAAAAATTTCTTTTTAAAATGAATGTATTTCATATTATTCTTGAGTAGCTATATTTATTAAAGTGTACTTTTGCTTTTGATAGCAGACATAAAGCTCTTCTCAATAGATATGGAGACAAATACAGAAATGATTAATTTTACATGTCTCTCTTTTTTAATATTTGAGATGTTTGCACGTAAACTTAATTTTAGATGAATATACAGGTAAAAAAAATAAAACAACAAGGATAGCCTTACATGAATGAAAATAAATCAACTTATAGAATCTCTTGTCAATTGTTTAGACTGTCTCTATAGGTAAAATCATTTTAACTTTCTTTTGCCTGAACTGACTCCTCAGTTGTTTCAAAATCCCTAGCAATTCAGTTAAATTGGTTGAGCCATTATATAGGTCCCTATATAAACTGAGAGGTTGTTTCACTGAACTGACTCACCAAGTCAAAAAAAGGTTGAACTTAAAATAGAGCCATGCTTCTCATCTGGGAATAGTAGACTCATGTGGGGAGCCATGGGTTATGGCCAGCACAAAGAAAACATCTGTGAATCCTTTCTTTTCCTATGATATCTTTCATCAAAGGACTTTGAAGTTGCAACTGAATTAAAGCTCCTGCAATCTAAGGTGTCTTATTGGAGGAAAGATAGTTATACTTGCAATTTATCCCTGGCATGCATTGCATGCACAATAGTAACCAAATAGAAAAAAAACGCAACTATGATTTAGAATTCTACCTTATGGGCTTCATAAACAGAACATTCATATTAACTACACTGAAAACACACTAGTAAGAAATTTGACTAATATTGACCCTATGAGAACAGCAAAAGTGAAATAGAAACTGCAAATGGCATTTAAAAACTAGATTACTACATTCCTGCAGTATTTATAGGAGCTCTGGTAGCATAGTGCCTAAGGCACTTGACTGCTAACCAGAAGGCTGGCGGTTCAAATCCACCAGCCACTCCTCGGAAGGAAGG
>NW_006921620.1:13151423-13152897 GCF_000298275.1 Orycteropus afer afer | reverse complement strand
TTCAACCACCAGCCTTCTGGTTAGCAGTCAAGTGCCTTAGGCACTATGCTACCAGGCTCCCAAGTCTCCTGCATGGAAGGAAAAGCATTTTACCACTGCACCCGACAGTACAAACACATGCTTAAAATATCTTCTTCCTGGTAGCAAGAATTTAAATTTTTGCTTAGAATATTATCTAGGGGAATAAGAGATGCAGACAAAGCCTAATTTGGAAAAACAGCACAGATTGTTTAAAATCTTGTAGTTTAAAGTGGCATTTGACAGTTGCACCTTTCTACTGTTCTAACTTCTTTGCTTGTTGTAGTTTGGTGCCATTGAGTCAAGTTTTGACTCAGTGTAACCTCATGTGACAGAGTAGAAATACCCCATGGGGTTTTCTAAGCTGAATCTTTAGAAAGAAGGAGCTCTGATGGTGCAATGCTTAAGAGTCTGGCTGCAAAAGAGATTCAACAAGGAAGAACCCTTTTGCATGTACAGTACTGTGTTGTCAGTGATGGCAAGCATTGATCTACGGGTGGATAGATGGGTGGACAGGCTGAACAATCAGGTACATCTAAGCAGGGGGGAGTGTGCCCATGACCATGTATAGGGTTGGCAGGCAATGTTTCTACAAGCATATCTGTCTGCTGTAAGAATCTCAGGGTGTATAGTAGAGGTTTCAAGGGGCAAGGTTTTGGTGGCTTCTTGGCCACAGCCAGCTACTATGAGGGAGTGAATAGTTGGACCTGTGGTCTTGAGACCATGGTTGCAGGGGATGTCAAGCTCAATTGGCTTAACATACTGCACAAAAAAACGTTGTTCACATCCTACTTTGATGAGTAGCAGCTGGGCTCTTAAAAGATTGCAAGCAGCCTTCTAGATACAATGATGGGTCTCTCCACATCCAGAGCAAAGAAGAATGAAGAAAACCAAAGAGATATGGAAACAATTAGTCTAATGGACTAGTATACCATGTGATCCTCAGTCTATATGACCATGAGACCAGAAGAAGTAGATGGTGCACTACTACCAATGTCAACCTCTTGGAAGGGGATTGGTGCAGGAGATCCTGGACAGAGTGGAAGAACAATGTAGAATAAAACTCAAAATCATTAAAAAAACAAACAAACGGGTTTGCTAGTCTGATAGAGCCTGGTTAGACCTCTGAGACCATGGCCTCTAGCCACCTTTCAGGTCTGGAATTGAACTCATTCCTGTGGCTCCCAGCCAAATATTAGACAGGCCTTTGGGGTGAACATTTACATCAGATAGATACAGTCTTTGGAGTGATCAATCATGAGAGAAAAGAAGGGCAGTGATTGCACAGGGAAACAGCTTGAGAGGGCAGGAGTGTATGGGAGGGAAGGACACAGGGAAGAGGTAACTATGGGGAGGAAGTGGGAAGAGAGCGGTTTCATTGTGGGGAATTTCAGTCAATGTCATGAGACAAAATGTGTATGAACTGCTGTATGGAAAATGAATTGGTTCTGTAAAC
>NW_006921620.1:13142375-13151323 GCF_000298275.1 Orycteropus afer afer | reverse complement strand
AAAAAAAAAAAAAAAAAAAAGAGCTTGACTGCTAACCAAAAGAAGAACAGTTCAAACCTACCCAGTGGCTCTACAGGAGAATAATGTGGCAGTCAGCTCCTGTAAGAGATTTTCAGCTTTGGAAATTTAATTCTACCCTGACCTAAAGGGTGGCTGTGAGTCAGAATCAACTCAGTGGCAATGGGTTTGGCTTTGACTTAATCTTTATGGGAACAGACTACCAGGTCTTTCTCCTGTAGAACCACTGGGTGGATTCAAACCACCAACCTTCAGCTTAGTAGCTGAGCACTTAACCATCAAGCCACTAGGGCTTCTTAGCTAACTGATTGTATTTGTTAAGAAATAAAATAATGCAAGTTGAACAAAACATTAGAAAGAAAATAAAGAGAATTAAAACCAAAATGTGATGTCTCATCCAAAAAGCCCACTACCATCAAGTCAATTGCAACTCAGTGACCCTATAGGACAGAGTGGAACTGGTCCATAGGGTTTCTAAGAATGTACATCTTTACGGAAGCCAATAGCCTCATTTTCTCCCTGCAGAGCAGCTTCAAACCACCATTTTGGTTAGCAGTCGAATGCTTTAGCCACTGTGCCACCAGAGCTCCTTGTGATGTCTCATAGACCATAAAATTTTAGAAATAGAAAGCACTTTAACAGCCAGCTAATATATTCCAAAAATTTTTATATGTATGTGAATAACTTCATGTACAGATAGAATGAAAGCCCATCTAAGCAGATCTAATGTAAGTAGCTCTCAATGTCTTACATGGTAGATCACCAAATCTGTTGACACTTGTATTTCCTTCTCTCTGAGGCTACACTTGTTTTCTAAAGGTGAGGGACATTTGGCAGTGGCTGGTAGCTGTGCTTTTCTCTCATTCTACATTATGGTATTCACAGTCTCTCTCTATCTCTCTCTCTCTCAGTCTTCCAAGGGACTTTACCTCTCCCAATTGCAGATTTCAATACTTCTAGGAAATGCAAAATGGCTTATGATTATTAAAACAAACCAAAAATTTAGAGATTGTTAGGCTAGGGGAGATAGATCAGCATAGGGCTTAAGAGCACAGACTTTACAGTACATCAGATGTGAATCACATTGATTGTGAAATTGTAGGCCCTATTTCATTTCTGGGAGCTCTGGTGGCATTGTGCCTATGCCATCTGACTGCTAACCAGAATGCTGGTGGTTCAAACCCACCAGTCACTGCCCGGAAGGAAGGTTAGGCAATCTACTTCCACAGTGATATCGCCTCAGAAACTCAAGGAGGGGTCGCTCTGAGTCAGACCTGACTCGATGGCAGTGAGTTTGGTTTTTTGGTTTTTATTTCATCTCTGTGGTTTATCACTTGGCTGCTCATTGAAAGGTTGTCAGTTCAAACCCAGCACCTAGTCTGAGGGAGAAAGATGAGGCAGTCTGCTTCCTTAAAGATTACAGCCTTGGAAACCCTATAGGGCAGTTCTGCTCTGTCCTATAGAATCACTATGAGTCAGAATCGACTCCAGGGCTGTGGGTGGGATTCCACCTTGAAAGGTCTTACTTTCCCTATCTGAAAAAAAGAATCATAATTGTTCTAGCCTCATAAAATTGAGTAAGGACCAATCACATGTAAAGTGCATGTGACATAGCACCTACCAAACAATATTATCTATTGGTACTGTTGATTATTTATTGTTACTATTGATGCATGCATCATTTTCTAGAAGCACATTGTGATCTGGTTCCCTTTATTGTACTCAACATTCACAATGTGATAAATTATATTTCTATAGCTTACAAATTAATGGAGGCAACCCCAGAAGACAATGTCATGCATCAATCAAGTGTGGCATATTTTAAACACAGCATATCAGAATCAAAACCATATTGCTACCCAAGTTTTCTTTCACATTGATCTGAGGACACAGGCTTCTCAAAGGATTGTGAGCTTAGAATGATGGCAGCAACAGAGCTTCAAAGCCAGTGTGGTGGTGACAGCAGCAAACTACACATTTCAGAACTGGCTGAGATAGCTTCCTCTACCTCTTCAAACCGCTCTGGTACCAGTTGCCATTAAGTAGACTCTGACTCCTGGTGACCCCAGATGAACCCAGGGTAGAATTGTGTTCCACAGGGTTTTTAATGGCTAATTTTTTGGAAGTAGATCTCTGGGCCTTTCTTCTGAGGTTCCTCTGGGTGAAAGGAAACCATCCAAATTTCAGTTAGTAACCAAGGGTATTAATCATTTGCATTACCCAGGCACTCCCTTTGACCCTCTTTACAGTCTCTTTTTCCTCCAGACAAGGTGTACTCCAAGAAGGACTGTGTGGTGCCATGAATCATTTGGTATGGTTTTCCTAACCATGGTCTTTGTGACTCCCACCAGATGACTGGGTAGAATTATGCAAATATCAAGTGCTTGTGGCCTACCAAGGGCATGGGATAGCTTGTTAGTAATGTTAATAAGGTACCTGGCACACATGTTGGGGTCAGACCATGGAAATTAGATGTATGGAAACCTAATGTGAGGACTGGTCAGTTTTGCCATCCCACTAGGCTTAGAATCCCAGAGGTGGAAAGGGGGAATCTCAGTACCATCAAGACAGAGAAGAGCTTAGAGTGGAGTGCATCCTTGGACCCAAGATCCTACACTGCACCTCCTGGGCAGAGATCAACAGAGAGGCAGGATAGACGGTGGCAGGAGAACTGAGAGACCCCCAAGAGACAGCGTGGCAGGGTTGCCAGCCCAGTCCCAGAGGAAGAAAGCTGGGTGCCTTTGGGCAGGAAGCCTGCTGGCAAGGTGAGGTGTACTTACTGGAAGAGCTACAAGAGCTTTGTAACACTTGGAGCAGAGCAGAGGCCAGGCCAAGGGCCAAAGAGAGGCGTGCCTACAGGCATGGCCAAGGGGAGGCTCTCTTGATCAAAGAATTGTATCCTGAGTGTTCCTGAACCTAAATTGTAACCTGTTACTTCCCTAGTAAACCCTATAACAGTGAGTATTATCTTAGTTTTGTGTGGCCATTGCAACATATTATTGAATCCAGGAGAGAAGTAGAGAGTCCTGTGGGAGGGACAGTTGGTTATAGAATTGGTAAAAAGGTTGAGGGTGCAGCATGTCTGACTTCTGCCTTATAGGAATCAGCCTTGGGCTGATGTTGCTGAGAGGGATTGTCTCTCCCCTTCATGAAGTTAGAGGAGGTCAAAGGATGACAGGTCCACATCTTTTTTGCACACTGGGATCCATGCACTCAATAACAGCCCCTGGAAACTCAATGTAGTGGCTGAATTGGGGGAAAATAAGATGAGAAGAGAGAAAAGATTGAGAATCACTGAATTCATTCAATTTCAACTGTCTCTTTGCTCCCTATACTAGAACCAGAAGCAGTGAGTGTTAGAACAGTATATATAAATAATTTACTTATGTTTCTCTTATTTAACTTTAAAGATCTTTTGTTGAATGAATTATTAAATTAATAAAGGTAAGAAAGACGGATACCAATTTATTCTCTGTAAGGTTTGTTTAGACATGGTGTAACATGCTCTCAGCCATCCCAGGAGTGTTCTTCTCAGCTCTGTATACCTCTCTTTCACTGCTGCTACATATGACACAAAATACAATTAGCTTTTCAGTTGGGCTTTGCATTCTTTCTGATCTTCTAACAACTGGGTGTCAGATATCTCAACGTATAACCACCCACTCACAACAAGATTATACATTAGACTCTTTGTTACCTACTTTTATGAAAGATTCCTGAAAGCTAAAAAGAATAAATTAACTCTGCCAAATCTGTAATAAAGTTTTCATCCCTAACTGACTGTTAGTAATATTTCCATGGTTGTACAGTAATCTTCATCAAGGACAGAACCATTTACATTTTCCTTACAGGGAGGAACACTAAAAGTTACGTAATATACATTTGATTCTTGAGGTTATATAGTCATATTGGCTGTAGACTCAATATTATAATAATATTTAATTGTAAGCTGCAAAATAACTGCAAGAATAAATCTTCTCAAATTGAATGCAAACAAAAACAAGGAATGAAAAAACAATATAAGCATTTTATTTACATTTCTTCGATATTAACAATCTCATGCTAAGCTTTCCTCTAAATGCTGTTCAATTGTTAACACTCCTGTGTCCAAAGGCTTTGACTGGTGGCTGCTTTGGGGCACAAATCACATCTTTTTTTAAAAAACCATTAATTCTACCATTTATGCAATGTGACACAAATAAATAATCAAAAGAGACTTGTTTACTATTGAATAAAATAGTATATCAATCAAAACCCTGGAGTACAGAGATTAATATATGTTTTAAGTAAAAATAATTACACTCTTTGATGCAGCCATGATATTTTGGGCAGCTTTACATACATTCTATTTTTCCAAAGAGATACACATGACAATGTGGTTTCACAATGGTTGTGTTAATGAAGAGGATAAGCAGATGTTTAAAACATGCTTTACTTTAAAATTTTTGACTGAAAAATAAAGTAATTTAGCATAATTATTGTAAGAAGGCAAAAGCTGTATCAGTTTGATGCAGCATCTGATCACTTCTCATCATGCTACCTTTATCTCGATATACTATTGCAGCAACCTTCTAATGGGCCTCCCTGCTTCCTCATGTGAACTCCTCCTAATGAGCCCTCTAAAACAGAAGAGCCTTTCTCTTATCAGATAGGAACTCTCCAATGACTTGCCTTTTAACTCAAAATCTGAACTTCTTACCTTGATGAACAAAGCCTGCCAGTGATCTGTTACCTGAGATGTCTCTGTTCTGTCTCCAGCACCAGTCCCCTCCCTCATTCACTGTGCCTCAGCCATATTGTCTTCACTATTGTTCGGGAAGGGAGTCTTGGTGGCATAGTGGTTAAGCACTAATCTGCTAATTGAGAAAGATGTGGCAATCTACTTCTGTAAAGATTTACAGCCTTAAAAACTCTATGGGGAGCTTCTACTCTGTCCTACAATGTGGCTATGAGTCATAATGGACTCCACAATGGCAGTTTGGGTTTGATTGTTGCTGTTGTTAAGTGCCGTCCAGTCTTTCTGACTCATAGCGACCCCAGAACGAAACACTGCCCGATCCCACACCAGCCCCACAATCCCTGCTATACTTGAGCCCATCATCGCAGCCACCATGTCAATCCATCTCGTTGAAGGCCTCCCCCTCTTTCGTCGACCCTCCACCCTACCAAGCATGACATCCTTCTCCAGGGAATGGTCCCTTCTTACAACATGACCAAAATAGGTGAGACGAAGTCTGGCCATTCTTGCTTCCAAGGAGCATTCTGGCTGCACTTCCTCCAGGACAGATCTGTTAGTTCTTTTAGCAGTCCATGGTACTTTCAGCATTCTTCGCCAGCACCACAACTCAAAAGCATCAACTCTTCTTCGGTCTTCCTTATTCATTGTCCTGGGTTTCAGCCCCAGGGACAACTCAGGGACGCACAAAACAGCAGGACAGAAGAACAGGAGAAAGGGGATTAAAAGCCAGGAAGCCAGACAGAGGTACAGTCAGCCACAGGGACCCAGTTGGGGGTGATACGAGAGGTCTCCAACAGCAAGACAAACTTGTCTGTCAGTTTGTCCTACTGTGGTGACATGTAGACGTGAGTTTTGAGGCTGAGACTCTGGTGTGTAAAACCCAGCGAGATGCACCTGGTGCGCAGGTAACAGCCAAGCTTATAGACTGAGACAGACTAGGAAGAAGGAAGAGGCTGTCTACTTCTCAAAGAATTGGGCAGGGAAAGCCTTATGGGTTTGGTTATCTGGGCTTTTGTTTTGTTTTTGTTCTAGTTACCTAGTGCCATTCTGACATGAGATATACCACAAATGTGATGGCCTTAACAAACAGGAGTTTATTCTTACAATTTGGAGGCTTTAAGTCCAAGTTCAAAGTGCCAGGCTCTAGGGACTGTGTAAAAGCCCCTCAACCTTGGGGTCCAGCTCTGCCTCCTGCTTCCGGCCCACTGGAGCTAGAGACGTTTCTTCACTCAGACAGCTGCTGGCTGCTGAGGCTGAGAAGCCCCAAGGTTGACAAGTCAAATGGCACAGTCCCGATGCTACCAAACCACACCGCAGGCCATTAACTTAAGTCCATTGTCAATCCCAAGGTCGACAGAGCATAGCAGGCTGCTGAGCAATGACACGGCTACATGCAAGGTCCAAGCATGCCATAGGCTAGAAACCATTCTCAAAGCTTCTCCTTATATACGGGAAGCAGACCACATACCCAAAGGCAGCTTCAGCTGCTCATAGTAGATTCCACCATGGAGTTGATTACCAGTCTCATCATGGAGAATACTGCTGCCCAGCCACTCAACCAGGCCTAGTCAAGTTGACATACAAACATAACCATCACAGTTTTTTTTTGTTTTGTTTTTTTTTTTAGTATTGTTCTGGAAAACACTGTGTGATTTTGGTTTAGGGCCTTTGCATTTCCTGTTCCCTTTCCTAGGATGTTCGTTCTTGTCTACCTGCATGGCTTCATCACATCTCTACACATATATCATTGTTTTAAAAGAGGCAGTCACTGACTATGTGTCAAAGAGCTACCTACCTCTCTATGCCTTTATAGTTTTCTTTATTGCACTTGCTGCCATCATATTACAGCATGATGTATTTGTCCATTTGTTTATCTTTGAGCTCCTCCAGTAGAATGTAAGCTCCAGGAGAGTAGACTTTGTCTTATTGAATGACGACTTCCCATTCTGTAAGCACTTTTCTAAGCAATGCCCACAGTAGCATTCAATAAGTAGATAAGCATTTCTTCAATGAATGAAGTGGTTGCCTTTATTTATTTAAAAATAACTTTACACAAGTTAAGAATAAATTAGTATAGCCTTTCTTAGTTCATAATATATATAAACACAATCCTAAAAATGACAGTATTTTGCAGAAATGTTCAGCAGTACTCCTTCCTGCTATGGAGTTGCCTAGGAGAGAAGAAATGTGCTTCGGTTTTCTAGGTTAACATATCCCAGAAAATGTTGAGGTGTATGAGGTGTAGATATCCACATTTCCAATATCTAACGGCCATACTAATTAAGTTTTTCTCAGAAATTTTAATGAACCCAAAATGGTTATTAGCAAAAATATGATAATATATGGTGGTAGTGTTCTTATAGCTATATCACAGACACTACACTTAGTACTCTACACATATTAACTTATTTCATCTTCAGAAGAGCTCTCTGAGGCACTGTATTTTGATATTCTTGTAGAAAAGAAAAGGGGAAAAGAAAAAGCCCTGCAGCTCTGAGAAGCTACAAACTTTGGCCAGCTAATAAATGACGAGTTCAAATCCAGTTCTTAATCCCAGAGCCCTCAGTTTAACCATTATTCAGAGAGGGCCAGGTTCTGTGAATGGGTATCTGCATAACTATATCTTACATGCTTCAGACTTTGATTACTTTCAGTACACTAGGTGGTCAATAATAAATAATTTGTGATAAATTTGTTCATCAGTTTCTTCAGAGATTGCCAAATAAATTACTATGTAGAAACCACCAAAGCTTAAAGGAAAAGAGTTGTTCTAAATTTAAAGAGGAAAAAGAACATGGTTCATTTTTTATTTTCAAATGACCTAAAACTGTGAGAAAATTTTTATTTTATAAGGAAATTTTTTGGAAAATTTCCAGTGACTTAGTAGCCCAAGCTGAGCTATGTAGTGTAAGTCTACCTGCAAGAAACAGAACCTGAGTTCAGCATTCTCAGGTGTTTCTGCACCATCTCAGGAACAATGCAGTTGGTGTGCTCCTTGCCTTATTGTTGTTAGCTGCCACTGAGTCACCCCTAACTCGTGGTGACTCCATGCATAATCAAAACTGCTGACTAGTCCTGCACCAGCTGCATGATCAGTTAAGAATCTGGTCATTGTGATCCATAGGGTTCGCAATGGCTGATTTTTTAAAAACAGATCACCAGGCCTCTCTTCCTAGTCTGCCTTAGTCTGGAAGCTCTTCTGAAATCTCTTCAGCATCACAGCAACACACAAGCTCCCATTGGCATATGGGTGGTGTTTGTGCTTGAGGTACATTGGCCTGAGTGGAACCCTAGTCTCCATCACGGAAGGCAAGAAATCCACTGCTGACTACCAATACCCCCAGGGCAATTACACATGTTTGTTCCCTCTGAGGAAAGCATTCTATTTAGATTTGCCAAATATCTCCTTAGAAAACTCAGTCTAGTAATGGTCATGTCCGTAATTTACTCAAAATGGACAAAGAGCAACTGAAAAAGAGTAAGAATACTTTCATGTGAATATAAAATTTAAAATATGAGTGACACCAAGTTAGAGAAGGGGATATTTATATCAGAAAAAATAAATTAGGCATTATCCCTCCCTAAGGTATTATTTACTTATCTTCCAGGTCCTAGAGACCTTTAATTTATAATTGAGTTCTTCCTTCTCTACTTCATATATGTAGATAAATAAGTCAAAATGGATTAAAACTATCAAAATACTAGCTCCCTTATTTATAATAAATTCAGGTTTTCTATTTGCTATCAGAATAGCTGTCCTCATTTTAAAATAATTTTTAATATGAGTATTTTGCACAGAATTTGTGCTGAACAGCAAAATGTGCCCAAGCTGAGTTTCTTTTAGCTCTGGTCAGAGACTACCAGAAAAACACATTCCCTTTTCCTTGCTATTAACAACTGGTCACTTGTATATAATGTAACTAAGAGAGGTGGCAGTCAATGGTTTGGTGCTAGGAGACTGTAATAGCAGCATAACAGCAGTAAAAGTAGAAAGACACTATGTATTAGGGAGGAAGGCATGAAAAGGAGGAAAGGAGAGTTAGATTAAGGAGATGAAGGCAGGGAGAAAAGAAATGAAGTACTCTAATTAATGATTCTATAGACTGAGACAGACTAGGAAGAAGGAAGAGGCCGTCCACTTCTGAAAGAATTGGCCAGGGAAAACCTTATGAATAGCAAAGAAACACTGTTT
>NW_006921620.1:13129170-13139508 GCF_000298275.1 Orycteropus afer afer | reverse complement strand
CTGCGATGATGGGCTCGAGTATAGCAGGGATTGTGGGGCTGGTGCAGGATCGGGCAGTGTTTCGTTCTGCTGTGCATGGGGTCGCTATGAGTCGGAAACGACTCGACGGCACTTAACAACAATAACAACAATTAATGATTCTGTTTTCAAATAATTGACACCAAGACCATTGCATAATTTGGCCCGTGCAAAATGAAATTGCAAGGTTTCTTGTTTAAAACTGGCAAGAATTTCAAGACAGCAATAGCAGAGCTTTAAACCAAGCACAGGGTCCTTCTAAGCGCAAGATCCTGTACAACTTCATAGGCTGAGCTGACTCTGACTGAGACTCTGGCTCATTATTTATTTGTAAATTCATGCACTAAATCAGATTATCTCCATAATCCTCTACAGCTTTTAGAATTCTATGCTGTGACTGTATAATATCTTATGCTTTTTAGAGGAAAAGCATATAATGTTCACTTGTTACTACAGAATTTTATGAACATTTTTCTCTAAATGTGAATTCACCAGAAAATCTAGCGTTTGTAGGATTATTGCCTTAGAGGAGAAAAATGCTGACCTTCTGAATGGATTTCTTGATGATCTCCACTACCTGTTTCTAAAGAAACACCCAACTAATTTTACCTGTTAGAGAGAAAGGATCTGCATAAAGCCTTTGGGGGAAAAAAAGAAAATACAGTTATTATGTATTTTCAATCTTAAAGTTTAGAAGTGGGTGATGTAGTGCCTAAGGCACTTGACTGCTAACCAGAAGGCTGGTGGTTCAAACCCACCAGCCACTCTTCAGAAGGAAGACTGGGCAATCTACTTCAGAAGAGATACCACCTTGGAAACCCAAGGATGGGTCGCTGTGAGTTGGATCCAACTCGACTGCAGTGAGTTTGGTTTTGGTTTAATTACAGTTGTATGGGTTGCATTTTTCACTTTACCCCTTTAAAGTTCACCAACAGATGCAAATTATGCCATCAAACTAAGACTGGATTAAGACATGTGAGGAGCCTAAATACTGATAATCTGTGGTGCCCCTTCCTCTACTTATTCACACATTTGGATAGAATATTTGAGCTGTATGTATATATATATATATATATATGTGTGTGTGTGTGTGTGTGTGTGGGTGTGTGTGGGTGGGTGGGTGTGTCTTAGCCATCTATGATGTAACTGCTTTCTAAATGTGACTATAATGTTAACTATTGAACACAAAAGTGGCACATGGCATTTTAGTAGAATGAAATGAACTAGATTATAAAATTTTTAGTGGATGTAGGGTACAAGGATTTTCACTATATACCACATTTTCTACAAAAGTAATGTTCCACATATTCCACAGTAAAGAAAATGAGTCAGTAAACTTAGTTGTTTCAACAATCAATATAAAATTATCACCCACAATGAATAATTGACTTTCAATAATTTTTCTTTAAATAGTTCATGCATAAGTTTTGATGCTTGTTTTCTAACAAATGCTATTATAATATAATAGCATTTTCTAATAAATGCTATTATGAACAAATGAAAAGATGTCGTAAAATAAAATTTGATGATCAGAAAACAAATACTATAAAAAATTACTGTATTTTGTTTTTGGATAGATCTTTCATCTCTAACATGTTATAATTAAAAACATTTCTTTGTATTCTTTGCTTTTACAAATTTTTCATTGATTTTTGTCACAATTAAGACACTGAACGATATTTACTTCCATACATAATAAGAATAATGAATCAAATCTTTCTTGAATCACTGTTATACACTGAGGGTTTTTGAGCTTCTCTAGGCATGAAAATGAACATTCTGTTGTACAGTTTGTAATCATTAAAGTTAGGAATATGCATAAAGCAATTTCAACATTGGTAAATGCACATTGCATTTCATGTTGTACTATGGAATCATAAATCCTTATGCAAGTAAAATGTGTCTTTCTTGAATCTGTAAACTTAGTTCTTACCTCCTATTCTAAAACTATCTGCCTGAGATTGCCCTTGCTTTCTAAGAGTCTTACCTACTTTCCTCTCTCACTTTTCATTTTATAGTAGACCTTTCCCTACTTGCCAAGAGAGGGGCGGATCTCTTACACATAAATTCTTTAAGAGTTAATTGGCCAGGGGTATAAATGTACTGGTCATTAAATAAAGAAATAGTTAAAATATTGATGCCCATTTCTTTGAATCTAGGTACAAAGGGAGGACTTTATGTCTTAAGTATATGGCTTGGAATTTAAAATTATGTATTTTGATTCACATTGCAATGTTCTGACTTTAGGGTGAAGTAGGAGTGTGACAAATTTTATTTAATGACTTCATCTCATTCATCATGTCTGGAAGATCATTAATGATTTCATTGCTCTGACATCTCACAAGAGCACAGCAAAATCTATGATAAGAAGTGGAAGGCTGAGATGCCTTATTTTATCCAAGGGACAAACTACTAACCAAAAACACAAACTCATTGCCATTGAATCAATTCTGACTCATAGAGACCCTGTAGGACAGGGTAGAACTGCCCCAGAGTCTCCAAGGCTATGAATCTTTATAGAAGCTGACTGCAACATCATTTTCATGTGGAACAGCTGGTGGGTTCAGACCTCCCAACTTTCAGTTAGCAGCCACGCCCTTAACCGCTGAACCACCAGGGATCCTGACAAACTAATAGCAAGGATGATCTATCTATCTATATACCCATCCTCCCATCTACCAACTTTCCACGTAACTATCTGAAAATTCAAAAGGGAGATAATTCTCATGTTGTTGTTGTTGTTGTTATGTGCCGTCGAGTCGGCCCCAACTCATAGCGACCCCTCCTTGGGTTTCCAAGGCAGTATCACTACGGAAGTAGGATTGCCCAACCTTCCTTCCGAGGAGTGGCTGGTGGGTTTGAACCTCTATTCAAATTGAAAAATACAGAATGTTTCTTACAGAAATTCTGATTTGCCAGTTTATATATGGCAAACATTTTCCATAAATTGAATGAGCAAAGTCTGTAACTCCAAATCTTTGACAAAAATATATTTAAAATATATGATAAGGTTTTGATAGACATTTTGTCAAAAACTGTTGTAATGATGACAAATGTTACTAAAATCAGCAATATTTAAATTATCCTAAACTTTTCTGCTTAACAACATTCCCTCTAAGTGAAAAAGTAAATGATTCAGTAATTATCATTGAATACATTTTAGAACTGTGGTGCAGTGGACTACTTAGTATGGCTTTTCTAGCCCTTGTCCTTGTGACTCCCACTGGATGACTGGATGGAACTATGCAAACATAAGGTTACTGTGGCCTCTCAAGGGTATTGTTAGCTTGTTTGTAATGTAAATGTGGTACCCTTATGGGGGTAGGACAATGGAAATAAAGTGTATGGAACCCAAGTGTGGAGATTGGTCAGTTTTGTCATTCTGCTAAACTTAAAATGAGCCCTTCCCAGAGGCAGAGAGGGGGATCTCACTACCATCAAGAGAGAGCAGCCAGGAGTGGAACATGTCTTTAGACTCAATTCCTGCACAGGACCTCCTTGGCAGAGAGATAGCAGAGAGAGATGGCAGAAAGAGATGGCAGCAGCAGAGGCAGAAGAACCAAGAGACCAGCACAAGACCAAGCAGTGGACTTGCCAGCCCACAGAACAAGAAGGCTGAGTGCCTTTCAACACGAGGTTTCCTAGTGGAGTGAAGAATACCTATCAGCAGAGTTAAAAGAGCTTTGTAACACTTGATGAGGAGGGCAGAGCCAGGCAAGAGGCCAAGAACCATGCCTGTGGGCATGGCGAGGAGTGGCTGTCTTGAGCAAAAGAATTGTACCCTGAGCATTCCTGAACCTGAATTGTGGCCTCTTATGTCCTTAATATACTCCATAATCATGAGTACTGTCTGTGAGTTCTGTGTGGTCATTGCAATGAATTACTGAACCCAGCAGAGAAGAGGTGAGTGCCATGGGAGAGATGGTTGGTGTCAGAACCAGTAAAAAGGTTGAAGGGTGGTGGCATGTCTGACTTCACCCCTATGAGAATCAGGTTTGGGTTGTTGCTTTTGATCCTTCCTTCTCCTCCTCATGAAGTTAGAGAAAGTCAAAGAACATTGCCCTCCTGCCCTTTTGCAAAAACCTATTTTCTTACTTTCTAAAAACTGGAAGGAACAAAGACTGAGTAACAGCCATAGAGGTATATACTCAGATCTCCTTCAAAGAGAAACTGTAGTTAGCTGGCAGACTCTAAATGCCACACTTTCAGATCTACTGTGATGCTCATACAGAGATCACGCTCACAGTCAATGACTGAGCAGGCCAGGGGTATAGAACCTGGCCATTTCCGCCAACTTTCAACTCCTCTACTGGATAATGTTTGCATTGCATTCCTCTCTTGGCCTAAGACTTTTTCAGTTCTGTTCTGCATACTGAGGTTCTACAAACCCAGCTCTTTTTCTTTCTGCCTCTCTTCTCGTAGGGTCAGACCTACATTGAAGTCTGAAGACTTTCTTGGCTTAGTCCTATAAATCTTTAATGCCTATAATTTTGACTTGGAATCTGCTCCTTTGAGAAACCAGTCTGACACACTATTATACTAAGATAGCAAATCCCTTTCCAATTCTTTGCTTTCAACAAAATGAGGGTATCTAATGAAATGTTACAAATTTTGATAGTAAATCCAGGAGTAGCCTAAATGCAGTAAGAGTATCTCTTTCCTCTTGTGTGTACTCCATTCAGGAACTCAGGCCTAAGCCAAGTCAAAAGTGCTGGTTCAAGAATGGGCATAAAATCCAACTTGGAGAAATGAGATATAAAGAGAAGTTTGTTGGACATTGTGCAAAAAGCCTGTTCTTAAAAGTAGATAGCCTTTAGAAGACAGAACCTCTTGTTCCTCCGGATATTGTATGTATGGTTATGAGACCAAGTCATTTTCATACTGTGAGGAAAATAGGCCCACAGGTTCATAGACAAGTGAACTGCAGAGAAACAGAGATGGAGCAATGGATTAAGTTGATCCTAAAGCCCACCCTATTCCTAGACTTCTCACTTAAGTGTGAGTATATTTCCTCCCTTCTTAAAACTACAAGTTAGGTTCCTACTAATCATAGCCAAAGATATCCTGCTTGCTTTGTCAATATTAGCCTTCCTTTCCCCCACTTAGAGCCCTACCTTGAATCTAGTTTACATCTGTTTTCTCTCTCAGCAAGTGGGTTCTACCCTTCACAACTCAGTTGTGCTCCTGAAATTAACATTCTATTATTTCTCCAAGGCTTTGAATATTGCCTCTGCCTGAGCCTCTTGCTTCTAATACATTCTCTGGTGAATGGTACTGATTTGGATATACACACCAACCTAAATCAAGACCAAATTGATGATCATCTGCTGAATTTTCTACTGCTAGGTTCATTTTCCCAGACACATTTCTGTTTCTTATCTTCATAACTTCCCAGTGATCCATTGCTTGTGAGTCCTAGCATGTGGATAAGCTTGCAGAGATTATGACCGTAAAAGTATATAAAATAATTAAATTTCAGTTTACTCTCCTAATTAATTTTCAGAAATATATGTGTGTTTATACAATATTTATGTGTATAAATATGTGTGCCTACATATGTGTATATGCACATAAATATATATCTCTATATTCATGTTTGTATTTCTGATGATATGCCTAGAACTTCATGAGTAGACCTGTCAGGATAGAGAACAGCAGGGGATAGAGCTGATGCTGGAATATGGAGAAGGTCTAGAGATGTTTCTAAGTGAAAAGGCAGTGGAGTGAATGGAGGCCAACAGCAGCAGTTCTTTACCAATTGCTATCAAAAGTTTTGGATTTCCTGGGTGCTTGAACAGTTAAGCACTTGGTTACTAGCTGAAAGTTTTGTGATTCGAAACCACTGAGAGGTACCTCAAAAGAAAGGCCTGGTGATCTGCTTTCAAAGTGTCATAGTCATGAAAAACTATGGCAGGTATTCTACTCTGAAACACATGGGGTCACCATGAGCCAGAACTGACTCAACAGCAGCTGGTCTGGTTTTATCAAAGAACTGAATAGTCTGAAAAATGAACAGTATGACTGTCTTGGTGCAAATCATCATGAATATCACCACTGGTCAACAGTAGTTATGATAATTTTCACTCTGGCCCTGTAAGTTGTTAGCTATTCCACTGATGTTCTCCTTCTCCCTATTTTTCTGCTGTTACTAGCTTGCCAGTATCTTCCATTGTTCCTATCTTTTTCACTTACTATCAAGGAAGTCAGAAAAACATATGCATTGGGTCCTTTGCAAGTTTATACTATCTAACTTCTGCTGAATGCTACTAATTGCTCACAATTCCTTAAAGCATTTTAAGGTAGTTAGACAACTCATCTTGAAACAACTTTCCTCTCACTGACTATAGTCCAGACACTATTTTTCCCTTGCTTTCTCCCATGTATGAAGGGTTTCCCTACCTCAGGATATTGGTATGTGATATGTGCTATTTCAATCAGCCCAAATCTACTCACCTTTGCCTGTTTGGATAGTTCTTACTTTCTGGGTCCTCCAGAGTACTTCCTCTCTTCTCAACACAAAATAGGTATCCCATGTTATTCTCTCAGCAGCCTACTGGTCCCAATTTGTAATTATGCATTAATTGGGATATATTTACTGTTTATTGTGTCATATTTGTTCTGTCGTTAGATGGCCAGCTTCATGAGGGCAGGAGATGTCTGTTTTATTCACCATTATTATGTACAGCAGCATAGATAATGGAGTCTGACCCTTATTTGAAGTGGAATACTTGAGGAATTAATGAATTACTGAATGAGTGGATGCATGGATGACTATTTCAAATGCAAAGTGATTCAAAAGAGTTTAGAATCTCAGATTGTTCAAATAAATGGCTTGAAGTAATAATAATTTAATCTTAAAATCCATAGTCATAATACTTCAAATAGGGAGAGAAAGTCTTTTATGTGTAATTATAAAATGCTTCATTTAACTGCCTTGATTAACTATTTAAATTGCATGTTCTAGGACAATTTCCCTTAAAATAAGAAGGCATTGTTCTTCTGATCTTACAAAAGATTACTCTAACTGTCATGTTTTAGAATAAAAAATACAAACAATCTCTTCAATCTCTGGTTTACATTAAAAGAAATATAAACAAGAACCGTTGAAGTTTGATTTTCCACTTTTGAAGGAATGTAATTATAGCTGCAGAGAATGACAGGAGCTAAAGCAGTGGCAAGCACACATAAATAGCTGTCTCATTTTAAAGGACTTCATTGCCTTACAACCTTCTGAATATGAACATAAGTGTATTTTTCAACCTGGAAGAATTATAATATATGAAAAGAGGAAGACAAGTAGTAGTATGCTTGCAGTTGACAACTTGCTCTGATCATTTTTAATTCATAATTCTTTCCACCAATTTCTCTCTTTCTCTATACTTCCAGAGATTATACACACACACACATGCACACATATCATATATCCCAATAACATACACACATATATACTCATACACGTAAAGAAGAATTTAAATAAGCATCTGTGTGTATACATACACACACACACAAACACACATATATATATGTACATGTATGTATGGGGGCTCTGGTGTCGTAGTGCCTAAGATATTTCACTGCTAACTTGAAGGCTGGCAGTTCCAACCCACCAGCCACTCCTCGGAAGGAAGTTGGACAATCTACTTCCATAGTGATACCACCTCAGAAACCCAAGGAGGGGTAGCTATGAGTCAGAGACGACTCGATGGCATATAACAACAACAAAAAATACGACCATTAATTTTCCTCATCTCAGGATATACTCATAGAGGGATTAGGATGTCAAGTAATTCGGAGACAACAAGGGGAAGTTCTTGTAGATTTTAATACTATTTTTAAAAAAACAAGTAAGTAGACAAAGTCAGCTGTGTGTAATTTATTCTTACACCTCTCAGCAACATAGATCTGGCAGATTAATTCCCCCTTTACACAGATGGAGAAAATGAAAATGGGTCTCAGAATAGTTAACCAACAAGCTCAGAATTTTAAATGCTTAACTGTCTTTTTTTTTTACAGTATGTGCAGAATTTAATTCTAGCTCTAACGACTTTAAGAGTTTATCTAAAGCCATTATTAAACACACAGGAGCATTTATAAGCTAGATATCATAAGTGAGTTGCCAGAAGGAATCTGTTTCCAGATAACCTGCATTTCTCTACAAAGTTAGGCTGCTCATGATTCATTTTCCTACAAATCTACATCTAGTTAAAACAGGAATTAGGACAGTTTTGTTTTCTTTTCTTGACCAGTGTATTTTCTATGACTTTATCAAAACCTAGTAGTTGCATGTTTCTATTTCAAATTATGTAGTATTCAAATTAATTTTCCTATTTAGGAAGATGCATATGCTATAAGGTAAGTCTCTGAGAAAGCAATTACATATCCTAAGATCCTCTTTTTACTTTTCATGTTTATCTATGTCCTTAATAAGGAGCTCTGGTGGTGTAGTCATTAAGGCATTTGGTTACTAACCAAAAGGTCAGTGATTCAAACCCACCAGCTGCTCCACAGAAGGTGGGGAGGTCAGCTTCCATAACGATTTATACCCTTGAAAACCCGATGGTAGCCGTTATGAGTTGGAATTGACCTGATGGCAGTTAGTAAGCCCTTAATAGGTACAGACCTTCACATGAATTATTTTATGTAACATCATATTAGTTAAGTACAGTTATTAGTCTTTTTATCTGTTTTTTTTTTTTTTTCAGCCAAGTTGACTGCCACTGTTGGTGATCTCCATATGTCTCAGAATAGAATTGTGTTCCCTGGGCTTTTTGACAGCTGATTTTCTGATAGTAGATCACCAAGCCTTTCTTCCCAGGCACCTCTGCACTGGGATCTGCAATCTTTCAATTAGCATCAGAGCTAACCGTCTGTACTACCCAGGGATGCCAGTCTTTTTTATATCAGATTAAAGAAAATAAATCATTTTTCAAATATCCTTTAAGTCCTTTAAGTACCAGCCCCAGCGCAAGACCAAGAGCCTGGGCACTGGGTCACTCCAGTTCAGCCAGGGAGGTGGTAGCATGGCTGGCAGCAGGCCGATCTGGGGACTGGGTTATGTGACCACCCAAGGGACCAGAGGCTTTGGGTACCAGCCCCCCAACTATTCAACAGCTTACCTGCCCAGCAGATAAGGCTCTTCTCACTACAAACTTGAGGCCCCTTCTTCATGCTCCCTCCCTCAGAGTGGCTCAATGCTCCAGGGTGAGCTGATCACTCTCTACAGCTCTCCCTACAGGTCCCCAGGCTCTCTCACTGCATACAGCCCTTCTCTCTCTGGTCCCCCCATGCCCCTAACCCACCTCTAACCCCCATGGATATGGACCACTCAGGAGGAGCCCCACCCTGTTTGTACCCAGAACCATTCCTTACCCCTAGGATGCAAACCCTCCCGGTGCTGCACCAAACACTTCAGAGGGAAGCTGAGGCCCTCCCCAACCTAGGGGGAATAACGCAATACTTATTATTATTATTGGTAGGAAAAAACACAGTTTTGTATGATTAAAAAAAAATCCTAAAAAGTCCTTTAAATGGTGGAGACAGAACATGAGCTAAAGTCACTCTAAAGCTCAACTAAATGAGGACTTTATACACATCTTTTAATATATTTTCACAGGGTGCATCTTCCAAATAATGAAATACCCTTGTTTCCAAAGTGTAGTCATTGGACTGGTAATATCAGCATGTCCTAGGAGTTTACCGGAAACGCAGAACCTCAGGCCCCAGAATAGACCTACTGAATGACAATCTGCATGTTACAAGACTTCTAGTGATTAGGACGTGTTAAAATTTGCAAAGCAGGAGCATAAAGAATGTGGGTTTTGGAAACAGACTTGGGTTATCCTTGCTCCCTTATTTTCTACTTTGGTCATCTTTGGCAAAACTTTTTTCTTTTTTTTTTTTTTTAAGTTGTGCTTTGGGTGCAAATTTACAAAGCAAATGTTTTATATTCAATAGTTCATACACATTTGATTTCTAGGCCCAATTACCATCCTCAACCATAAAAACCTCTCCTCCCCTCTCATCAGTGTTACTACCCACTCCTTGTGCCCTTCTTATCTATGCATTCTTCTGTCCAGTTTTCCCTCTATGTGAATGCTGCCACTCTGATGTCCCATGGTTGACTGATCTAAGGGGTTCATCTCCCTAGAGTAGGTGGGTGCATTGCCCTGGGTTAGGTGTTCTGCATGTAGGTCTTTCTACTAAGGCTGAGAACCAATCCATGGAAGTGAGTCCATTTCTAGGCACAAAGGGTAACCTGGAGCCATAGTCTTGGGGATTTCACCAGACTATTCAACTAGTAACTATGGTCATTTTTTTTTT
>NW_006921620.1:13089829-13108087 GCF_000298275.1 Orycteropus afer afer | reverse complement strand
GTATCCTTCCCTTCAAGGCTCGGGGGTCCAAGATTATCTTCTGTGTCTGTGTTAATTGGTTTCCCTTTTCTTTGTTGAAGAGGGTGTGTGCAATCCTTCTGCCTAGTCCGCCATCTTGCCAGAACTCCAATTCTGGTCATTTTTGTGTTTTTGAATTTTGTTGCACATTTTTCCTTCAACTCTGTCCAGGATCTCATTTTGATCCCTTTCTGAGTGGTTAGCATTGGTAGCTGAGCACCATCTAGTTCTTTTGGTCTCAGGGTCATGAAGGCTGAGGTTCTCATGGTCTGCCATATCTTTGGACAAATTATTTCCAGAGGCCTTTGATTTTCTTCACTCTACTTTGTGGCAGATGAGAGAACAATAGCTGCATCTTAGACTGCCACTTGAAAGCTTTTAAGGCCCCAGTAGCTACTCACCAAAGTAGGTTGTAGAACAATTAGGTACTATGTTGTGCCAACTGAGCATGATGTCCCCTGAGACTATGGTCCTGAGACCACAGGCCCAATGATTCTCTCTCTCAAGGTATTCTGAGAAGTTACTCCAACCCTGTCTTCAGTTGCTTCTGTAATGTGTGTGGCTAATTTTGTAGCACAAGTGCATATGTAAGATTATCTTCAGCCAGATCCATCTTTGGTCATTCCTGTACACCTATGCCCATCTGATCTTCTTACCTGTCTATGCATTTATTCATAGCCTGGTGTTTGGTGGTAGTGGTAATGCGGTATTGTGCATGTAGTAGTATTTGCCTCTGTTTTCTGTATCTTTTGTGCATGTTTCAGTGTCTTTCCTCTCCCCATTGTCATCATACTGGTCACAGACTCTTTCCATACTGTCCCTCCCCTTACGCAAATCAACATATGACCCCCAACCAAACAGATTTTCCCTCCCATCCCTGGCAACCAACAAAGTGTATTCCTTCTCTGACTAAATCTTTCCTTGACTTTTTACAATAATGAGCTCATACAATATTTGCCATTCTGTGATTGACTTATTTCACTCAGCATAATGTCCTCCAAATTAATCCATGTTGTGAGATGATTTGTGCATTCTTTGTTATTCTTTAATGCTGCGTAGTATTCCATTGTGTGAATTTACCATAGTTTGGTTATCCATTCATCTGTTGATGGGCATTTAAGTTGTTTCCATCCCTTTGCTATAGTTAACTGTGCTGTGATGAACATGGATGTGCATATGTATGTTCGTGTCTTCTCTTTTACCTCTTTAGTATAACAAACTCTAACTCACTGCCATCAAGTCAGTTCTGACTGATAGTGACCCCTGCTTGGCTTTCCGAAGTGGTATCTTTGCTGAAGTAGATTGCCCAGTCTTCCTTCTGAAGAGTAGCTGGTGGGTTTGAACCACCAACCATCTGGTTAGCAGTGAAATGCCTTAGGCACTATGTTACCTGAGCTAGTCAAATATATCTTTAGGATATATTCCTAGTAATGGAATTGCTGGATCAATGGTATTTCCATTTTCAGTTTTTTAAGGAAACACCATACCATTTTCCACAATGGTTGTACCATTTTGCAGTCCCACCAGCAATGTATGAGAATTCCAATCTCTCTGCAACCTCACCAGCATTTGTCATTTTTCTGTCTTGCTGAACTTTGCTATTATTGCTGGGGTGAGATGATATCTCATTATTGTTTTGATTTGTATCTCTTCAATGGCTAAGGATCATGAGCATATCCTCATTTGTTTGTTGGCCACCAGTATACTGTCTTTAGTGAAGTGTTTGTTCATGTTCTTTGCCCATTTTTGAATTGGGTTGTTTGTCTTTTTGGTGCTGAGGAGTTGAAGTTTTCTATAAATTTTGGAGATAAGTCCCTTGTCAGATATGTCATAGTTTTGTGAATTTTTTAATTATTCCAAATATCAAGTCTTTTATGAACCATAGATATATAATGGTAACTTTGTTCCTGGATTGGTTGTTGTTGTTGTTGTTGTGTGCCGTTGAGTCAGTCCCGAGATTGGTAGGAAGTTTAAATGACATTAAAAAAAAAAAAAAAGGTAAGAAAATCACAACTAAGGCCACCTGGTACATAAAAAGAAGTCAATGGTTTATACAAGTTATTAACTATATCTCTTAAAATACAACTCAATTTATGTTTTGGATCATTTTAGAGTAACTTAAAAAGGATATTTATTCCTTTATAGAGTACATTGAAATAACAATCACAATATTTCCTTCCACCTTGCACCCCTTATCCTATTCCCAACCGTCATTTAGATTTTAGAGGCAATGATTACCTCAGGAGTTGGAATGTACAGTAGGGTATGTGCATATCAGATGGAGTACAATAGAGAAAAGTCTCTAAATTTACAAAGTTTAGGTCCTGTAGGCTTAAGGCAGAAACAATAGACTTAGAGGAACAGAGTAAGATTGATCAAGCCATGATTGCAGGGTGGATTTGGAAGGTGGATTCTGAACCTCTGGATTTAAGGTATGATTTGAAAAGAAATATGGAAGGAACAAATTATGGTTACCTTTTTATTTTGCCAAGTAAGGATATTGCAATTATTATCTCATAAAGAAAGAAGCATATTCATTACTTTTCAAAGGACATGATTTCAAAACCACTTATAAGTAGAACTAAATTTGTGTGTATGAAAAAATACAGCACATTGTCCTGATTTTTTTTTTTTTTCATTTTATTGTAGAACAAAGAAAACTCTGCCAGGATGAAGAGTCAGAAAATGGTGCTTTGAAAACCACTGGGATTGATGTCAGAGAGTCTACAAGGGAAGGAAATATTGAGGGAAGACTGTGCTGAAATTCAGGGATGATTTGACAAAAGACGTTTTTCTGATGATGGCAGTGAGAGCATGAAAGGAGTGAAGGAACATATGGCTGGGAACCAACTAGGAAATATTGTAGCCCATGTTTTTTTTCTCATATGAGAGAGGTCGATAGACATAATATTACAGTTGGTGGTGCAATGGTTAAGAACTCAGGTGCAAATCGAAAGGTTGGTGGCTTAAATCTACCAGTGGTTCCGCAGGAGAAAAGATCTATCAATCTGCTCCCATAAAGGTTACACCTCTGAAACCCTGAGGGCAGTTGTACTCTGTACTATAGGGTCACTATGAATTGGAATTGGCTCCATGGCACACAATACCAATGAGAGTTCTCAAATGCCATGATTCTATGGTATTCTAAGTAGATATATGAGATGGGATTTTAAAAAAATATATTCTCAAGAGCTTAAGCTTTAGACACTTGGCAAGTGATGGTGGTGTGGACAGAGAATTTGGAAGTTGTACCATGCAAGGTGGCTCTTGACATTCATTTCATTTTCAGAAAAGACAGTAAGATTAATCCTATTAATAAACAAAATAAAACATCAAGCAAATTGGATCTTTTGCAAAATACAACGAAATGGGCATAATGCTTCTGCTTTAGCTGTTAAGGTATTTTTGAGGTAATGTATATTTGTGAAAGTTTCACTTGAGATAGTATGAAAAATTATTTGTTGTTATGAATTGAATTGTGTCTCCCTCCCCACAAAAGATATGTTGAAGTCCTAAACCCCAGTGCCTGTGAATGTGACCTTGCTTGGAAATAAGGTCTTTGAAGTTGTTATCAGTTAGTGTGAGTTCATTTTGGATGGAGTAGGCTGGGTCCCATTCCTAACTGAGTAATACCTCTACAAAAGAGAAGAAACACAGGGGTAGAGAGAGGGAAGGTTGTCATGTGAAGATTCATCTACATGCTAAGAATATTTGGGCCTAACAGAAGCTGGGGAGCTCTGGTGGCATAGTGCCTAAGGTATTTGACTGCTAACCAGAAGGCTGGTGGTTCAAAACCACTAGCCACTCATCAGAAGGAAGATCGGGCAATCTACTTCCGTAATGATACTGCCTCAGAAACCAAAGGAGGGTCGCTATGAGTTCAATCTGACTCGATGGCAGTGAGTTTGGGTTTTGTTTTGGAACAGAAGCTCAGAGAAACAACAAAGGGACTTCTACTGGAGTTACTGGAGAGAACATGTCCCTGTAGACACCCTGAATTCAGAGCACTAGCCTTCAGAACTGTGAGACAATAAAATTTCTGTTGTTCAAAGTCATCTACTACGTGGCACTTTGTAGGCAACTGTGGTAGTTCAGTTTGTGTGTCAACTTGGCTGGGCCAGGTTGAGTGGCTTGGCAACTGGTTGTAGTATTCCCCATGATGAGACTGGTAATCAACTCCATGGTGGAATCTACTGTGAGCTGCTGAGTAGCTGCCTTAGGGAATGTGGTCTGCTTCCTGTATATAAGAGCCTTGCGGAATGGTCTCTAGCTTATGGCATGCTTGGACGCTGCATGTAGCCATGTCGTTGTTCTGCCTGACATGCCCTGCCAACCTGGGGACTTACAATGGACTTGAATTAATGGCTTTCCATGTGTTTTGGTAACATCGGGACTGTGCCTTTTTACTTGTCAACCTTGGGCTTAGCAGCTTCAGCAGCCAGCAGCTGTCTGAGTGAAGAGAAGCCTCTAGCTTCAGTGGGCTGGGAGCTGGGGGCAGAGCTGAAGCCCAAGGCTGAGGGGCTTTCACCCAGCCCCTAGAGCCTGGCACTTTGAACTTGGACTTACAGCCTCCAAATGGTAAGAGAATAAACTCCTGTTTATTAAAGCCATCCTATTTGTGGTATTTTCTGTTAGAGCAGCACTAGGTAACCAGAACAGCAACCCTGAGAAACTAATACTGCTTTTCAAATTAACAAAACTCCATACTCTGTCATATGTTCCCAGAATTTAAGGAGTAAATTGCTAAAGGGGAAAAAGAAAAATTATTAACCCAAAACCAGTTAAAAAACAAAAAATGTTGCCCTTAAGTCATCTCACAGAACTGTGCACCATGGGGTTTCCAATGGCTGAATTTTGGAAAGTAGATCTCCAGGTTTTTCTTGTGAGGTACTTCTGAATGGACTTGAACCTCCAACCTGCTGGTTGGCAGTTTAGTTACCTTTTCTATCACCCAGGGACTCCATAACATAATAGGTAAGTAATTATAGGATAAACTATTGGTGTAATTACTTGGGCTTAAATTAAAGATGCTTAAATGCCATTTCAGGGGCTGCCTTGGATTAGGAGGCTTAGAAGTGGAAAAAATCCACTCAATGAACTAATTTCATTATTCTTGTCTTTCAGATCTTTATGAAAAAGTGTGAAGACTACTGAACTTCTTTTTTAGTGAAATTGGGTGAAGCAGGGCCTCGTTACACCATTCATGCTTAAGACAATGATAGAATTACACATATTTGTAAAATAAACGATCACAGCTTTGCAATTCAAATATTCTTCACATCACTGTGCTTCAGTGGAATCTCAATGTAGTATTTCAGCATAGGAATATATTTTATATACTGGGCTTCTTACTATATCAAATCTAATGTAAAAGTTGTCATTTCCATACAGATGAGTGCACTAACACATCTAATTTCACAGTTTCGTGCTATTTCTGAACCACTACAATTATGACTGACTTCCTATGTAATTAAGTGTGCTGGACTAATTATTTATTTATACTTGTAATCTCTAGTCCATGTTCCTTGAAAAGCTATTTTTACATTAATCCTTTCTTGAAGAACTTTGAGAACAGATTAGTAATTATACAAATACATAGAATTTATAGAGCTCTCAATGAGCTCTGGTGGTACAGTGGTAAAAGCATTCACCTGCTAACCCAGAAGTTCAACAACCACTCTCCAATGATCTACGGGAGGAAAGACCTGGCAATCGGCTCCCACGAAGATTACAGCCTAGGTAACATTATGGAGCAGTTCTACTGTGAGTGAAATCAATTTGATGGCACAAAACAGAGTTCTAAATGAACACAAATCTACATTCATTTAGAAATTATGGTATAGACAAGGGATAGAAGGGGAGGAAACCCTGCAAGCAAACAAACAAAAATTAAGGTATGGACAGTGATATCACTAGGGGGGTGCAGACCAGACTACACTACCTGACATGGTCAGAGGTAAGCAATGATGCCAAAATGACCCCAAGATCTGTGGCCATGGCAGGGTGAGCAAGGGACCACAGGGAGAATGGCTGCCAAGGCAGTGGCATCACTAGAGTTAGTGTCACCCATCACCCAGTGTGGTAACTCGGAACCACCCCGTGAACCCTCCCCATGTACCCTCAAGTGTGTGGGTGAGGAACAACACTTGCCACTGGGTGGAGAGGAGGCACTGTGTCTTGGCCTTGACCAATGGGAGAGGGGAGGCACTGTAGGGAGACCTGGGGATGGGGTCGGGAGGGGTGGGCCTCACAGCACTGGGCTTATTGCAGGGGTGGGGAGAGGAGTGTTTGCTGGCCAGGTCCATGCACAGGGTGGGAGGGAACACCCTGAGTTACCTCACTGGATGATATCAACTTTAGTGACATCACTGGACAATATATGGCATTTTCTTCCCCAATATTCCCATTCCTTCTGAATAAAGCAGCTCCTCTTTCTTAAAGGGTGAATGTCCATATTGTGGTCTGAAAGAAAGATGTCATCTCCTTTGATGACAACCTCCCGTCTGCTGTAATTAGTATAAAAATGCAAACCTGACCTAGGCTATGTTGATAATACCACCTCAGCTCCTAGACACAAAGATTGCCTTGGAGCAAGGATAAGGTTGGAGTTGGATGTGGTCCTAGTCAGCTTCTCTCTAGAGATTTTCAACTGAAGTGATGCTGGAAAAGAAGAGCTCTTTCTTTCCTAGAAGCAAAACCGTGAATCTGTGAAATAGGAGTTACTAGTAGACACTAATCTAGTGCAAGATTTCTCACCCTCAGTGCTATTGACAATTTGGGTTGGGAACTTTGTTATTGTGAGGGGTGTCCTATGCACGGTAGGAGGTTTAGTAGCATCCCTGACTGCTACCCACTAGACACCAGTAGCACTCTCTTCCTCCTGTATGGCAACCAAAAATGTCTGCAGACTATTAAATGTTCCCGGGAGGCAAAATTACCCCCAGCTGAGAATCAAAGAATTACCTTCATGTAAAAGTACAAACAGTAGGAAATAAGGCCATCTCATTTGTGAGAAGTAAGGAAAAAAGATTGAAACAAAAAAAATGAGGTCCATTCAGGATCAATTTTGCCCAAATAAACCCTTTTCCTTTTTCGTTATATAAATTGATGAATTCCCTCTTTTCTAAAGTCGTTTCATTTGATTCTAGAACAATGTAAGGAAAAGATAGGTGAGGAGATTGGGCCAAAAGGCAGCAGAAAAAAAAAAATCAACAAATGGAACTTCATCAAAATTTAGATGGAATTGTCATTTAAAAAAGAAAAATTATAACTCTGTGCAAAAAAAAAAAAAAAGATGTAAAAAATTGATTATGAAATAGATGGTCAGTAGCATAAATTATCTTTTGTTTAGGACCCACTGACTGCTTTATGACTTCATTTTAACCTATCTAATTACATCTGCGAAGACCCTATTTCCAAATAAGGTTACATTGTAAGGTTCCAAGTGGATATGAATTTTGCAGACACTATTAAATTCAGTACTGTAATCTTGGGATAAACAAGAAAAATAAATAAATAAAAGCAGATTTCCATTGGTACCTCTACATATCCAGCAATGGTTTTTTATTTAAAGTGTGTGTGTGTGCACTTCTAGTTGTTTCCTATTGAATCAACTTCCAGTAATAAAAAAAAAAAAGTACAAACTATGAATATGACCTTCTCCACCTGAACCAGACAAATTAAGCCATATCCTCAAATTGAGTCTTAAACCTTAGTCCACTGGTTCCACTATAGAGTCATCCCCTATAGTGACAGACATCTGTCTTCCAACCAAGGATAGTCTCTTTTGCCACAGACACAGGAAATAGTTTTCTTTCTTCCTAGGATTTAAGGTCAAATTAAACAAAGGAATTCATCACCAATGTTTCTGCTTTGAACAAACAGTTAAGGTAAAAAAAGAAAAAGATTTTCAGTTTACCTCCTGGTAAGTATAATAAAAGAAGAGAGTGGGATCCTTAAAAAGAAGAGAACAGTATTGCCTGGCTATAAGTAATTGTACAAGACAGATTCAAATCTTTTCATAGTCAGCTATTTTGAAAATGTATTTAATCTATCACTAATTCCATGTAAAAGCTACTGGCATATATACTTAAAATTACTCTTTGTCTTTTCTAGAAGGCTATAAGCCTGAAGAAAAAGTAACTGAGCAGCAGAAAACTTGCAGTTTGAGAAGCTGTTATTAAAAATACACAGGTGTTCAATGAAAAGTCCATGTAAACTTTAGGGTGAATTTTTCTTTTAAATAAAAGTCAAATATGTTATTTGGTTGTGATGTTTAAAAAGCTTTTTGTGATGAAGTTCACAGTAATTATTTTTCCATATTACCAACAACAATTATCACAGCACACATTACCACAACCAGGTTTAGAAAGCTACATCAGGAGTTCTACTACTGCTGTAACAGTATGAGGGGCTACTTGGACCTACTGCCCAGTGAAGCTGGTGAAAATTATAAAATAAAACAACCATTTAAAGTCTCTAGAAATGGCCTGTAGGGCACTCAGCAAATGGGGAAAAAATGTGTTCAAGGAAACTTACTAAGAACTGGCTCCTTCTGTGCCCAATTTTCAGTCAAGGACTGTCTTCCTGAGAGGGGCAGTATGTCAGCATTTTTATCCTGTTCCCAGCTCCCTCTTGCTGGGGCCAAATTTTGGTCAAGTGTGGTAAAGGGGCAAGTGCTCCCTCCTGCCCAGCTCCCATTCATGGGATGAAGGCTCTACCTTGCATATGATGCCATTGTGAATATGGGGCCCTGATTGCCTTGTCCAAGCTCACAGAGTGGGAATTCCATCCCAAGACAGATAAGCCAAGGGGACCTAGGGCTCTCACCAGCCCCATTCACTGAGTACTGAGATCCTAAAATAGGAGTGTCATACAGAGAAAAGAATGTCATTGTCTCTACCCAACACCAGAGCCAAGGCTCAGAGATTTTGCCATGATAGAGAGAAACAATCTGTATATCTGAAAGCTCCAAATCTCTCTCCAGACAACTGACTTTACTTTCAATAGACTGTGGAGTTGCATAGTGACTGGGGTCTTAAAAGATTTTGAGCAGCCATCTAACATGCAACTATTGGTCTCCTTTCGTCTGGAGCAAAGAAAAGTCAAGAAAATCAAAAACATCTGGAAACAATTCGTTCAAAGATATGATGGACCATGAGGATCTCAGACTTCACAGCCCTGAGACCGGAAGAACTAGATTACCTATGCCAACACTTCAGAAAGGAATCAAATTGGAGATCCTGGATAGAGTGGGAAGAAAAATGTGGAATAAAATTCAAAAACACAAAAATGACCAGAAATACTGGTTGGATAGAGACTGATGGAACCTCTGAGAACATGGCCTTGGGTTATCCTTCAGGCCTGGAAATAGACTCACTTCCATGGATCAGATCTCAGCTGAATAGTAGAAAGACCTACAAGCAGAACACCTAAGATGAACCTCCTAGATCTATCATCCATGAGACATCAGAAGGGCAGCATTCATAAATAGGGAAAGCTGGACAGAGAGGAATGCATAGATGGGGTAGTCACAGGGAGGAGAGCTTTTTATGGTTGGGGATAGTAATTAAGACATGACATCAAATGTGCATGAACTATTGAGAGTGAAACGAATCTGCTTTGTAAATTTGCACCACAATTACAATTAAAAAAAAAAAAAAAACACCTAGATGGGGTGAAAGACAATTAGGAGAAGACTGAAAATTAATTGGAGATATTTTCAGTCACCACATATGCATGTGAATGCTGGACAATGAATAAGGGAAACTGAAGAAAAATTGATGTTTTTAAGTTGTGGTGTTAGTGAAGAATACTGACAGAAGTACTGGACTGTCAGAAGAATGAACACATCTGTGCTTGAAGAAGTGAAGCCAGATTTGTATGTTCTGTAAGAATTCCCAGGGGTATAGTAGAGCTGACAAGGGACAAGGTTGTAGTCACTTCTTGGTCACAGCCAGCTACCCAGAAGGACTAAGTAGTTGAACCTGTGGGCTCGGGACCATAGTCACAGGGGACATCAGGCTCGATTGGCATAACATACTGCACAAAGCATTGTTCCACCTCCTACTTTGGCGAGTAGTGACCGGGATCTTAAAAGCTTGCAAGCAGCCTTCTAGATGCAATGATGGGTCTCTCCTCATCCAGAGCAAAGAAGAATGAAGAAAACCAAAGATTCATGGAAAGAATTAGTCCTCATGACTGGTATACCATGCAGTCCTCAGGCTATATGACTTGAGACCAGAAGACTAGATGGTGCCTGGCTACCACTGTCAACCACTCAGAGGAGGATCTAGGTAGGAGATCCTGGATAGAGAGAGAGAACAATGTGGAACAAAACTCAAAATCATTTGGGAAAAAAAAAGGTGGGGGGGACCAGGTTTGCTGGTCTGATAGAGCCTGGTGGAACCACTGAGACTATGGCCCCTAGCTGCCCTTCAGGTCTGGAATTGAACCCACACCTGTGGCTTGTAGCCAAACAAAAGACAGGCATAAGAGTTGAACATGTACCTGAGGTAGATACACTCCTTGGAGAGAACAATCATGGGAGAAAGAAGGGCTGTTTATGCACAGGGAGACAGTTCAGTGGGCAGGAGTGCGAGGAGGGATGGACACAGGGAAGAGGTAAGTATCGGGAGGAAATGGGAGGGGAGCTTTTGCATTGGGGTAAATTGTAGTCAATGTCATGTGACAACGTGGGTGTGAACTGCTGTATGGAAGGTGAATATGCTCTGTAAACTCACCCAAATCACCAAAAAAAAAAAAAAAAGACCTGCAATCAGAATGCTCCTTGGAAGTTAGAATGGCCAGACTTCCACTCACCTATTTTGATCATGTTTCAGAAGGGACCCTTCCGTGGAGAAGAATATCATGCTTAGGAAAGTGAAGCGTCAGCGAAAAAGGGGAAGACCCCGAATGAGACGGATTGACACAGTGGCTACAATGATGGGCTCAGGTATAGCAAGGATTGTGAGGATGATGCATGACCAGGCAGTGTTTCCTTCTGTTCTACATTGGGTTGCTGAGGCAGAGCCGACTTGATGGCACTAAAAAAAAAATAGTATAAACAATGGGCCTGCAAGTTTTCCAAAGAAAACTGGGGAAAGAGACCACTGGGATAAATCCTTTTGGGTTATAACAAATTTCCAGCATTTACCTTTGGATCCATCCCTTGAGAGGAGTCTAAATTTGATTGGTTTAATCTGTGGAACAGAAGGGATGAACAGTAGATTTTAATTAAAAAAAAAAAAATAGTGAACATGAAGATGAATAGAAACTATACAATCTGAAAAACAGACAAAAGAAATGAAAAATGAACACAGCCTCAGAGAAATGTGGTGTGGTAGTTAAGTTTGTGTGTCAACTTGGCTGGGCCTGGTTGAGTGGCTGGGCAGCTGAATGTAGTTATTCCTCATGGTGAGATTGGTAATTAGCTCCATAGTGGAATCTATTGGGGCAGCTGAGTAGCTGTTTTAGGGATGTGGTCTGCTTTCCGTATATAAGAAATGTCTTTGGGAATGGTCTCGAGTTTATGCCATGCTTGATCCCTGCATGTAGCTGTGTTGTTGTTCAGCAGCTCTGCCATGCTCTGCTGACCTTGGGACTTTCAATGGACTTGAATTAATACCTTTCTGTGTGGTTTAGTAACATTGGGACTGTGCCATTTTATTTGTTGACCTTGGGCTTGTTAGCCTCAGCAGCCAGTAGCTGCCTGAGTGAAGAGATGCCTCTAGCTTCAGTGGGCTGGGAGCAAGAGGCAGAGCTGAAGCCCAAGGTTGAGAGGCTTTCATCTAGCTCCTACAGTCTGGCACTTTGAACTTGGACTTCTAGCCTCTTGAACTATAAGAGAATAAACTCCTGCCTGTTAACCATTTGTGGTATTTTCTTGTCAGAGCAGCACTAGGTAACCAGAACATGTGGGATAGATACCATTAATTGTAGCACAGCACACATATGGATGGATCAGAAAGAGAGGGGAGAAAGGGGTAAAAATACATTGAAGAAGTAAAGGCTAAAATTTCCCAAATTTATTGAAAAACATCAAACATCACAGCCAGGAAGCCCAAAGGAGGACAAACATAAAGATGTCCACACATCATAGGGAAAATGCTGAAAGCCAATGTGAAGACATCTTGAAAGCATCAAGAGAAATAAGTCTCATATCTTACAAAAGACTCTCAATAATATTCTCTCATCAGAAGTAAAGGAAGTCAGAAAACAGTGGGATAATACATTCAAAGAAAAACTCAAAGAAAAGCTGTCAACCAAAAAACTTATATCTAGAACAGATATCTTTCAAAAATGAAAGCAAAATACTAAAGGACACAAACTATAGAAATTGACTCAAGAAGAAACAGATAATCTGAATAGATCTTTAACAAGTAAAGAGATTGAATTAGTAATTAGATTGAATGAATTACTCATGAGGAAAAGTGCAAGCATCCATAGCTTCATTCACCAATAATACCAACCATGTACACAAGAGCTGATACAAATTCTTCACACACTCTTGTGAAATACAAAAGAGGACAGAACTTTTCCCAAATCATACTATGTGCTCAGCACTTCTCTGATACTGGAGTATCAGACAAGGACATCAGAGAAGAATATCACAAGAAAGTAAAACTATGGGATCATGTTGTTGGAAGGGACCATTCCCTGGAGAAAGATATCATGCTTGGTAAACTGAAGCATCAACAAAAAAGGAGAAGGCCCTCGACGAGACAAATTGACACAGTGGCTGCAACGATGGGCTCAGGTATAGCAGGGATTGCGACTGGCACAGGACTGGGCAGTCTGTACCTGGGGTCGCTATGAGTTAGAGACTACTTGATGGCACCTAACAACAAAAACAACACACCCATGTGTATACATAGATTTGACAGAGGATATTTCTACATATGTATTTATATGTGGTGCAAATATATATGAATATAGTAGAGCATACAAGGGGCAAAACTATGAAAATTTCTTAGCCATAACCAAACACTCTGAGGGAAGGAGTCACTGGGTCTAAGGGTTCAGGACCATAGTCTCTGGTGACATCAAGGTCAACTGTCATAACATAGTCCACAAAGGCAATGTTCTACATTCTACTTTGGTGAATAGCAATGATAATAGTTGTTTGCTATTTGTGATAGTTAAGCTTGTGTGTCAACTTGGCTAGGCCTGGTTGAGTGGCTGGGCAGCTGGATGTAGGATTCCCCATGATGAGACTGGTAATCAACTCCATGGTGGAATCTATTGTGAGCAGCTGAGAGCTTCTTTGGGTACATGGTCTGCTTCCCATATGTAAGAAACAGCTTTGGGAATGGTCTCTAGCTTATGGCACGCTTGAACCCTGCATGTAGCTGTGTCGCTGTTCAGCAGCCTGCCTTGCTATGCCGACCTTGGGACTTTCAATGGACTTGAATGAATGGCCTGCCATGTGGTTTGGTAACACCGGGACTGTGCCTTTTCATTTGTCGACCTTGGGTTTGTCAGCCTCAGTAGCTAGCAGCTGCCTGAGTGGAGAGATGCCTCTAGCTCTTAGCTCCAGTGGTCCAGGAGCAAGAGGCAGAGCTGAAGCCCAAGGTCGAGGGGCTTTCACACAGCCCCTAGAACCTGGCACTTGGAACTCAGACTTAAAGCCTCCAAATTGTAAGAATAAACTCTTGTTTGTTAAGGCCATCCCATTGGTGGTATATTTTTGTCAGAGCAGCACTAGGTAACCAGAATACCCTTCAAGCCTGGAACTAAACCCACTCCCATGGCTCAACTTTCAGCCAAACAATGTTGTTGTTGTTGTTATTTGCCATCGAGTCAGCCCCGACTCATAGCGACCCCTCCTTGGGTTTCTGAGGCAGTATCACTACGGAAGTAGGAATGCCCAACCTTCCTTCCGAGGAGTGGCTGGTGGGTTTGAACTGCCAGCCTTCTGGTTAGCAGTCAAGTGCCTTAGGCACTATGCTACCAGAGCTCCTAGCCAAACAATAGACAGGCCTATAAGGTGAACAACAGGAGCTCTGGCAGCACAGTGCCTAAGGCACTTGCCTGCTAACCAGAAGGCTGGTGGTTCAAACACACCAGCCACTCTCAGAAGGAAGGTTGGGCAATCTATTTCCGAAGCGATACTGCCTCAGAAACCCAAGGAGGGGTTGCTAGGAGTCGGTCCTACTCAATGGCACACAACAAAAATAACAACAACATAAGATGAACTCCATCTCCATAGCTCCATAGTACCTGGAAGCTATACATTCATTAAAACAATCAACCACAAAAAATCAAAAGGGCAGCATTTGCTCAGGGACAAACTGAAAAGGCAGAAAGGGACAAGAAAGAAGAACTAAGGGAAATTGTAAACATAGTGCTGTTACATTGTGGAGATTGCAATGAATGCCACAAAACAAAATGTGTATGTGCTACTGAATAAAAAAGAAATTTTCTCTGTAAATTTTCACCCAAATCACAACTTTTTAAAAAATACAAAAAAAACAAAAATGAAAATACAGTATTTAAAAATATTTGCAGAAAATATTGGCAAATCATGTATCTGATAGAGGTCTTATATCTAGAATATATGAAAACAACAACTCAAGAATAAAAAGATTAATAATTTCATTAAAAATGGGCAAGGGATCTGAACAGATACTTCTTCAGAGAAGATACACAAATGGAACAAAAGTACATGAAAAGATGTTTGACCTTATTGGTTATCAGAGAAATACAAATCAAAGCAACAATGAGATACCACTTCACACTTACTAAGATGGAGAAAATCAGTCAGATAATAACAAATATTGGCAAGGATATGGAGATACTGGAATCCTCATACACTGCTAGTAGAAATGTAAAATGGTGCAGCCACTTTGAAAAAGAGTCTGGTGGTTCCTCAAACAATTCAACATATGTTTATGATATGACCCAGCAAGTCTACTCCTAGGTACATATCCAAGAAAAATGAAGATGGATGTCCACACAAAAAACTTATGCATGAATTTTTACCATTATTAATAATAACCAGAAGCAAATACAAAATACAACCTAAATGTCTATTAACTACTGAATGGATTTAAAAAAAAAAAAAAAAAACAGTCACGGAATCAATTCCACCACATATTGACTCGTATAACTATGCAATGGCATACTATTCAGCATTCTGTGTAATGAAGTATTGATTCATGTCACAACATGGAAACATGGATGAACTTTGAAACATTATTCTAAATAAAAGAAACCAATAACAATAGACCAGATATTATATGATTTCATTATAGGAAAGGTTGAAAATAGGCAAATCCATAGACAGAAAACAGATTCGTTGTTGCTGAGGTCTGAGAGCATTTGGGGTAAACAAGTTGGTAGCTAAAGGGTATAGGATTTCTTTCATTTCTTTCTTTCTTTTTTTGAATAATATGTTATTGTATTTTTGGTAAAGTGTACAGAGAAAAATAGCTTCCCATTCGACAATTTCTATTCATATTGTTCAGTGGCATTGGTTATGCTCACATTGTATCAACATTCTCATTATTTCCATTCTTATTGTTCCAGTTCCAGTAACCAAATCTCCCTGCACCCCTATCTTCTCATCTTTATTTTGGAGTAATTGTTGACCACTTGGTTTCATAATGATGACTTTTTTAAAGGAGCACAATATGGAGTTTCTATTTGAGATGACAAAAAGGTTGTAAAATTAACTGTGGTTATACATATTTATGACTATAGTAAATACCACTTAATTGCACACTTTAAATGGATAAATTAGGTGGCATATGAATTATATCTCAAGCTGTTACAAAATTACAACACACAGCTACACTATTAAACTTGTAGAGGTCACATCAACATCTGGACAGAAAAAAATTACTGAAGTAACCAACATTTATTTTAGAATTAAAGTAACTTTAAAATTGTTTTTTTCTCCTCCCCCCACTTTGGTCTAATTCATTCCAAACTCATAAATCATTTGGGAATTTAAAAACCTAACAAAAATTGCTCTAGTGAGGGTTCACTGGGAGGGAATGTTTAAACAATGAAAACTGATTGGAGTGTCCCAAAGTTATATATAAGTAGCATATGCTACAGGGGTCCATTGTTAAGTTTCCTGTATATCACGTTCAGTGCAATGTGTTTAAGTTAAATATTATATCACACATAATAAAGAGTTAAACATTAAATCACACACAATGAAGAGTTAAATATTAAATAATACACAATGAAGAGTTATATACTTTGCCTGGGAAGGCGGTGGGCGTGGTTTCAATTAAGAACTGTGGGTTCATATAAAAACATCTAAGTCTTTCATCACGCATCTTAATGTTTCAGAAAAGAGATAAAGTAAGCTGTTCTACACTTCTGCTGCTTGATGGATATCCTTCTGCTATTATCATACATTTCTGTATTCACATTTCTATATTCTCAAAGGAAAATCATTGTTTGCTTACTGTGATCTGAATGGGAAATCTGAACCTGGCAAAACAGCCAAACATCCACAGAACAGAACATTGAATCTGCTTGTAAACTTGTTTAGGCACCCTGGTGACACAGTGGTCTGAGCTCCAAACAATAATTTTTACTATTCCACTTATTGTAAGTCACCAAAATTTCAAAATTTGATTCTGTTCTCGTTTTGTGTTTCCTCAACCATGACTGAACAAGTTCAAACCAGTTTGAACCTGTTTGGTTTTTTTTTTTTACTTTCAGATCTCAAATTTATATTCTGCAAATGGATAACCTAGAGGAATTTCATTTGAAATTTGGCAAGCAAATCTGTTCCTTATATTGCAAATACTATTGCATTTTTACATTAACTCAAATTTTATTTATCCCAAGATTTTGTAATTAGTTTTGAAAGTAGCAATATTAAACTATTTCTTTCTACACATTCATTAGTAATTAAATCTAAATTGACAGTGATGTCCAGTTTTAATTACTGTCCCAAAACATTTCAATACAAAGAAAAACACATGTAAAATACACTATCTTTTATTAAAAATTCAGTATTTTAAAATATATTAGAATTCACTGCAGCCCTGAGTCACTTTAAAAATCATATTGTGATTACAACTCTTGACATACCATATAGAAAAGATGTAACTTTGAAGAACAAGGTGTACCTGACCCAAGTGGTGGTATTTTCAATGGCATCATATGCATATAAAAGCTGGACGATGAATGAGGAAGATGGATGAACAAATGATACATTTGGATTGTAGTGTTGGAGAAGAATACTGAAAATACCACAGACTGCTAAAAGAATGAAAAATCTGTCTTGAAAGAAGTACAGCTGGAATGCTACTTAGAAGTGAGAATGGCCAGACTTCATCTCCTGTACTTTGGTCATATTGTCTGAAGGGACTGGCAACCTGTAGAAAGATATCATGCTTGGTAAAGTAGATGGTCAGAAAAAGGGGAATATCCTGAATGAGATGGATTGACACTGTGGCTGCAATGATGGGCTCAAGCATAGCAACAATTGTGAGGATGGCACAGGACTGGGCAGTGTTTCATTCTGTTGTCATTAGGTTGCTATGAGTCAGAGCCAACTTGAAAGCACCTAACAACAACACAACAACATACTGTATAAACTCTAGGTTGAAGATTTGAAATAATTGTTCAGTAGGAAATCTTCAACTTATTACTATAGAATGAATATTCTGAAAACAAACTTAATTTCGATGTAGGTGACATTTCACTACAAACACTTAATGTCACATAAAATTGATAATTTATTCATAAAAGAAAAGAAATAAAAAGTGTGCTATTATACCTAACACATTAATACATAAAGTCAAAGACAAACAAAATATTTAGTAATTTAGTATTTACCCCAGTTCTAAGGTGAAGAATTGTACTAACATTGCATAATATAAACATTTTATTGTTGTTGTTGTTATGTGCCGTCAAGTTGGACCCGATTCATAGCGACCCCTCCTTGGGTTTCAGAGGCAGTATCAATATGGAAGTAGATTGCCCCATCTTCCTTCAGAGGAGTGGCTGGTGGGTTTGAACCACCAGCCTTGTGGTTAGCCTTAGGCACTATGCTACCAGAGCTTCTAAACATTTTATTACATAGATATAATTCATATACTATTAAGAAACTATCATTGCAATAAGCCATAATTACACCTAATTAAAACAATAGCCTCTAATATTTTTCCATTTAAGCTATTCATAGCATAGTGCCTAAGGCACTTGACTGCTAACCAGAAGGCTGGCGGTTCAAACCCACCAGCCACTCCTCGGAAGGAAGGTTGGGCAATC
>NW_006921620.1:13056388-13072117 GCF_000298275.1 Orycteropus afer afer | reverse complement strand
TTTTTTTTTTTTTTTTTAAATTCAGGTTTTGGTTTCACTTTTGTGAAATTTTATTTATTTATTTTTTGGTTTTGTTTTTTGGTTCTATTCGTTTGAAACCCTGGCAAGTAGTTAAACACTTGGCTACTAACCAAAAGTTCTCCATTTGAATCTACTGAAGAAAGATGTGGAAGTTGTTTCCACAAAGATTACAGTTTTGGAAACCCTATGGACCAGCCCTACTTATAGGGTCACTATGAGTCAGAATCAACTCAATGACAACAGGTTAGTTTTTTTTTTTGTTTTGTAAACTTGTTTAGCAAAAGGAGGTTTATTAACTCAGACTATGTTCAGTTATCATCTACATTAAAATAAAATTGTTTTTTAAATTTTTCCTTTTTCTTGTACAGGGGCAACTTCATTAGCATTAGCATGCAGAAGGGAAACAATCTGTGAGTACACTCCTCTGCCAGACCCAAAAGTAGGTTGGCTTTCCCTGATGATGGGAACATGGGCAACAATTACCAGGATGTGACCTTACGTGCAGCTGTGGCAAAGACAAGCACAGTGGGATCATTAGAGAGGTCACCTACATATCCATCCTTTAAAACTGGAGTTCATAAAGAAAGTTCACGCTCACTAATCTCTTATTTCTGCTCATTTACTGTGAGGTGCTCTGGTAGCACAATGCCTAAGGCATCTGACTGCTGACCAGAAGGTTGGTAGTTCAAGCCCACCAGCCACTTTATGGGAGCAAAACTGGGCAATCTACTTGCATAGAGATTTACTACCTTGGAAACCAAATGGAGGTCACTATGAGTCGGAATTTACTGTGGGCATTATTAACCCCCTCTCACGGATGAAGGAGAGAAGGTTGAAAAGATAATCAAATTTACATTTGTTTTTTCTTTGTCTTCACCCATGTTAGGATGTGTCTACCCTTTAATTAGTGGTTTACCCTCTCTTCCCCACCCATCACTGGTAACAAAAATATATTCCTTTTTTTTTTCCTTTTTGTGAAACCCTTTCCTTTATTTCTTACAATAGTGGTCTCACACAGTGCTTGTCCTTTTGTGATTGACTAATTTCACTCAGCATAATGTCCTCTCAGTTCATCCGTGTTATGTTTCACAGACTCATCACTGTCCTTTAATATTGCATAGTACCACATTGTGTGTACGTACCACAGTACAGTAATCCATTCTTCCGCTGATGGGAATTTAGGATATTTCTATCTTTTTTCTATTGTAAATAGTTCTGTGATGAATATAGGTATGCACATATTTGTTGGTGTCATGGCTCTTATTTCTCTAGGATATATATTTAGTAGTAGGATTCCTGGATCATATGGCATTTCTATTTCCAGTTTAAGGAAGTGCCATACTGTTCTCCACAGTGGTTGCACCACTTTACAGTACCACTAGCAGTGTATGAGGGTTCTAGTTGCTTTACATCCTGGGCAGCATTTGTTTTTTTTTTTGAACTCTGCTATTAGATATTATTTATCTTATCATTGTTTTGATTTGTATCTGTCTAATGGCTAATGATCATCAGTGTTTCTTTACGTGCTTGTCAGCTGCCTGAATGTCTTCTTTGGTGAAATGTTTGTTCATGTCCTCTGCCCATTTTCCAAATGGATTATTTGTCTTTCTGTTGTTAAGGTGTTGAAGTTTTCTATAAATTTTAGACCACTTGTCCAATATGTTGTTGCCTCAATTTTTTTTTTTCTCAATCTGTGGATTCTCTTTTTATTGTTTTTGGTGAAATCATTTGATGAGCACAAGAATCTAATTTTTATGAGGTCCCAGTCATCTATCTAGGAGCTCTGGTAGCATAGTGGCTAAAGCACTTGACTGCTAACCAGAAGGCTGGCGGCTCAAACCCACCAGCCACTCCTCGGAAGGAAGGTTGGGCAATCCTGCTTCCATAGTGATACTGCCTCAGAAACCCAAGGAGGGGTCGCTATGAGTCGACCACATAACAACAACAACAACAGTCATCTATCTTGACTTCTCATGTTTGCACATTTTTAGTTATGTTGAATAGTGTATTTATGCCCTGAATTATGTCCTCTAAGCTTGTCTCTATTTTTTCTTTGATAGTATTCATGGTGTTAGATTTTATGTTCAGGTCTTTGATCCAACTTGAGTTCATTTTTGTACATGGGTCCCATTCATTTTTCTGCAAATGGAAACAGCAGTTAAGAAATAAAATCACATACCACACTGGGCAAATCTGCTACGAAAGACTTCTTTAAAGTGTTTAAGAACAAAGATGTCACTTTGAAGACCAAGGTGCACTTGACCCAAGCCATGGTATTTTCTATAGCCTCATTTGCATGTGAGAGCTGGACAATGAATAAGGAAGTCCGAAGAAGAGATGATGCTTTTGAGTTGTGGTGTTGAAGAATATTGAATGTACCAAGGACTGTCAAAACAATGAAAAGATCGGTCTTGGAGGAAGTCCAGCCAGAATGCTACCTTGGGCCCCAGCCTTGACATGGAGCCACCCCCAAGAAAAAGCAGCCTCCAAGCCCCAGGCCAGCCTACCTCAGGCCCTAGGATGAGGTAGGTAAAGAGCAGCCCCCAGGTGAAAAGGAGCTTCCCCTAAGGGAAAAGCAGCCCCTAGCCCCGGTCCCACCTACCTCAGGCCCCGGCCTTAATACAGAGCTGTCCCCAAGTAAAAACCAGCCTCCAAGTGTCGGGAAAGAACATTTCACAGAGGAAGAAAAATCAGGATAGTCACTGAAATCCAAAATAGTGATTCAATATGAAAATATCTAAAAGCATAGAGCAAACAAAAAGAGATAGGAACATTAAGGGATAAGATGAAGAAATTTAAATGATCGGTTTAGGGGACCTAGTATGAGAATAGTAAGAGTTCTAGTTAAAAAAAAAAAAAAAAAAAGATGGAAAGAGATACAAATAAATAAATAATAGAACATTGCCCTGAGCTGAAAAAGCCCTTGAGTCTTTAGATTGTAATAGAGTACAGGCAACATTGAAAAGACACAGATGGGGCTTCTGGTAGGTAAGATGGAGGTACAGGCAGATAAGCGACAAAGACCTTCTTCAACAAACAAAAGAAAAACCAACTGACAGAGATATAGAAGATAATCCTGGAACTCTGAGCTTTGAAGGGAACTAAATAGAAGTGTATTAGGCACCAACTAGTGGAAAGACCTTAACAAAAACAGTGAGTACAGAGACAGTTGGAGCTGTGGACTGTCAGCTACTCTGATGAGACCAACAGACTGAATATTTCCAAGAGGTGTTGGGACCTCAGAATTGACCTAAAGATCAGTCCCAGCCACCAAGGGCTGCAAGGAAAACTGCTCTGGTGGCCTATGACTAGGAAGGGAAACAGGAAAGAGGGAGACAGCATGAGCTGTGGATTTTCTGCTGTTCAGAGGGTGCAGCCATTTTGGATATTTAAACTGACCAAGGGCACAGCCATTTTGAATCTTTAAAAGTGGCAACCATTTTGGATTTTAAAGTGATAGTATTCTCATTTAGATTCCAGGGACCTAAGAACAGGCTCTGTTTGCCAGGGGCGGCAAGGACATATGAGAGGCTGACAAAGGAAAGGAGACAGGTGGTGAGTGTGTAAGTGCTGTCAACTAGTGAATAGAGGAGCACAGCACAGTACCCTTCCTGTATAGATAACATACAAACAAAACAAAGAAAATGAAAAATGTGGGCAAGTCACTCCAACATATACTCACCAATTAAATATAAATGCAAAAACATCACAATGCCTCAGAGACAACAGAGCATCACAGTCCACACAAGAAGTAAGATAAAGCAGGAGAAACAAGGGACCAGGAGCCAGACCCAAAACACATCCCTGAGGAAGATACAGCATTGGAACTCCCTGATAAGGAATTCAAAAGAATTATATTTAGGTATCTTCAAAGGATTGAGACAGAGATCAAGGAAAACATAGAAAAAACCCTAGAAGAATTTTGGAAGAAAATACAAGAACAAAATGACAAAACAAATTAAAAATTATAAATGATTCTAAATCCACAGATAGAAATCCAGAAGATTAATACTAAATTGTCAGAAATAGATAACACATTGAATGGGCAAAGGAGTAGAATTGATGCAATGAAAGACAGAATTAATGAGATTGAAGACAAATACCTGAATACTTCTTTGGAAAGGGATCAATCAGAGAAAAGATCAAAGCAAAATGAAGAAAGCCTAAGGTTCATGTGGGATATCATCAAAAGGAATAAACTACATGTCATTAGAATTCCAGAACAGGAAGAGAAAAATAAAAACACTGAGAAAAAAGAATTGTTGGAGGAGAACTTCCTGATATGATGAAAGATTAGAATATATCCATTCAGGAAGTACAATGAACCCCAAACAGGATAGACCCCAAAAGAAAAACACCAAGACATATCATCAAACTCACCAAAACCAATGATAAAGAAAGCACAATGAGAGCAGCACGAGAAAAACAAAAAGTTACCTACAAGGGACAGCCAATAAGACTAAGCTTGGATTTCTCAACAGAAACCATGCAGGCAAGGAGACAGTGGGATGGTATATATAAAACACTGAAAGAGAAAAATTTCCAACCAAGAATTATGTACCCAGCAAAATTGTCCCTCACATATGATAGTGAAATTAGGACATTTCCAGATAAGCAGAAATTAAGGGAATTTGTTAAAACCAGACCAACCTTACAAGAGATGCTAAAGGGAGCCCTTTGGACAGAGAAGCAACAACAGCCAACAACAACTGACCATTAACACACAGGATGATATAACCCAGAAACCAATCCAACTATGGAAGTATCCAAAGTAAATAAGCCTACAAGATTGTTAACAGGGAACCAGAGACACCAACTCACAAATGAGGACAACTACAAACCAAAAAGAGGGAAAAAAAAATCTGTGTCATTACAGAACTTCAAGATGGTAGGGAAATCAAGACAACTACAAGATAGAACAGAGTGTTCTAAACTTGGGAAGAAAACTATAAATCACAGGGTAACCTCAAAGAAAAATGATAAACCTTCACATCAAATAAAAAAGAGGACCAGCATAAATATTCAGCAAATACTGAAACAATACCAATGAAGGAAGTGATAACATGATTCATAAACAAAATGAGCTCAGCATAGAAAATTATATGGAACAAAGAAATCAACACAATGAAAAAACACATGACAAAAATGACAGCAACAAATTCATATTCATGTATCTGGCAAGGGACTTATCTCTAAGATTGATGGAAAACTCCAATGCCTCAACAGCAAAGGAGGGAAAGGGAGGGAACAGTGCAAAATAAATAAATAAATAAGAAACCCTATGGGGGCAGTTCTTCTGTGTCCCATAGAGTCGTTATGGATCAGAATCAACTCAGTGGCAGTGGGTTTTGTTTTTTCTTTTGATTATTCACACTGCAAAACATAATATACCAATTCAATAATTTGTACAAGTAAAAAAAAGAAAAAAAGAAAAGACACACATGTAGTTATGTTGCTTTTGTTATTAGGTGCCATTAAGTTGTTCCAACCCATGTATAACAGAACAAAACACTGTCCAGTCCTGCGCCATCCTCACAATCTTTGCTATGCTTGAGCCCATTGTTGCAGCCACTGGGTCAATCCATCTCCTTGAGAGTCTTGCTCTTTTTCACTGACCTTCAACTTTACCCAGTATGATATCCTTTTCCAGTGACTGCTCCCTTCTGATAATATGACCAACGTACGAGAGACAGTCTGGCCATTCTCACTTCTAAAGAACATCCTGGCTATACTTACTCCAAGACAAATTTGTTCATTCTTCTTGCAGACCATTCAATACTCTTCTCCAACACCACAATTTACATGCATCAGTTCTTCTGCAGTCTTCCTGATTCATCGTCCAGCTCTCACATGCATATGAGGCTATTGAAATACCAAGGCTTGGGTCAGGTGCACTTTGGTCCTCAAAGTGACACCTTTGCTCTTCAGCACTTTAAAAGAGGCCTTTTGTAGTTGATTTGCTACATTAATAGCATGAGGAAGGGAATCTTGTAAAACACTGCAGTTATCACAAAAACACAGCAAGGAAAAAAATTAAGAGCTTCATACAGAATTATTTGAGGAAAAGAAGAAATCAACACATGATGATAATTCACCAGAAAAACAATCATGAAGCATAAGTAAATAAATAACCAAAACTCTAGGACAACACACCAAACATCATTAAATATACCAGTTGTGTAATAAAGAAGTTAACCTTGCCCAAAGAGAGATCTGGCCTTTGCTCCCAGCTCTTGGGAATATAATCTCTAAACCTTTGGAATGTTATGCTAATAACAGTGCCTTTGTTTATCTGGGTGTTGTGGGGCACAGCAGATATTCTAACAATATGATTTAGAGTGAGGCTTTAGGCCACATTAGATAGTCTAATACCTGGATTTAGGGTGTGGTTTTGGATTATCTGGTATTAGCTTGTCCCATAGAAGGGGTGGAGACTGAGCTTAGCCACACGGGTCAAATTGTTATGGGTTGAACTCTATCCTCAAAAAAATATATGTTGAAATTACCGTTCTAGGACCTGTGAATATGACCTTTAAAAACTGGGTTTTTGAAAATAAAATGAGTTAAGATGAGGTCATTAGGTTAGGCCCTAATCCAATATCTCTGGTGTCTTTGTAAGAAAAGTAAGAGACACAGACAAACACAGTAAAATGTTCTTATGAAGGTGGAAACAGATGAATTATGTTGCCATAAAACAAGGAATGTCTGGGGCTATCAGAATTTGGAAGAGACAAGGATAGTCTCCTAGAGGGTTCTAAGGGAGTATGTTTCAAGTCATCCAGTTTATGATACTTTATTATGTCAATCCTAGGGATTAATATATGGATCTACTTTACTGAGTTCCAATAACTGACATGAAGGCTCAGCTGAGCTTCTCTGATTGGCAATATTTGGAGAAGACAATTGGAAGCTCTATGCTTTAACAGTTACTGATCACTACCACACACATCTCTTCTCTTTGCTGAATTTAATCTGAACCCTTTAATTGTAATATATTATGCGTAGTGCCTAAGGCACTTGACTGCTAACCAGAAGGCTGGCTGTTCAAACCCACCAGCCACTCCTCGGAAGGAAGGTTGGGCAATCTACTTCTGTAGTGAATTGCCTCGGAAACCCAAGGAGGGGTCGCTATGAGTTGGGTCTGACTCAATGGCACATAACAACAACAACATGATCCTAACAGCTTTCAGCAACTACTTTGAGTCCTTCGAGTGAATTACTAAACCTGAGGGTAGTCTTCAGGACCTCCAAGCTTGCAATTAGTGTCAGAAGTGAGGGTGATCTCGAGGATTTCTCTGGGACTCTATAATACTCTGAACAACATTCGTGGCTATGGAAAAATAAATAAATAAATCCTCAATGCCCCCAGGTAAAATTATCAAATAACTTACAAAGCCACAAAAATCTGTCATATACACACTCTCACGATGTGCATGTAGTCTTTGGTACTTCTGACCCCCAAAAAACTGAGCTTACATGCATTTTACAATCTAAAATGGTGTTAACCTTAAAAATAAAGAAGCAATCCAGCAAATTCAAAGACTATTAAAAATTTTTCTAGTTAAATTGTATAATTAAGTTTATATTGTCATAGCGAGATTGTTTTAAAAAAATAAATTTCAAATTGGTTTGTCTCTGGCTGATATACATACAAATAGTTGAAATATATAACCTCTTAATATTTAGCCCTAACCCTACATTGGTTCAGATTTTAAATCCTGGAAGTTATGTCTGTATTATGATGTTGCCCATCTGATACCACTGACACATAGATGTTTAAGCCTCTAAACCATACTTAGAACCGACAAAGCAGGCTGTGGATTTCAACATAATTATCATCATGGCTGTTAAAATTAGAATGCACACTCATAACAAGCTATAAATTTTGTGTTTTCTAAGGATGGTTACTTTTAAAAATAAAAAAGTGTTAGAAAACTTAAATAGACCAATTACAGTGGAAAATACTAGAAAGGAGGCTAAATACTTATCATTGGGGAAAACAAAAGACTAAGCCTAACAGCTTCACAACTGACTTAATATTTACAGAATAGGTAATTTTAACATTAAATTATTCTAGTTTATAAAAAAGGATCAAATTTTTTCACAACTCAATCTAGAGGGAGAGCATAGCTTTAATAGTGACATATGATAAAATCATAGTTAAAGGGAACTGCAGATGAATCTCAGTTATGAATACAAGTGAAACTTTTAAAAAGTAGTTAAGTAGCAAACAACTAATACACTCTGACTAGGAATACAAGGGTGGTTCATGGCAATATTATCTATCACTACTATCTATTATATCAATAAATTGCAAAATTAAAAAAATTATGTATATATGAAAATAGTAATATTGATGAGTTCTTTGATAAAATTAAGCAGACATTTCTAAAAGAAAATTTATAAATCAGTTAGAGTAGAATGCATCTATGTGAATATAATAAAGCTTTTTATAAAAACCCACATCAAGTAATTTTCACTTGTTAAATACTAAAATAATTCCTACTGAAATCAGTAACTAAACAAGAATGATTATTTTCATTATTATTATTCAACATTGTTTGGGAGTCTAGGAAATTAAAGGAAGAAAAATAAATAATGGTGTTTATATTTCAACATAAAGAGATATAGCTCACTTTTTGCTAGCAAGTTGTTTGAATAATTAGAAAATCTTAAAAGAATTGTGAAAAAAAATTGCCATTAGAATTAATACATTAAATCCAGGAGGTTAGATATAAGATAAATACATAAAAACTAATAGTTTTTCTCTTATTTGCAATAAGTATGTAAAAATAAGAAAGCAATTCACTTCTAATACAAAGAAAGAACGTAACTATCCAGGAATGAATTAACAAGAAACAGGATCTATGAAAAATATTAAAAACATTGTTGTTGCTGTTGTTAGGCAGGAACAAAGGTACCTTGGTCAAGTAGGTTCTGACTCATAGCAACCCTAAGTACAGCAGAAGGAAACACTGCCTAGTCCTCTACCATCCTCACAAGTGCTGCTATACTTGAGCTCATTATTGCAGCCATGGTGTCAATCTATCTCTTTGAGGGTCTTCCTCTTTTTTGCTGACCCTCTCCTCTACCAAGCATAATATCCTTCTCCAGGCACTGGTCTTTCCTGATAACATGACCAAAGTTTGAAAGACAAAGAAAGTCTGGTCATTCCCACCTCTAAGGAGCATTTTGGCTTTACTTCTTCCAACATAGATTTGTTTGTTCTTCTGGCTGTCCATGGTATACTCAGCATTCTTCACCAACACCATACTTCACAGACATCAATTCTTTGGCCTTCCTATTCATTGTCCAACTATTACATACATATGAGGCTACTGAAAATATTACGGCTTGTGTCAGTGCATCTTAGTCTTCAAAATGGTATCTTTGCTCTTTAACACTTTAAAGAGGTCTTTCGCAGCAGATTTGTCCAACGTAGTATGTCATTTCATTTCTTGATTGCTGCTTCCACAGGCATTGATTGTGGACCCAAGTAAAATGAAATCCTTGACAACTTCAATCTTTTCTCCATTTATCATGATGTTGCTTATTGGTCTGATTATAAGGAGTTTTATTTTATATTGAGGTGCAATCCATACAGAATGCATAGTTGCTGATCTTCATTATTGTTTCCAGTTCTCTTCATTATCAGCAAGGTGGCTTGTCATTTGCACACTGTAGGTTGTTAAAGAGTCTTCATCTAATTCTGATGCTGTGTTCTTCTCAATATACTCCAGCTTCTTGGATTATTTGTTCAGCATACAGATTGAATAAGTATGGTGAAAAGATACATCCCTGACACATACCTTTCCTAATTTTAAATTCCCTTGTTCTGTTTGAAAGGAGCTCTGGTGGCATAGTGCCTAAGGCATTTGACTGGTAACCAGAAGGTTGGTAGTTCAAACCCACAAGCCACTCCGCAGAAGGAAGACTAGGCAATCTATTTCCATAAAGATTTATCACCTCGGAAACCCAAAAGGTCGCTATGAGACAGAATCAACTTGATGGTAGTGAGTTTGTTGTTGTTGTTGTTCTGTTTGAATGACTACCTCTTGGCCTATGCACTTATTCCTCATGAGCATAATTAAGTATTCCGGAATTCCCATTCTTCACAATGTTATCCATATTTTTTTATGATTCACATAATTGTATGCCTTTGCATAGTAAGATACAGGTAAGCATCTTTCTGGTATTCTCTTTCAGCCAAGATCCATATGACATCAGCAATGATATCCCTTGTTCCCTGTCCTCTTCTGAATCCAGCTTGAATTTCTGGCAGTTCCCTGATGATGTAGTTCTTGCAGTTGTTCTTGAATTATGTTCAGCAAAATTTTACTTGCTTGTGATATTAATGATACTGTTTGATGTCTATATTCTATTGGATCATCCTTCTTTGGAATGGGCACAAATATGGATCTCTTCCAGTGCTTTTTTTAAAAAGCTTTAGTGAAAGTTAAAAAACAATCTAAACAAATGACAGCATACTGTGGTCTTAGGTGGTGAGATTCAACATACATATGTCACTGAATATTACACAGAAATGTATTACAACACAGTATTTTTGCAGAAGGGTTGGCTAAAGTATCTTAAATTTGTATGGAAAAACAATGCATAAGTAGAATTAAGAAAATTATGGGGACGAAAATAAAAGGAAAGGTAAAGGTATCAGGCAATGAAATAAAGACACTGTAATAAAATAAAATTGAGTTTCATTTCATATTACAAACAAATATGAACACCAGATGGTTTAAAAACTTAAATGCAAAAAGAAAATAAAACAGTCAACCAATCAAACCAACCCAAAACCAACACACAGGAGATCAACTAGGTGATAAGTAGGAAACTGGTTAGCCTTGAGGATTTTGGTCAAAGGCGAAATCTAGAAGCTATAAATAAGATACTTATTACTTGGTTCTACAATCAACACCAATGGAAGCAGCAGTGAAGACATCAGATGACATATTGCATCAGGCAAATCTGCTGCAAAAGATCTCTTTCAAATGATGAAGAGCAAAGATGTCTCCTTGAAGACTAAGGTGTGCCTAACCCACATCATGGTATTTGCAATCACCTCTTAATGCATGTGAGAGCTGGACAATGAATAAGGAAGATGAAGAAGAGTTGATGCTTTTGAGTTGTAGTGTTGGAGAAGAATACTAAGAATACCATGGTCTGCTAAAGGGACTAACAAATCTGTCCTGGAAGAAGTGCAGGAGGAATATTCCTTAGAAGCGAGAATTGCCAGACTTTGGCTCACCTACTTTGGTTATGTTGTCAGAGGAACCATTCTCTGAAGAAGGATTTCATGCTTGGTGAAGTGGAGGGTCAACAAAGAAGGGGAAGGTCCTCAATTAGATGGATAGACACAGTGGCTGCAACAATGGGCTCAAGTATAGCAAGGATCATGAGGCTGGCACAAGACCGGGCAGTGTTTTGTTCTGCCATGCATAGAGTTGCTATAAGTCAGAAATGATGGTACCTAACAACAACAACACAAATAAAAGATTATGTTTCACTATACAAAAGTTAATAACTTTTGAATGGCAAAAACATCAAAAACAAAGTTAATTTAAATGACAAATTAGAAAAAATATTTGCAATGCAGATAATAAAGGTTAATTTAATCTATGGTATTACTCATAAACTCACTCACTGCCATTGAGTTGATTCCATTCATAGCAACCCCTCCTTGGGTTTCTGAGGCAGTATCTCTACAGAAGTAGATTGGTCAATCTTCCTTCTGAGGAGTGGCTGGTGGGTTTGAACCTCCAATCTTCTGGTTAGCAGTGAAATGCATTAGGCACTACACCATCATAGCTCCTAATCAACAGTATACAGCTAACTTTTAAATCTATTTTTATTTAATGGGCTATTTTCATGTAATGGCCCCTATGAATTGGCTCCAGTTTTTTTTATTTTTTCCTAATATGCTGAGTCCATTAACCCAAATATCCTGTTGGTGCCAAACTCAAGTTTTACACATCCAATTGTTTTTAAAATAGTCCCAATAGGTAAATTTTTAGTCACTTAGAGCCTGCATACTTTACATACTCCAGAAAACTGTGTTTAATTATCTGTTCCAAAACCAAAAACCAGACTCACTGCCATCAAGTTGATTCAGACTCATAGCAACCCCTCCTTGGGTTTCCAAGGTAGTATTTCTATGCAAGTAGATTGCCCAGTCTTCCTTCTGAGAAGTGGCTAGTGGGTTTGAACTGCCAGCCTTCTGGTTACCAGTCAAATGTCTTGGCACTACACCAAAAAAACCCAACAACTAAATCTGCTGCCATAAGTCTACTCTGACTCATAGTCACCCCGATAGGACAGAATAGAACTATCTCACAGGGCTTCCAAGTCTATAAATCTTTACTGAAGCAGACTGCCATATCTTTATTCCATGGAAGCAGCTGGTTTGAACCTGCTGACCTTTTGATTAGCAGCTGAACTCTTAACCACTGCACCACCAGGGTTCCTTCAGTATCTGTTGGGCATAAATAAAATATAACTCCGCAATGATAAGGACCCCAAGCCATTGCAGCCCTTCAGAGATGAGCCAGAGACTTCTCACCTCACTACTGATGGATGTGATCTAGACATATATATGTGTGGTAGTTAAGTTTGTGTGTCAAGTTGGCTAGGCCTGGTTGAGTGGCTGGGCAGCTGGATGTAGTATTCCCCATGATGAGACTGGTAATCAACTCCATGCTGGAATATACTGTGAGCAGCTGAATAGCTGCCTTAGGGACATGGTCTGCTTCCTGTATATAAGGAGAAGTCTTGGGGAACGGTCTCTAGCTTATGGTACGCTTGGACCCTGCATGTAGCAATGTCATTGTTCAGCAGTCTGCCATGTTCTGCTGACCTTGGGACTTAAAATGGACTTAAAATGGACCTGCCGTGTGGTTTGGTAACATAGGGACTGTGCCTTTTATTTGTTGACCTTGGGCTTGTTAGCCTCAGCAACCAGTAAAGAGATGCCTCTAGCTTCAGTGGGCTGGGAGCAAGAGGCAGAGCTGAAGCCCAAGGTTGAGGCTTTCACAAAGCCCCTAGAGCTTGGCAATTTGAACTTGGACTTAAAGCCTCCAAACTATGAGAGAATAAACTCCTGTTAAGACCATCCCATTTGTGGTATATTCTTGTCAGAACAGCAATAGGTAACCAGAACAGTATGTTTTTGTTGTTAGGTGCTGCTGACTTAATTTTCAACTCATAGCAACCCCATGTGACAAAGTTAAACTGCTCCATAGGGTTTTCTAGGCTATAATCATTATGGGAGCTGATCACCAGGTCTTTTCTCCTGCAAACCCATTAAGTAAATTAGAACTACCATCCTTTTGGTTAGCAGCGAGTACTTAACCACGGGCCATCTTTATTCTCTCTCCCAGGAGATTTCTAATCCTTCTCCCTTCTGGTGCTTCCCTTCCCTGTGCCACTTGTCTCCTGCTATGAGGAACTGCTCTGCATGCAAGTAGTCAATACATCAGCCCCAATAAATAGCATGTTGTGTAACACTGACAACTTATGATCATACCTTTTTCCTTGATCAATCCTGAACTCCTCAAAATTATTATCAACTTTATGCATTCTATCTAATCTTTTTGCAATAAGGACATTACAACAAATTGTAATAATATCCAGTATTATTAAAATGCATTTGTCCTATGGCCAAAATTTCTTATTAAACCTTTATCTACAAAAGCATTTACTGCAATATTGTTAGTGGTACAAAATCATAACAATAAAAATTAGAATAAAGTGAACAATCAAAAAACAAAAAAAAGATTGAATAAATTACCATAGATTCACATCACAGAATACTTTGCAGCCGTTTAGAAAATACATTAGAGCTACTTGTGACTTTAAAGGATTTTCAGCACATATTGTTGAGTAAGGAAAAGGAGAGGTAAAAGAGCATGCATAATATAGCCTGATTTTTATAAAACAAAGACAAAAAACCTACACATATGTAAGTGTATGTGTATAGGATACTATGAGAATGGAGAAATGTAAAGGATAAATACTAGTTAATATGTGTTATGTGTGTGTGATATAGTTAATGTGCCCCACTAACTGAAAGGTTGGAAGTTTGAGTCCACCCACAGGCAAGATCTAATGAGCTACTTCCAAAAAATCAGCCATTGAAAACCCTATGGAGCACAGTTCTATGCTGACACATGTGGTTGTCATGAGTTGGAGACTTGATGGCAAGAGGTATGAGTGTGAATGATGTGTATGCAGGATAGCAGGAGAAGAGGGGTAATGAAACTCATGCAAAGTTATAAAGGAAAATATAAAGAACTGCACTTAAAAATAAAACAGGTCCTTGTTTAAGCATTTAATGATCTTATTGAGTACCATTTTTCTGCCAGGCACTTTAAATCTACTGTGTCATTTAGCAACCCATGATTTAGAGATTATCTACATTTATTGTCTTCATCTGAGGTAGAGATTACTATCTTCACTATCACCAAGTAAGGAAACCAAAGTTCTGACTGGTTAAATAGCTTGCAAAATGTTATTCAGTAGGTGGCAGAATTCCAGTCTATAAATAATGTTGTTGAGATTTTGCAGAAAGAGGATGAGCCTCTAATCAAAATTTGTTTCTCATGTCAAGACTGATGATTACACAAACATACTCTAAGAGAGTATGAAAAGTGTTATTATTTGTTAATGAGGATTTCTAGGGAGAGTAGGGCAAAGATCTCCCAGACTTGTCTGAAAATAGCTGCAGAACACAGAGAAAGGAGTCTGGACTGAGTTTTTATGGGGCTTAAGGGGTGAGATTAGACTTGCCCATATGTGGGTGGAAGGGGTGCATGGGAGGTGAAGCTTAAAAGCCGTCAGCAATCAAACATCAAAAAATGGAGTTATAGGCTTTATTACAAATGTTTTTAAAATTATATTTATCAATATATAAGAAAAATTCCCACCTTTATATTTAGACGGCATAGTAATTAGGGCATTTGGCTGCTAACCAAAAGGTCAGTGGTTCAAACCCACCAGCCACTCCATGGAAGAAAGATGAAGTGGTCTGCTTTTGTAAAGATTTACAGCCTTGGAAACCCAGCAGGTGTTGCTATGTGTTGGAATCGACTCGATGGCAGCACATTAGGTATTTTGTTTGTATATGTATATCTTTGTTTTAGTTTAACTGATTTGTATGTCTAGATTTTTTTGAGAAACAAATTGTATAAGTGCCAATGTCCCAAAGTATACTCAAAAGTCTTGAGAAATATCTGTTTTTGAAAATCAGTAAAAATTAAATAACCAAAGTATTGGGTTTTAATGTAGATATAAAATTAATTTGAAATTAAAAAAAGAAAAAATAAACTCATCTAAAATCACTTCTGTATGATTAATCTTACCAGAACATAAGGTCCCAGAATGAAAGGAGTGTGTCTTTTCCATCATTATACACCATAAACCAAAACGAAAAACCAAACTCACTGTCATCAAGTTGATTCCAACTCACAGCAACCCCCACTGGGTTTCTGAAGCTATAAATCTTTACAGAAGTAGATCGCCCCATCTTCCTTCTGTGGAGCAGCTGGTGGGTTTGAACTGCTGACCTTCTGGTTAGCAGCCAAATGCCTTATCCACTATGCTACCAGAGCTCCTTACTACACACCATAAGGACGTACAGCTATGCCTTGTAAAAGTAGATACTTAATAAACGAATGGGAGAATAAATTTGATAAAGACTGT
>NW_006921620.1:13043672-13054147 GCF_000298275.1 Orycteropus afer afer | reverse complement strand
TCTTCCAAAATTCTTCTAGGGTTTTTTCTGTGTTTTCCTTGGTCTGTCTTTCAATCCTTTTAAGATACCTAAATGTAATTCTTTTGAATTCCTTATCAGGGAGTTCCAATGCTGCATATTCCTCAGGGATGTGTTTTGGGTTTGTCTCCTGGTCCCTTGTTTCTCCTGCTTTATCTTGCTTTTTGTGTGGAGTGTGATGCCCTGTTGTCTCTGAGGCATTGTGACATTTTTGTGTTCATATTTAATTGATGATTATATGTTGGAATGACTTGCCCACAATTTTTGTTTTGTTTCGTTTGTATATTTTCTCTACAGGCAGGGTACTGTGGTGTGCTCTTTTATTCACTAGTTGACAGCCCTTATACACTCACCACCTGTCTCCTTTCCTGTTGTCAGCCGACCCTGGCAAACAGAGCCTATTCTTAGGTCCCTGGAATCCAAATGAGAATGCTGTCACTTTAAAGTCCAAAATGGTTGCCACTTGTAAACCGTCAAAATGGCTGCACCCTCAGTCACTTTAAATATCCAAAATGGCTGCCACGTGTAAACAATCAAAAAGGCTGCACCCTCCAGACTGCAGAAAGTCCACAGCTCAGATTGTCTCCCTCCTTGCTGTTTCTCTTCCTAGTCATAGGCCACCAGAGCAGTTGTCCCTGCAGCCCTTGGTAAGCGGGGCTGATCTTTAGGTCAATTCTGAGATCCCAACACCATTTGGAAATATTCAGGCTGTTGGTCTCGTCAGAGTAGCTGACAGTCCGCAGCTCCAACCTTCTCTGTACTCACTGTTTTCGTTCACGTTTTTCCACTAGTTGGTCCCTAATCCACTTCTGTATAGTTCCTTTCAAAGCTCAGAGTTCCAGGATTATCTTCTGTATCTCTGTCAATTGGTTTTTCTTTTCTTTGGTGAAGAGGGTCTGAGTTGCTTATCTGCCTCTTCCTCCATCTTACTGGAAGTCTGCCATTGAGTTGGTCCTGACTCCCTTTTTCTTTGATTTGTGGCTACATTCTGCAGAATAGTTAGGGAAGAGTCAGGGAAGACTCAAGAAGAGAGTGTGGAAAATTCTCTGTACCAGTCACTCCACTTTGCAGATTAGCTATGGAAAAACTCTGCCAGGGAAGGTTGTAATGGAGGTCATTGCTGCTTAAGTCTGCAAGTATATTTCTCCCAAAGTAAAATTTTAAAGAAAATTTTGATGCAGTTAAAGTGAACATATTGTATATTGTATACATTTTAATAAATGCTGAATTCATATTAGAATCTACTTCAGTGGCTTAAGGTACTGGTAGAAAAAGAATACAACTATAGCTAGCCATTTTGTATTAAAGCTTTTATTAAAACTGTGTCTTTACATCATATTTAAAACGGCATGTCCCACAGACAGATGTTTAAGGAAAAAATTTCTGTATACGATTATTGGCACACAAATTTAAGAACATAATTAAAACTCAGCTAAATATTTCTATCTATATATATATACATATTCAAATTAATGTCAATGACCTGGAATACCTGAGTTTTCAAGTTGTTGGTTTTCCAGATAGTGTAAAATATTTTCTATCCATTTTATAGAAGACACAGCTCATCTAACCAATAACTTTGGTTGACACATGCTGTCTCCTAAAGATCACAAGAAAGTCCTCATTGGGATTAAGGTTTGTCTTCAGAGGTTTCTTCTAACTGGAGGTCAGTCTGTGATGTAAGGAAGGATTCCCATGTAGCAAGGCACTAAAAAATGGAAACATACCATAATAAGATCAACAAGAGTTATTTTCAATTTTTTAAAAAACTAATAAATACTGACATATCTGTTTATTTAGCAATCTGTACAACTTTCTCCCATCCACTTGCCAAAATCTTTGTCATTTTGTACGTATTTGAATTCTTAATGAGGGATGCTATGGCAGTGGTGGGTATTGTTAAATAAGGGGAAAACTGTATTAACAGTTAAAAGATTAGCAATGACTGCTGCTGTTGTTAGCTGATGTGGAGCTGGCATCCAACTCATACGAAGGACTATTATGCTCCATAAGGTTGTCAATGGCTGATTTTCAGAAGTAGATCATCAAGGCTGTCTTCCTACAGCATCACAGTAACACACAGGCTCCACTGAGCCGACAAGTGGTGGCTGTATTTGAGGTACACTATCCGGGAAGCAAACCCAGGTCTCCTCCATGGAAGGCAAGAATTCTACCACTGACCCACCACTGCCTTCAGCATTAGTTGCTTTAAATAATACACTATTACCCATTGCCAAAAGAAAAAACAACACTACTCTACAGAGAAAAAGAAGGATGTTTTGATTGGAGGAGTTAGGCACTAAGCATCTAGAAAGAGGAATAGTGATACAAGTGTAGCCTCGATCAGATTTTAATCCCACTCCATCAAGGAGCTCTGGTAGCATAGTGCCTAAGGCGCTTGACTGCTAACCTGAAGGCTGGCAGTTCAAACCCACCAGCCACTCATCGGAAGGAAGATGGGGCAATCTACTTCCGTAGTGATACTGCCTCGGGAACCCAAGGAGGGGTTGCTGTGAGTTGGGTCTGACTCAATGGCAAATAACAACAACAACAACAACAACCACCATCAAATGTAAGTCATGTGAATTTGGGAAACTTGGTGAATCTTTATTAGTTTCTTCAGCTATAAACTAGACTAATGATAGTACTTACTATTAGGCAAGTATGAAAATCAGATTAATAAAATCTGATTAGTAAATCTGTATGTAGAATGCTTGGCACAAAGTAAAAGCTAAAAAAAATTAGCAATTATTATGTTATGATGGTCTGTTGGGATCCAGTGGTGAGGTTTTGGCATTAAGATGCCACAAGAAATGAAAAAAGATCAGAAGGGATCGAAGGTGGTAGTGACATATAAACATAAATGTGGCTTATTTCATGATTTTGCATAGGGCTGCTTTTCCCAACAGACTAGTCTAAGTTATCTATGTGAAGTTTATCCACAGCATAATTTTAATACTCTGCAAATATTTAGGATTCTTCTAAACATATTTCCTGGAATCGTGAATCAGCCTAAGAAGCTACACTTAATTAGGAAAGAAAATGTGCTTTTTCCCAAATGTGAACAGACTGTTTTATGTTTTTTTTTAATATAATATACTTCCAAGCTGGACTAGTATTCCTAAATAGTACCTGAAATAGTTAAAGTACTACTACATTTCTTTCTTTCTAATCCTTTTGCAGTTTTAATATGCACATATCTGACAACTAGTTATTAACTGGCAGATCAGAGATTTTTCAAACACTATAAAAGCACAAATAATGAAACAAGGGAAGAAAGAAGACTACAGAGCAACATTTTTAAAGTAGTGAAAGAAAAAATACTGTCAACCTAAAATTCTATACCAAGCAAAAATATCCACTATCAATGAAGTAGAGAAGATATTTTCAAATACAGAAAAGCTATAGAATTTATCACCAGTAGAATATACTACAAAAAATGACACAAGATGTAAATATGGATCTATACACAAAGGAATACACATGGTAACTATATGTACGTTGTTGTTATGTGTTGTCAAGTTGGACCCGACCCATAGCGACCCCTCCTTTGGTTTCTGAGGCGGTATCACAACAGAAGTAGATTGCCCAACTTTCCTACCGAGGAGTAGTTGGTGGGTTTGAACCACCAGCCTTCTGGTTACCAGTCGAGGGCCTACTACACTACAATACAAGAGCTCCCCAATTACATGTAGAGATAAAGAAAATGTTTTTCTTATGTAAATTTATTAAAAATATAATTGACTCTCAATAATAATAATGTCTTATGAGGGGTCTTCTATGTAAGTAAGTATATGACAAAAACAGCATAAAGACCAAAAGGGTAGGAATGGAAAGATATAATCATAAGATGTCATATGATAAGTGAAGTATTATAATATTATTTGAAAGTAGGCTATGTAAGTGTAAGATGCATACAATAAACCTAAAGTAACCAATAAATAATAAAAGAGTTAACACCCAATTGATCAATAAAAAATTAAAAAAATGTAATTATGTAAAACTGACTATAAATGCAAAAGAAGGCAAAAATGAGAGAAAGAGCAAAAAAATAGAGGGAACAAATAGAAAACAAGTAACAAGATAACAGATTCTAACCTAACCAAAACTAATCAACTTAAATGTGAACAGCTTAAACACCTTACTATAAGACAGAAATCGTATATTAAATTAAAAACAAGACCCAATTATATTCTTTTCCTAAGGATTGCACTTTAAATATTTTAACACAAATATATTAAAATTAAAAGGAAATCTTTCTCTCTCTCTACCTCCCTCCCCTCTATAGATATACATATATAAACACATACACATACATGAAACCAAACCAAACTCACTGTCATCGAGTCGATTCACGTGTATATATACACCAGGAAACATGAAAAGAAAGCTGGGTTGCCAATATTAACATCAGAAAAAGTAGATTCAAAGGAAAAATTACCAGATGGGGGGGGGTGCATTTCACAATGATAAATGGATCAATTAATCTAAAAGAAAAAAAAATCTAAATGTATATACATATAATGAGAGGTTAAATATACATGAAATAAAAACTGACGGAAATGCAAGGAGAAACATAAGCTCATAATTATAGCCCATTTCAATATCCCTCTCTTAAGAAGTTATAGAACATGTGGACAGAAAATTAACAATAATATAGAAAATTGGAACACCATCAATCAATTTGTCCTAATTAACATCTATAGAATGAAATGAGAATATACATTTTTCCAACACACAACATTTACCAAAATATTTAAGGCCATAATTACTTCTCACTAAACTTAAACTGATTTAAATCATATAAAGTATGTTCTCTGAATACACGGAATTAAATTAGAAATCAGTAAGAGAAAGGTAAGGAACCCTCATAGTGCAATGGTTAAGTGCTTGCCTGCTAACATAAAGGTCAGTGGTTCAAACCCACCAAGAGCTCTGTAGGATAAAAGACCTGGCAATCTGTTCCATACTACCATTAAGTCTTCCACCTAGGAAACCATATGGGGCAGTTCTACTCTATCCAATAGGGCCAGACCACTATAAGTCGCAGTTAACTTGGCCACACACAACAACCACCACCACCACACCAGCAGCAGAAAGATATAGGGAAAATGCCCAAACATTTGAAATCTAAATGCTGTTGTTATATGCCACTGAGTCGGCCCCAATGCATAGTGACCCCTCCTTGGGTTTTTGAGGAGGTATCACTGTGGAAGTAGATTGCTCAACCTTCCTTTCTAAACAAGACACTTATAAATCAACTCACTGGTCAATTAAGAAATCAAAATGAAAATTAGTACTTCTAATTAATGAAGATGAGAACACCACATATCAAAATGTATGGAATGCCACCAACAAAGTACATAGAATTTATAGTACTGAATGTCTGTATTAGAAAAGAAGCAAAGTCACAAATTAATGACTGTTACTTCTACCTTAAAAATGAAAAAAAAAAAAAAAAAATTACATAAAGTAAGCTGGAAAACAAAAAGACCCAGAAAAGGTCAGTGCAGAAAACTATGAAATAGAAGAAAAACAATAGAGAAAAATCTTTAAAACAAAAAACTGGGTATTTCAAGCAACCTCAAGCACACCCAACACCCAGATCTTGGTTCCTAAACACCTTTCTCTAACGAAAAGGAATCAGTGCTCCTTAGAGAAGTGGCTGCTTGTGGGGCTGGTGCAGGGAACATGCAAGATGAAACCTTGAATATCTTGCAGTGCCAGAAATGAGGAGGTGCTCATAAAGGTGACTGTGGCATGTAAAAAGGACATAGGATCCAAGTGGAAGAAGCTCAGTGGCCAACTTGGGGACAACTTGAGCAACATAATAAGTACTGTTCAATAAATAATAATAGTAACGGATTATAACCTACAAAATAAACACCCATGATTCCATATGAATGTAAGTAACAGTTACATAAACAGATAACTGGGGAAGAAGGGATAGCTCTTCCTATGGCACCATTCCAATTAATAAATGCAAAATGAATTTAAAAAAATGGATATTTCAGAACATTAATAAAATCAATAAACCTTTAGTCAGACTGATCATCAAAAAGGAAGAAAATGTAAATTACCAGTATCAGAAATGAGAGAAGTGACATCACTTCAGATTCTACTGAAGAGGAAAAATATAAATATTATGAACTTTATGCCTGTAAGTTTGACAACTTAGATGAAATGGACAAATTTCATGAATAACATAAATTACCAAAATTCACTCCAGAAGAAATTGATAATCTGAATAGTCCTAGACCTATTAATTAGAGTTTGTAGTTAAATATCTTCCCATAAAAACCTCAAGCCGACATCACCTGACTGGTAAATTACAGAAATAATACTACTACTACATAAATTCTTCCAAACAATTTAATAGGTAGGGATACTTTCCAACTAATTCTATTATGGTAGCATTAGGCACATATCAAAATAAGGGATGGAAAAAAAAAAAGTATATACAAAAATTCTAAATGAAATATTAGCAATCAAATCCAGCCATCTATAGGAAGAATTCTGTATCAATCAGCACCAAATGGTGTTTATCCCAAGAATGTAAACTAGATTAACAATCAAATATTACTCTATGAGATATATGCACACCCACGTTCACTGCAGCATTATTCACAATAGCAAAGAGACAGAAATAATTTAGGTGTCTGTTGATGGATAAAGGGATAAACAAACTATGGTACTCACATACAATAGAATACTAAGCAATGTTAAAGAATAATGAAGAATCCACAAAACACCTCGTAATATGGATGAACCTGGAGGTTATTATGCTGAGTGAAATAAATCAATCACAAAAGGACAAATGTTGTATGAGATCATGATTATAAAAAGTTAAGGAAAGGTTTACAAACAGAAAGAAACATTCTTTGATGGTTACCATGTATGGGAAGGAAGGAGAGAGAAAATCATTACTTAGACAATAAAACCAAAACCAAACTCACGGCCATGGAGTTGACACTACTAATTTGGGTGAAGGGAAAGGTAGTATACAAAGGTGATCAGCAAAATATCACTAAGGCAAAGGAAGACACTGAGAGGTGCACAAGAGTTATAGACAACAAAGGTAAAAATCCACATACATGATCCTGCAATATCAGTAATAACAAAACAATTTAAAAGTGGGCACATAGGAAGACATGTAAGCTGAACAGGTATGGGCAAGTGAACAGGACTACAGCCACAACCACACATAGGTTTCCAAAAAAAAAAAACCAAACTCACTGCCATCGAGTTGGATCCAACTCACAGCAACCCCTCCTTGGGTTTCCAAAGCAGTATCACTACAGAAGTAGATTGCCCAATCTTCCTTCGGAGGAGTGGCTGGTGGGTTTGAGCCAGCTTTCTGCTTAGCAGTCAAGTGTCTTAGGCATCACGCCACCAGAGCTCCCTATACAGGTTTGGCAGAGGATATTTCTGCATATGTATTTCTATGTGCTATAATTATATCTCTGTATATAGTAGAGCAAACAGGGGGCAAAGTTATGAAAACTTCTTAGCCATAACCAAATACCTTGTGGAAATGAGTCACTGGGCTTGGGGATTAGGACCACAGTCTCAAGGATATCTCAGTCAACTGCATAGCATAGTTCAGAAAGACAATGTTCTACATCTACTATAATGAGTAGTGACCGGAGTATTAAAAGCTGGTGGCAACTAACATGCATCTATTGGTCTCTCTCTGTCTAGAGCAAAGAAGAGTGAAGAAAATCAAAGACTCAAAGAAACAATTAGCCTAAAGGTCTAATGGACAATATGATCCACAGCCTCCACTACCTTGAAACCAGAAGAACTACATGGTGCCTGCCTACCACTATCTGCTACTTTGATTAGGACCCCAGAAGACCCTAGACAGAATGGGAGAAAAATGTAGAACAAGATTCAAAATCATAAAAAAGACCAGACTTACTTATCTGCTGGTGGAACGGCTAAGACTGTGGCCCTTAGCCACCCTTCAAACCTGGAACTGAACCCATCCCAGTGGATCACTCTGCAGCCAAACCACAGACAGGCCTATAAAGTGAAAAATTATATTCATGAGGAACACAGTCCTCAGAATAATCAACCCTACGAGACGAGACAGGCAGCATTTGCCTAAAATCAAAGCTGAGAAGGCAGGAAGAGTCAGGAAAGAAGGATGAATGGAAATGGGGAACCCAGGGAGGAAGTGGGAATTGTGTATAAATGGTTAAATGGAAAACTAATTTGCTCTGTAATTTTCATCCAAATCACACACACACACACACACACACACACACTCAGTGAGTTTGCAGGCATGACTTCGCTTTACCCCCAAACACACACACAAATAACAAAAAATATTACTCTCTGTAATTACCATATTAAATGAAAAAAAGAATTATCATATAATCATCTCAATAGACATAAAATTAAAAAAGAAAAAAGGATTTGTCAAATTTCAATGTCAATTTTTCATAAAAACTCTGAAGAAATTAGAAATGGAAAAGAACAGATCATTTACAAAAAATCCACATCTAACATCACAATTAACATTGAAAGACTAGATGATCAGAAATAAAATGAGGATGTCCATTTTCAACACTTCTACGAAACCTTGTACTAGAGGTTCTAGATAGGTCACTAAGCCAATTAAAAGAATAAAAAGCATAAGGGATGAAGGAAAACTTTCTATCCACAGAAAACATGATTGAGTATGTAGAAAATACAAAGGGATCTACAAAAAAGCTACTAGAACTATGATCCGTGTGCTTAGCAACTTTGAAGGACTGAAGATCAATATACTAAAATCTTTTGTTTTTATGCTAGCAGTAAACAACTGGAGGTTGAAATTCCAAATAGTACCATTTATAAGAGCATTAAAAAACTAAATATTTAGGGATAAATTTACACAATGATGTTTAACCTTGTACCCTAAAGCTGTAATATATTGTTGAAATGAATTAAAGAAGACACAAATAAATGGAGAAATACTGTATCTTTTCACAGGTTGGAAGATTCAATATGGCTAAAATTTTTATTCTCGCCAAATTGTTTCCTAGATTCATACAATTCCTTTCAAAATCCGAGGAGACTTTCGTGTAAACTGACAAATAATTTCTGAAATTCATATGGAAATGCAAAGGATCTAGAATAGCTAAAAGAACCAGAAAAAGAACAAAATATGAGGGTTAACACTATCTGATTTCAAATTTTATTATAAATATACACTCAAGAGTAGAGTGTAGACCACATGAGGGAGTCTAGAAATATATCCACATATATGGGCAACAGTTTTGTAAAAAGTGCAAAGGAAGTTTAGTGAAGAAAGTATAGTTTTTTTCAACAAACAGTCCTAGAAAAATGAGACAGAAGCCTATATAAAAAAATGATCTTTAGTTAACACCTCATATCATATACAAAAACATGAAAGATGGAGTTAAACATAAAACCTGAAATAAAGTATCTAAAAGAAAATACAAGAAAACCTCTATGGGATCTTAGGTTAAGATGTTTAAATATGACACCAAATGTATGATCTAAAAAAGGAAAAAAATAACAAATAAAGCTTTATCAAAATTAAAAAATTTTGTTCCTTGAAAGGCACTTTTAAAGGATAGTAAGACAAACCACAGACTGGAAGAAAATGTTGGTAAAGCACACATCTGGTAAATCACTTGAATCCAGAATATAGAAAGAAGACCCTCAACAAGTTAGACTGACACAGTGGTTGCAGTGATGGGCTCAAGCATAGCAAGAATTGGGATGGTGGTACAGGATGAGGCAATATTTTGTTATGTTGTACAGAGGGTTGCTATGAATTGGGCCAGAGTTGAGGACACCTAACAGCAACAACAACCCTTTATTGTAATCCTCCTTACTTGATTTTTGACACATGCTAAACTCTTTGAATGCATTTATTCTTCTTGATAATTCTGTATATAGATAATATCATTAGTTCTATCCAACCTATGGAAACCCAGTTTAGAAAGGTTAAATAATTTTCCAGTGTCACATAACTATTTTGAAAGGAACTGAAATTCCAGCCTGTGTTTTATTTTTTATTATTAATTAAATTTCTAAATGCTGCTGCTTTGAGTTACATAATTGCTGTACTAAAAATACACTTACTTAAAATGTACACAATTCGGTAAAGAACAAGGTCAGTTACCTTGTTCCTTACCCCACAGGGAATCACTATTCTGCTTTCTGTCACTATATATTAGTTACCCCACAGGGAATCACTATTCTGCTTTCTGTCACTATATATTAGTTTGCATTTTCTGGATAGTATATAATCAAACCACACAGTATGTATTCTTTTTTTTTCTGGTTCTTTTGCAAAGATTCATTCATGTAGTTAAATATATTAATATTAATTTCTTTTATTGCTGACTAGTATTGCAGTGGGAGCTCTGGTAGCATAGTGGCTAAGACACTTGCCTGCTAACCAGATGGCTGGCGGTTCAAACCCACCAGCCACTCCT
>NW_006921620.1:13042239-13043572 GCF_000298275.1 Orycteropus afer afer | reverse complement strand
GTGACATTGGTCAATGCAATTTTTTTTGCAGTGTTCCCTCCTCTCCCCTCCCACCCCTGGCAACCAAAAAAGAAAGTTTCCCTCCATATATAAACCTTTCCTTGACCCTCCACCAACAACAAACTAATACTATATTTGTCCTTCTGTGATTGACTTATTTCACTCAGCATAATGTCCACCAAGTTCATCCACATTTTGTGGTGTTTTGCAGACTCTACATTATTCTTTACTGCTGCATAGCATTCCAGTATGTGTATGTACCATAGTTTGGGCATCCACTCTTCCGCTGATGGGCACATAGGTTGTTTCATCTTTTTGCTATTGTAAATAGTGCTGTGATGAACATGAGTGTGCATTTATCTGTTCCTGTCCGGGCTCTCACCTCTCTAGGATATATACCTACTACTGGGATTGCTGGGTCATATGGTATCTCCAATTCCAACTTTCTAAGGAATTGCCATATTGCTTTCCACAGTGGTTGTGTCACTTCACAGTCACACAAGAAGTATATGAGAGTCCCAATCTCTCAACTTCCCCACCAGCATTTGTTGAACCTTGCCATCAGTGGTGGAGTGAGACAGCATATTTCATTATTGTTTTGATTTCTGTCTCTCTGATGGCCAATGATTGTGAGCATCTTTTCATGTATTAGCTCACCACCTGAATATCCTCTTTAGTGAAGTGTCTATTCATGTCTTCTGCCCATTTTTTCAAATGGATTGTTAATTCCTTTGGTGTTGAGGCATTGCAGTTTTCCAACAATCATAGAGATAAGTTCCTTGCCAGATATGTAATTATCAGCAAATATGAATTTGTTGCTGTCATTTTTGTCATGTGCTTTTTCATTGTGTCAATTTCTTTGTTCCATATCATTTTCTATGCTGAGCTCCTTTTGTTTATGAATCATGTTATAACTTCCTTCACTGCTATTGTTTTAGTATATGGTGAATATTTATGCTTGTTCTCTTTTTTATTGTGATGTGAAGGTTTATCATTTTTCTTTGAGGTTACTCTGTGATTTATAGTTTTTTTTCCCAAGTGTAGAACACTCCATTCTATCTTGTAGTTGTCTTGACTTCCCTACCATCTAGAAGTTCTGTAATGACACAGATTTTTTCCCTCTTTTTGGTTTGTAGTTGTTCTCATTTGTTGGTTGGTGTCTGGTTCCCTGTTTACAATCTTGTGGGCTTATTTACTTTGGATACTTCCATAGCTGGGTTGGTTTCCAGGTTATATAATCATGTGTGTTAACAGTCAGTTGTTGTTGGCTGTTGTTGCTTCTCTGTCCAAAGGGCTCCTTTTAGCATCTCTTATAAGGTTGGTCTGGTTTTAA
>NW_006921620.1:13026529-13037404 GCF_000298275.1 Orycteropus afer afer | reverse complement strand
TCCTACTTCTGTAGTGATACTGCCTCGGAAACCCAAGGAGGGGTCGCTATGAGTCGGGGCCGACTCGATGGCAAATAACAACAACAACAACAACAAGTATTGCAGTGTGTGGATATATAACAATTATTTTATCGAATCATTTCTTTGATGGACGTTTTTTCAGTTTTTCACAGTTAATATTACAAATAAAGCTACTCTGAACATTTGTGCAAATCTTTATGTGGTCATAATGCTTTTCTTTTCTCTTGTACCTAGGAGGTTAACGGTTAGGTCATATGGTGGTGGTATTTTTAACCTTTAAAGACCCTGCCAAACTGTTCCCAAAGTAGTTGTATCATTTTACTTTCCTGACTACAGTAGGAAAGTTCCACTTCCTCCACATCCTTCTCGAAACTTGTCATGGTCAGTCTTTTTAAATTTTAGCTATTCTAACATGTCTGTAAAGGTATTCATTGTGTTTTAATTTGCATTTCGCTAATGATCGGTAATATTGAGCATCTTTCCATATGCTTATTTGCCATTGATATATTTTCTTTGGAGAATTCTCTGTTCTTTTTTTTTCTTCTTCCTTTTTTGAAAGTTCTTTCTATATGATGCAAATGAAAATGCCATGCCTTTGGTTAGGTGTACTTTAATTTTCAAAGTGACATCTTTGCTCCTTAATACTTTAAAGAAGTCTTTTGCAGTGGATTTGCCCAGTGCAATGATTTCTTGGCTGCTATTTCCATAGGTGTTAATTGTGGATCCAACTTCAACCTTTTCTCCATTTATCATGATGTTTATTTGGTCCCATTGTGAGGATTTTTGTTTTATGTTGAGGTGTAATCCATACTGAAGATTAGTCTTTGATCTTCATTAGTCAATGCTTCAAATCCTCTTCACTTTCAGCAAGCAAGGTTACGTCATTTGCATATTGCAGGTTGTTAATGAGTCTTCCTCCAATCCTGATGCCACGTTCTTCTTCATATAGTCCTGCTTTTCAGATTATTTGCTTACCATACAGATTGAATAAGCACTGTGAAAGTATACAACCTCGACACACACCCTTCCTGATTTTAAACCATTCAGTATTCCCTTGTTCTGTTTGAATGACAGCCTCCTGGTCTATGTACAGGCTCCTTGTGAGCACCATTAAGTGTTCTGGAATTCCCATTCTTCGCAAAGTTATCTATAATTTGTTATGATCCACGTAGTCGATTGCCTTTGCACAGTCAATGAAACATAAGAAACATCTTTCTGGTATTCTCTGTTTCAGTCAAGGTCCATCTGACATCAGCAGTGATATGCCTCATTCTACATCATCTTCTGAATCTGGCTTGAATTTCTGGAACTCCTCTGTCAATATACTGCTGCAACCATTTTTGAGTTATCTTCAGCAAAATTTTACTTCTGTGTGATATTGACGACTTAGTGTGATAATGTCCACGTCCTGTTGGATCACCTTTGGAATAGGCACAAGTACTGATTACTTACAGTTTATTGGCCAGGTAGCTGTCTTCCAAAATTTTTGGCATACATGAATAAGCACCTCCAGTGCTGCATCAAGTTGGTGAAACATTTCAATGGGTATTTCATCAATTCCTGGAGCACTGTTTATTGCCAATGCCTTCAGTGCAGCCTGGACTTCTTCCTTCAGTACTACTGATTCTTGATCATATACTATCTCCTGAAATGGTTGAATGATGACCAATTCTTCTTGGCACGACTCTGTGTATTCCTTCCATCTTCTTTTGATGCTTCCTGCATCATTCAATATTTTGCCCACAGAATCCTTCAGTATTGCAACTCAAGGGTTGAATTTTTTTCTTCAGTCTTCAGCTTAAGAAGAAGTATCTACAATGTTGTAAAACAAAGGAAACTCTGAACAGGGTTGAAAAAGCTAATAGCCAGAAAACAGAATTACACTTTACATATGGAAAAAGTTTCTGTTTCCCTTGTTGTTGTTAGGTGCTGTCAAGTCAGTAGATAGTGACCCTGTGTACAACAGAATGAAACGCTGCCTAGTCCTGTGCCATCCTCACAATCCTTGCCAAGGTTGTACTCATTGTTGCACCCAGCACTCTGTCAATTCATCTTGTTGAAGGCCTTCCTCTTTTTTCACTGATTCTCCACTTTACCAGGCATGGTTTTCTTTTCCAGGAACTAGTCCTTTTTCTGACAAATTGACCAAAGTAGATGAGACGAAGTCTGGCCACTCTTGGTTCTAAAGAACATTCCATCTGCACTTCTTCCAGGACAAATTTGTTCATTCTTCTTGCAGTCCATGGTATTTTCAGTATTTCTAGCCAACACCACAATTAAAAGGGATCAACTCTTCTATAGTCTTCCTTACAGACCTTGTTTTTTTTTTTTTTTTTTTTTTTTTTAATGATTTTGAGTTTTATCTGTTAATCTGCATGGCTGCCCAAAGTAATTACTTCTTTCAGGAGATAATCATATTTTTTTTTTTATAACTCTGCCAAGCTATCATTTAAACAAACTTCTGAGAGTCCTCAAAGTATATTCTGATAGCCCACAGAATTAAATTCTGGGCAATCTGTTCTGTTTAGAATTCTTGTCAAGCAGGTGATCCAAATCGAACCAAAGACAACATTAGCCCTCAAGTGATTAAACTTGTATCATTGTAACATTCTGCTTCACTATCCTAGCTTAATAAATATCTGGATAAGATATTCCATATCCATCCATGCTAATTAGTGTTATGGACTAACACTTTTATTTCTAAAGTGAATCCTAAGACGGAGAGTGAAACAAATTTGCCTAAATGAGACAAATTAGCTAATTAAATATCTTCTTACCATCCTGCATACTAGAGAAAAAATATTTATGTACTTTAAAATATATTGTGGTTGACAACTGTCATTGAGTTGATTCTCACTCATGGAGATCCCATGTGTACAGAGCAACACTGCTCCCCAGGGTTCTCAAGGCTGTGACCTTTTGGAAATAGATCACCAGGCCTTTCTTCTGAGGCATCTCTGGGTGCTTTTGAATCATCAACCTTTTGGTTAGTATCAAAGCACCATTATGTGATTCAGAGTGAGGGCTCTGAGTCACAATCTATCAATTGATTTGTCAAACATATAGACAGCTGATCAATCAGTCATGTCTATGCAATTAGGCCTTAATAAAAACCATGGACAGTGAAACTTGTATGAACACCCCATCTTCATGCACATTATCACACATAGATAACCAGACCCAACCAGCCACTCCTCGGAAGGAAGACTGGGCAATCTACTTCCATAGTGATACCACCTCAGAAACCCAAGGAGGGGTCACTATGAGTTGGATCTGACTTGACAGTAGTGAGCTTGGTTTTTTTTTTTTTTTTTTTTTTTTGTCAGTAACACATCTTGAGGACAATAGACACTTCAGGTTTGCAACCATCCTAGACTCTACCCTAGGCATTTCATTATTTGGTTGGTTCTAATTTGTATTCTTTCCTTGTAACAAACCATATCCATGAGCATAATATCTTTCAGTGAGTTCTATGAGTCTTTCTATCAAATTATCAAACCTGAGAGTGGTTTTAGTATATCCCCAGTCTTGCAGTTGGTAATTAAAGTGAGGGTCATCTTGTGTGGACTCTCCCATTTAATTTTGTATTTGAATCCTAATTTCTTGCAGCTGTGGTCAGAAATCTTAGGCAGATGTGGCAGTTTGGAGAACTGTGCTCTTAACCTCTCTGTTTGGCTAACGCTGGGTTCTGACCAACCAGAATTGTGAGACTACAAAGCACAGGACTTAACACCAAATTGGTAGCTCCTCATGCTACCAGGCCTCATTCAGAATTTTGGTCATATATTCTTAAAATAAATAATTGTTAACTGACCCCCTCAGTGTTTAATATTACCTTATTTACCTGACATCTTGCACATATCTCAAGTTATTATACATAAATCTATGTTTTTAAAAAACTAAAGGATGAAATCCAATTCTCCTTAATTTTACTCATTCTTGCCTTTTATTTTAGTATGAAAAAAGTGATAACTCAAGGTACAAGACTGAATACACAGTTAGACCATCTAGTTCAGTTGGCACTGTGCCAAAGATGTGACAATTAGAAAGACATGAAGGATCATCAAAAAACTAAAATCCCAAAACCTAGTGTGAAACTTGTTTATAATGATAAATTGTAAGGAAAAAGATGTTTCTACTTGTCATTTTCCTTCACATTACTTTATATCAAACATTTTTTTTTTTAATCTTTGAATCATTATGATTAAAGAAGGAAGCTAATTTCTGCCAAAATTGGAGTAATGGACAAAAATAGCCAGCATCACTGTGGAGCGTGACCTTTAATAATATCAATATGCTCATTTTAGTTTTGGATTCTTAAATTGCCATGGGAAAATCAAAAAGAGGAATTCCATTTTTCATTTGAATAATGTCTCATTATTTTCTATACACATTATTTTATTTGATACAACAATCCTTTGAGGAGATCAGGCAATACTATTTTACATTTAAGAGAACAGTGAGTCCAGTACTATGTTTTTTTCAGCATTCCATTTGAAACCATAGTGAAAAGAATACTTTACTCCTTATTGTAGTAAGAGTAAGCCAAAAAATCTGCTATATATACTATTAGCCAGGATATTAATGGACTAGAAAGCAAATTTATTACAAATCCCCTTAATTAAGAATCCAGCACATGTTTTCTCTAAATATCTCCAGTTTGTCGCCCAAGACCAAAATAGAAACTACTCTTTGGAGGACAAAACTTTGGGAAAAAGAGACATCACAGTTTGGAAGGTAAGGAAGAGCTAGTGGAAACAATCCCAACAGGAAAAAAAAGTCCTTTTATTTCCTAAATAAATGCTTAAAACATTCTCAAGAACAAATGGTGGAATAGGCAGCTGCAAGCTCCCAAAGTCAAAGGTTTATAACAACCAAATAAATGCTGAAACAAGAAGAAGGCAACTAAAAAGCGGTAGGAAAGCCATGTGATCCCTTGACTTGCCCTTACCCTGCCCCTTCCCATTTTTGGCAGAAATCTTGAGAATAACAGCTTACATTTCCAGTTTGGGACCCTAGTTCCTGGTTCTAAAAGCAGCAGAGCAGATTTTATTTTCAAGTTATTGTGTATGTCTGCTCCACCCTATCTGATGGCTATCTGAAGGACTGACAGAAAGCACTTCTCACTATTTCATTAAACACATGCTGAAAATGTGGTAGGCATTGCTCAAACACATTCTAAGTCTAACAAACAACCTGCAGACACCCAGGACAAAAGATTAGAGTTGAGACTTAGAACAGATTGCCTAACATTAAGAAAAGATAACAGAAAATTTTTTTGGAAAACTAAGATATTCAAAAGTGTGGATGTGGGAATGAGAAATCTATACATGGCCAAGGCAAGACATATGCCAGAAAAAACTTGAGAAGATCCACACCTTTTACCTTGTGTTGATCCTTAGGTGTGGTGTAAGCTGGGCTAAAGGCTGAGGGGAAGCCTCTGCACAGAGTTAATTGCAAAGAATGGGTGAAGCTTTAGTTATTTTTCTTTTTTAGTTCCTAGCATAAAAGGAAATCCCTGTCAAAATAATACCTGAACATAAACTAAAGAAACAGATACTTCAGTGGCCTCACACAAAACAAATACATCATTACAGAAATAATTTGATTAGTGACTTTTTCAAATGATTTCTACAAAGACTGTATTCCTTGTTGTGTGAGGTAACTGAACTATATATATAAAGCATTGACCATCAAAAAAATGTGTAATCCTGGAAAGTGAGAGAAACTCATTTTCAGAGTTACAATTTCACAATTTTCAAATGTTCAGTTTTCAATTTAAAAAAATTCACAAGGTATATAAGAAATAAAGTAAGACCTACTCAAAGGAACAAAGTAAAGTGACAAACACTCTGTTTCCAAGGAAGCTCAAATACTGGACAGACTTCCTAAACAAGTCTTTAAAAACCTAATACTTTACACCTCACGTTTAGAAGTGAGGGTGGCGAGATGCTGCCTCACACACTTTGGACATTTTGTCAGGAGGGACCAGTCCTTGGAGAAAGGCATCATGATGATAGATGGTCAGCAGAAAAAAGAAAGATCCTCCATGAGGTGGGATGGACACAGTGGCTGGAACAATAGGCTCAAACATAGCAATGATTGGGGGGATGGCACAGGATCAGGCAGTGGTTCCTTTGGTTGTCTATGTGGTTGCTGTGAATACCTAACAATAATACGTTTTGAAGAACCAGAAAAGAAAGAGCAAACTCAACCCAAAACTCAAAGAAGGAAGGAAACAATAATTAGAAATAAATGAAATAGAGAACAGATAAATATTAGGAAAATCCAACACAACAAAAGTTTAGTTATTTGAATATATCAACAAAATAGAAAAATCTTCAGTTGGACTGAAAAGGGAAAAAGAGAGAAGATGTAAATATCTTTAAAAAAAATAGAAATAAAAGTGGGGGCATTACTACCAACCTTACAGAAATATAAAGGATTTTGAGAATACTACAAATGACTGTATACCAATTAAGATAACCTAGATGAATTGGACAAATACTAAGAAACACACAAATTACCTAAGGTTACTCAAGAAAAACAGAAAAATCTCAACAGACTTATAATAAAGAGATTAAATTAGTAATCAAAAACCAATCCAGGACCACATGGCTCCACTGATGAATGATTAATACTAATTCTTCTCAATACACCCTCCACACTCCCAAAAAAGAAAGCCACATGCCTTATCTATCATGAGGCCAGAATTACTTTGATACCAAAACCAAATAAAGCCTTCACACAAAAAAAGAAAATTAGAGACCATTATCCTCTATGAATATAGATACAAAAATCCTCAGCAAAATACTAGCAAACCAAATCAAACATCATATTAAAGGAATTAGACACCATGACTACCTGGGACTTACCCCAGGAATGCAAAAAGTGATTTAACATATGAAAAAGAATCAATATACCACATTAATAGAGTGAAAGCAGAACACATGATCATCTCAACTGATGCAGAAAAGGCATTTGATAACATCCAACATCCTATCTTGATTAAAAATTCTTATTAAACTAGGAACAGAAGAGAAATACCTCAACATGATAAAGAACACTTCAAAAAAATCTCACAGCTAACATCACACTCAATGATGAAAAACTGAAAGCTTCCCTCTTAACAACAGGAATAAAACAAGGACGTGTGCTTTAACTGCTGCTATTCAACACTGTACTGAAAATTTTAGCCAGAGCTATCAGACAAGAAAAAGAAATAAAAGACCAACTTGAAAAAGAGACGTAATGCTATCTCTACTTAGAAATGACATGATTTCATATATGGAAAATTCCCAAGAATCCACAGGATAATTAGAGCTAACAAACAAATTTAGCAAAGTTGCGGGGTTCAAGATTGATACTAAAAAAATAATTTGTGTTTCTATGTATCAGCAGTGAACAGTCCATAAAAGGAAATTTAAAACATCAATTGCATTTACAATAGCTTCTAAAAGAATAAAATACTTGGAATAAACTTAACCAAGGAAATGAAAGACTTACAGGCTGAAAACTATAAAACATTTCTGAAAGAAGTCAAAGAACATCTAAATAAATAGAAGACATCCTGTGTTCAAATACTGGAAGACTTAATATTGTTAAGATGTCATAAGATCCAAAGTAATCTACAGATTCAACACAATTCCTATCTATTCTGCAGAAATGAAAAACTGATTCTCAAATTCCATGGAATTGCAAGGGACCCAGAAGAATCAAAATAATCTTCAAAAAAGAACAAAGCTGTAAGACTAATATGATCTGATTTTAAAAATTACAACACAACAGGAATTAGAAGAGTGTGGTACTTGCAGGAGGAAAAACATACACATTAAAGAATGGGATTGAGAGAACAAAAATTAAGCCATTTCTATCATCAGCTGATTTTTTTACAAAGGTGCCAAGAACATTCTATAGGAAAAAAGTATTCTTTTCAAAAAATGGTGCTGTTAAGGTTGTGTGTCAATCTACTGGGCCATGATTATGACTTGGTTAAGCAATTGTGGTGTGGTCATTCTCATGAAATCTGATGTATATGCTTTGAGCAGCCAATTAGTTGAAAGGGAGTTTCCTTAGAGATGTGCCCTATTTCCAATGTATCTATGGACATACTGGGAAAATTTGGGAACTTTCTGTTGGATCTGGACCCTGTCCTGCCACCTGTCAATCTTGGGTTCATCAGCCCCTGCAGCTGCGTTAGTCAGGGAAAGCCTCCAGCTGGACATTTAGCCCACGAACTTGGGATTTGCCAGCCTCTACAACTGTTCTGTGAGCCAACACTTTGCCACTTTGCCTGCTGATCTGGATTCATCGTCCAAGAAGTCAGCAGCCTACTATGCTACTTGCAGACCTTGGGCTCATCAGCCCCTCAAGCTGCATGAGTTGGCAAAAGTTTCCAGGCTCTTGCGGTTTGATCCAGGAACTTGAGACTTGCCAGCCTCTATAACTATGTGTGCCATTTTCCTGAGATCTCTTTCTCTTTCTGGTGGCATAGTGCCTAAGGAAGGCATTTGACTGCTAACCAGAAGGCTGGCAGTTCAAACCCACCAGCTACTCCCTGGAAAGAAGATTGGACAATCTACTTCCATAGAGATAACACTTCGGAAACCCAAGAAGAGGCTGCTATGAGTCAGATTCAACTCAATGGCAGTGACTTTGGATTTTTTTGGTTTGGTAAATACACACACACACACACACATATGCACTCACACATATACACATACATACATATATACATATCTATATATATATATAGATATGTATATATGTAAATATATACCATAAGCTACAAGCTTTACTGGTTTTGCTTCTCTAGAGAACCTAGCCTAAAACAGGTGCTGAGACAAATGGTGGGATATCCACAAGCAAAAGAATGAAATTGCACCCTTGCCTCACACCGTATTAAAAACCTAACTAAAACTGGATTAAAGCACTAAAAATATAAGAGTTAAAACTCTTAGAAAAAAACATAAGGCAGATCTAGATGACCTTGGATTTGGTAACAGATTCTTAGATACAGCACCAAAAACAGGAGCAACAAGGGAAAAGAACAGATAAATTGGAGTTTATCAAAATTAAAAACTTTTTGCTTCAAAGGATACTATCAAGAAGAAAGTAAAAATAAAATATCTGAAAATATCTTCACACGAAATCATGCTCAGTATCATTGGTCATGGTCATCAGAGAAATACAAATCAAAACCACAGTGAAGTTATCATTTCACACCTACTAGGATGGCTTTAATAGAAAGATAAATGAATGCATTTTAAAAAATGAAAAATAACAAGTATTAGTAAGGATGCAGAGATACAGGAACCCTGGTAGACACTGCTGGTAAGAATATAAAATGGTGCAGCTACTGTGGAAACGGGAGCTCTAGTAGCATAGTGCCTAAGGCACTTGACTGCTAACCAGAAGGCTGGCAGTTCAAACCCACCAGCCACTCCTCGGAAGGAAGGTTGGGCAATCCTACTTCCGTAGTGATGCTGCCTTGGAAACCCAAGGAGGGGTCGCTATGAGTCGGGGCCGACTCGACGGCAAATAACAACAACAACAACTGTGGAAAACAGTCTGGTAATTCCTCAAATATTAAATATAGTATTACCATATGAGCAGCAATTTCACCCTCATGCATTGTTGATGGGATTGCAAAATGGTGCAGTCACTTTGAAGCAGCCACTGTGGAAAACAGTTTGGTAGTTCCTCTGAAAGTTGAACACAGAGCTACCATATACCCCAGCAATTCTACTCCTACATATACACCCAAAATAATTGAAAACAGGGACTCAAACAGATAACTTGTATGCCAATGTTCAATGCATCGTTATTCATAATAGTCAAAAGCTAGAAACAACCCACACATGTAATAAGAGATGAATAAATGTAGCAAAAATATACATGTCATAAGAAGCAATGAAGTTTTAACACATGCTACATCATGGATGAACCTTGAAAATATTATGTAAATGAAAAAGCCAGCTGCAAAAGGACAAATATTTTAATGTTCCACTTACATGAAATATCCAGAGTAGGCAAATGAATATAGTGATTTGATGTTACCAGAAGCTAGGGGAAGGGAGGAATAGGGAGTTACTACTTAATGCATTTTCAGCTCCCTTACATTGGAGACATCATTATGAAAGACCAATAGCTAGAAAAGGTCATCCTGTTTGGTAGGGCAAAGGGTTAGAAAAATGAGGGAAGTTCATGGATTGACACAAAAGTCACAACAATGGACTCAAACATACTAACTATCTTGAAGATGGTACAGGATTGGACAACATTTGGTTCTGTTATATATAAGGTCACCATGAGTCACAGGCAACTCAATGGCAACAAGAAAACAACAGAGTTTCTATTTGGGGTGATGAAAAATTTGGAAATAGATAGTGGTGACAGTTACAAAACATTATTAATGCAATTAATGTCACTAAATTGTACACATAAAGACGTTTGAAGTGCCATTTATCACAATAAAAAATATATTTTAATGCAAATCAAAACAACGAGGTACCATCTTACTCCAGCACTAGTAGCAAAGTTCAACAAGACAGAAAATAACAAATGCTGGCGAGGTTGTGGAGAGATCAGAATTCTCATACACTGCTGGTGGGACTGTAAAATGGTACAACCATTGTGGAAAGCAGTATGGCAATGCCTTCAAAAGTTGGAATTAGAAATATCATTTGACCCAGTCATTCCGTTACTAGGTATATACCCTAAAGAAGTGAGAGCCATGACAAGAACAGATATATACACACCCATGTTCATCGCAGCACTATTTACAATAGCCAAAAGATGGAAAAAATCTAGGTGTCCATCAACTGAGGAATGGATAACCAAACTATGGTACAT
>NW_006921620.1:13023327-13026024 GCF_000298275.1 Orycteropus afer afer | reverse complement strand
TTAGCCACTATGCTACCAGAGCTCCTGTTAGATAGAGAACAATATTGATTTGGGTGAAGAGAAGAGCAATGTACCAAATGTGAGTGACCAATATGGCAGCAATGAGGATGAGAAAGATGTAGAGAGGTACATGGGAGATACAGACAACAAATATGAACCCTTTTGCACATAAAGTACTGCATTGTCAGTGAAGGCTAACAGGGTATAAGGGTGGATAGATGGGTGGACAGGCTGAACGATTAGGTATGTCTATGAAATGGGGAGTGTATCGAAGAACATGTATAGGGGTGGCAGACAATGGTCCTATAAGTTTATGAAAATGATTAGAATTCCCAGGCTTATAGTAGAGTTGACAAGGGGAAGGTTGTGGTCACTGCTTGGTCACAGCCAGTTCCCCAAAGGGACCAAGTAGTTGAGCCTGTGGGCTTGGGACCATAGTCACAGAGGACATCAAGCTCAATTGGCATAACATACTATACAAAAAACATTGTTCCACCTCCTACTTTGGCGAGTAGTGACTGGGATCTTAAAAGCTAACAAGCTGCCATCTAGATGCAATGATGGGTCTCTCCTCATCCAGAGGAAAGAAGAATGAAGAAAACCAAAATTCATTGAAATAATTAGTCCTAGTAACTGGTACACCATCCGATCTGCAGCCTATATGACTATGAGACCAGAAGAACTAGATGGTGCTCGGCTACCACTGTTATCCACTTGGAAGGGGATCTATGTAGGAGATCCTTGATAGAGAGGGAGAACAATGTGGAACAAAACTTAAAATCATTTGGAGGGGGAAAAAAAAAAGGTGGGGGGCCAGGTTTGCTGGTCCAATAGAGCCTGGTGGAACCACTGAGACTATGGCCCCTAGCTGCCCTTCAGGTCTGGAATTGAATCCACACCTGTGGTTTCCAGCCAAACAAAAGACAGGCATATGAGTTGAACATTTACCTGAGGTAGATACACTCCTTGGAGAGAACAATCATGAGAGAAAGGAGGGCTGCTTATGCACAGGGAGATAGCTCAGGGGCCAGGAGTGCATAAAGGCATGGACACAGGGAAGAGGTAACTATGGGGAGGAAGTGGGAGGGGAGCTGTGGCATGGTGGTAAACTGTGGTCAGTGTCATGAGACAAAGTATATGTAAACTGCTGTATGGAAAGTGAATTTGCTTTTTAAATCTTCACCCAAATCACAATATAAAAAAAAGAAAGAAAAAAAAATTTTTTTTAAATACCTTGGTTAAATATGTAAAGATTGAATACTTAGAAAATGAAACCTCAATTCTAAAACTAACTTTTAGTTTTGAAAGTAAATCTCTTGTTATTTCAGTAAAGTCATCAACGACATTTTGCCAATAAAAGAGGCAAATGGTAACTAGTAAGTGGTTATCAAGGCATAACATGGGAGTCATCTCACTAGTAGATGTGGCCACATTTTCTAAAAAGTAAATAGTGACAATAATGTCATTTCTATACATACAATATAGTTTCTAATGGAAACTTCCAAACTCAGAATCAGCAGTTCCTCAAGCTCATAAAAAATGAGAAACAGAAAGTTCTGTTCTATAGAATAAGGTTCACAAAGAAATGAGAAATATTTTCAATTACTACTACTGCTATTAAGGTGTTTGGATGGTGCAAATGGTTAAGGGCTTAACTACTACCTGAAAGGTTGACAGTTTGAACACACCCAGAGGTGCGTTGGAAGATAGGCCTGAAGGTCTGCTTCTGAAAGATCATAGTCTTGAAAACCCAATGAAACTGTTCTACTCCATGAATCGAAAACAACTTGACAGCAACTAGCAACAACTACTGCTATTATTATTGCTACCATTACTATTGCTGTCAAGTTGATTTTCAACTCAACGTGATCTTATGTGACAGAGTAGAACTACCTTATAAGGTTTTCAAGGCTGTTATTTTTACAGAAGCAGATCACTACATCTTTCTCCCATGGAGCAGCTGATGAAATTGAACTGCCAACCCTTTCATTAGTACCTGAGAGGTTAATTTCTACACCACCAGAGCTCCTTTATTATTGTAATTATTACTAGGTTACCTTTAATGAACGCTTATCACATGCTAGGCACTGAGTTGTATTCAGCCACTCCTTGGAAGGAAGACTGGGCAATCTACTTCCACAGAGATACTGCCTCGGAAATCAGAGGCAACTTGATGCCATTGAGTTTGGTTTGGTGTGTATGTGTGTGTATAATTTTCATTTCTAACTTTGACATTTATTTTCTATATTAGTAATGTCAGGTTCAAGTAAAGTAAGTAATTGCTTAAGGGATATGCCAGTTGAGATCCTTGAAAAGATATTTATAAGCACAAAAACTTCAAAACAATTTATTTTCAGTGACTCACTGAGAATATTAAACTTTGCTTTTAAGACTTTTCTTTTATCTTACTCAATTACATGCACATACATACATACACATATAAATACAACTATACATAATATTCATAACTATACATAATATTCATAATCAAAGAAAAATCCTCAAGGTTTCAATTCATGCCTAACTAAAGTGCATGCTCTTAGCCCCCATAATATTTGACACTGCCGCAGGTAATACCACCAACATGTTTAGAGAAATGGCTCAGAGAAAATTTTGTTTCATCTACATTATTACTAGGAGCTCTGGTGATGTAGTGCCTAAGGCATTTGACTGCTAACCAGAAGGCTGGCAGTTCAA